>NW_026571190.1:42690021-42712521 GCF_026225935.1 Boleophthalmus pectinirostris | reverse complement strand
TCCACCTGCCGGCCCCCTGAAACACACCAGGACCAGGACTGGACCAGGACCGGGACTGGACCAGGACCAAGACCAGGACCAGGTCCAGGTCCAGACCAGGTCCAGGTCCAGTCCAGGTCCAGTCCAGGTCTTACCGGGCATCCTGTAGAAGTTCCTGTTTCCGGCTCCGTCGTTGGTGAGCAGAACTCGACTGTCCACAGACCAGTCCAGGTGAGTGATGAACCCTGCAGCTGTTCCTCTGCACTCGCCCACCTTCTTATACCTGAACAACAACAACGACAGAACGTTTAAGTTAAACACACTGTTCTGCATTGTCTTTAAAAAGAACCCAAGAAGTTAATCCACATGAAGATTTATCGTCAGGATTTATCGATACTTTTACAGCAAAACTAATAAAAAACAGAAAAACCTAAACTCCTCAAGTAAAGATTGACTCTGGAACATTTTCACTCGCACCAAGAGTTTGGATTTACACACGACACATTTAAAACACCACTTTTACTGTTCTGAAAATGATCTGTGTATGTACGGTGTGTGTGTGTGTGTACAGTGTGTGTATAGTGTGTGTGTGTGTGTGTGTAGTGTGTGTGTACGGTGTGTGTACCTTTGTGCTGTTGCGTAGATGTCCACAGATCCGTCGTTGCAGCCGACGGCCAACAGGGCGGCGTCTGGAGAGAATCTGAGCTCATGGACGACCTCACGACGCTCACGCACACGCACAACCTCCGACATGTCTCTGTACGACAACACAACAATAACACACACACACACACACAACCTCCGACATGTCTCTGTACGACAACACAACAATAACACACACACACACACAACCTCCGACATGTCTCTGTACGACAACACAACAATAACACACACGCACAACCTCCGACATGTCTCTGTACGACAACACAACAATAACACACACACACACAACCTCCGACATGTCTCTGTACGACAACACAACAATAACACACACGCACAACCTCCGACATGTCTCTGTACGACAACACAACAATAACACACACACACACACAACCTCGACATGTCTCTGTACGACAACACACAATAACACACACACACACACACAACCTCCGACATGTCTCTGTACGACAACACAACAATAACACACACACACACAACCTCCGACATGTCTCTGTACGACAACAAACACAACAATAACACACACACACACAACCTCCGACATGTCTCTGTACGACAACACAACAATAACACACACACACAACCTCCGACATGTCTCTGTACGACAACACAACAATAACACACACGCACAACCTCCGACATGTCTCTGTACGACAACACAACAATAACACACACGCACAACCTCCGACATGTCTCTGTACGACAACACAACAATAACACACACGCACAACCTCCGACATGTCTCTGTACGACAACACAACAATAACAACACACACGCACAACCTCCGACATGTCTCTGTACGACAACACAACAATAACACACACGCACAACCTCCGACATGTCTCTGTACGACAACACAACAATAACACACACGCACACAACCTCCGACATGTCTCTGTACGACAACACAACAACACAACAATAACACACACGCACACAACCTCCGACATGTCTCTGTACGACAACACAACAACACAACAATAACACACACGCACAACCTCCGACATGTCTCTGTACGACAACACAACAATAACACACACGCACACAACCTCCGACATGTCTCTGTACGACAACACAACAATAACACACACGCACAACCTCCGACATGTCTCTGTACGACAACACAACAATAACACACACGCACAACCTCCGACATGTCTCTGTACGACAACACAACAATAACACACACGCACAACTCCGACATGTCTCTGTACGACAACACAACAATAACACACACGCACAAACCCGACATGTCTCTGTACGACAACACAACAATAACACACACCACACACCTCCGACATGTCTCTGTACGACAACACAACAATAACACCACACGCACACACCTCCGACATGTCTCTGTACACCAACACAACACACAACATGTCTCTTGTACACAACACAACAATAACACACACACACACAACCTCAACATGTCTCTGTACGACAACACAACAAAAACAATAACACACACACAACCTCCGACATGTCTCTGTACGACAACACAACAACAAACAATAACACACACGCACACAACCTCCGACATGTCTCTGTACGACAACACAACAACACAACAATAACACACACGCACACAACCTCCGACATGTCTCTGTACGACAACACAACAACACAACACATAAACACACACACACACAACCTCCGACATGTCTCTGTACGACAACACAACAATAACACACACACACACAACCTCCGACATGTCTCTGTACGACAACACACAATAACACACACGCACAACCTCCGACATGTCTCTGTACGACAACACAACAATACGACAACACACAATAACACACACGCACTCCGACATGTCTCTGTACGACAAACACAACAATAACACACACGCACAACCTCCGACATGTCTCTGTACGACAACACAAACAATAACACACACGCACAACCTCCGACATGTCTCTGTACGACAACACAACAATAACACACACGCACAACCTCCGACATGTCTCTGTACGACAACACAACAATAACACACACGCACAACCTCCGACATGTCTCTGTACGTGTGTGTAGTGTGGTGTGTGTGTGTAGTGTGTGTGTGTGTGTGTGTGTGTGTGTGTATAGTGTGTGTGTAGTGTGTGTGTAGTGTGTGTATAGTGTGTGTGTAGTGTGTGTATAGTGTGTGTATAGTGTGTGTATAGTGTGTGTATAGTGTGTGTATAGTGTGTGTGTGTGTGTGTGTGTATAGTGTGTGTAGTAGTGTGTGTATAGTGTGTATAGTGTGTGTATGTATAGTGTGTGTGTGTGTGTGTGTGTGTATAGTGTGTGTGTATAGTGTGTGTGTAGTGTGTGTATAGTGTGTGTATAGTGTGTGTAGTGTGTGTATATAGTGTGTGTATAGTGTGTGTGTGTGTGTATAGTGTGTGTGTGTATGTGTGTATAGTGTGTATAGTGTTGTATAGTGTGTATAGTGTGTGTGTGTGTGTGTGTGAAGTGTGTGTGTGTGTGTAGTGTGTGTGTGTGTGTATAGTGTGTATAGTGGTGTGTATGTGTGTGTGTGTGTGTGTGTGTAGTGTGTGTGTATAGTGTGTGTATAGTGTGTGTGTATGTGTGTGTGTGTGTATAGTGTGTATAGTGTGTGTAGTGTGTTGTGTGTGTGTGTGTGTGTGTGTGTGTGTGTGTATAGTGTGTGTATAGTGTGTGTGTGTGTGTATAGTGTGTGTGTGTGTGTGTAGTGTGTGTATAGTGTGTGTGATAGTGTGTATAGTGTGTGTATAGTGTGTGTGTGTGTGTGTGTGTGTGTGTATAGTGTGTGTGTGTGTGTAGTGTGTGTATAGTGTGTATAGTGTGTGTGTGTGTGTGTGTGTGTGTGTGTATAGTGTGCATGTCTCACCTGACCCTGAGCACACAGAAGGAGCCGTCCTTGAGCCCGAGAGCCACGACGGAGCCATCGGGGTGAAAGGTCACACTTCGAACGCCCTCGTCCAGATCACAGCGAGCGAGAAGCACGTGGTCCACCAAACTCCACAACCTCAGAGGCAAAGTACACACTGTCAAGTACACACTGTCAAGCACACACTACCAAGTACACACTGTCGAGTACACACTACCAAGTACACACTACCAAGTACACACTGTCGACACACTACCAAGTACACACTGTACACACTACCAAGTACACACTGTCGACACACTGTACACACTGTACCACACTACCAAGTACACACTACAAGTACACACTACAAGTACACAGTACACATGTCGAGTACACACTACAAGTCACACTGAGTACACACTACCAAGTACACACTACCAAGTACACACTGTCAAGTACACACTACCAAGTACACACTACCAAGTACACACTATCAAGTACACACTACCAAGTCGAGTACACACTACCACACACTGTCGTACACACTGTACACACACTACCAAGTACACACTACCAAGTACACACTGTCAAGTACACACTACCAAGTACACACTACCAAGTACACACTATCAAGTACACACTACACACTAAGTACACACTACCAAGTACACACTGTCGAACACTGTACACACTACCAAGTACACACTGTCGAGTACACACTACAAGTACAACTGTACACACTAAGTACACACTACCAAGTACACACTGTCAAGTACACACTACCAAGTACACACTACCAAGTACACACTACCAAGTACACACTGTACACACTACCAAGTACACACTACCAAGTAGTACACACTTGTACACACTACCAAGTACACACTGTCACACACTACCACAGTACACAAGTACACACTACTACACAGTACACACTACAAGTACACACTGTACACACACTGTACACAGTACACACTACCAAGTACACACTGTCAAGTACACACTGGTACACACTACCAAGTACACACTGTCGAGTACACACTACCAAGTACACACTGTCGAGTACACACTACCAAGTACACACTGTCGAGTACACACTACCAAGTACACACTGTCAAGTACACACTACCAAGTCAAGTACACACTACCAAGTACACACTACCAAGTACACACTGTCGAGTACACACTACCAAGTACACACTGTACACACTGTACACACTGTCAAGTACACACTACCAAGTACACACTGTCAAGTACACACTGTCACACTGTACACTGTACACACTGTCACACACACTGTACACAGTACACAGTACCACACTACCAAGTCACACTACCAAGTACACACTGTCAAGTACACACTGTCAAGTACACACTGTCAAGTACACACTACACACTGTCAAGTACACACTGTCAAGTACACACTACCAAGTACACACTGTCGAGTACACACTACCAAGTACACACTGTCGAGTACACACTGTCAAGTACACACTGTCAAGTACACACTGTCAAGTACACACTGTCAACACTGTCACACACTGTAGTACACACTAAGTACACACTGTACACACTGTCAAGTACACACTATCAAGTACACACTGTCGAGTACACACTACCAAGTACACACTGTCAAGTACACACTGTCAAGTACACACTGTAACACACTGTCAAGTACACACTGTACACACTGTAGTACACACACATGTCACACAAGTACACACTACCAAGTACACACTGTCACTGTCAAGTACACACTACCAAGTCACACACTACCAGTACACTGTCACACAAGTACACACTGTCAAGTACACACTGTCAAGTACACACTGTCAACACTATCAAGTACACACTTTGTACACACTGTCAAGTACACACTACCAAGTCACACACTGTCACACGTCAAGTACACACTAGTACACACTGTAAGTACACACTGTACAAGTACACACTTACACACGTCGAGTACACACTGTCAAGTACACACTATCAAGTACACACTGTCAAGTACACACTACAAGTACACACACTGTAAGTACCCACATGTACACACTACAAGTACACACTGTTGAAGTACACACTTCAAGTATCACACTGTCAAGTACACAGTACACACTGTACACACTACACACTGTCAAGTACACACTGGTACACACTTATCAAGTACACACTATCAAGTACACACTTGTCTTCCGTTCACACTTTGTCGAGTACACACTTTCAAACACACTGTTACACACTGTCAGTACACACTTGTGCACACATATAAACACTGGAAAAACACTTCAAGTGCTGTTCTAAAAATTTGGACCCGTGGTGTGTGTGTGTGTATAGAGTGTGTGTGTGTATAGAGTGTGTGTTCTGTTGTATGCTTTTGTGTAGTTATAGTTTTGTATTTGCTCTTTTAAAGCTCAAATGAAAAACTGTTTCTGATCAAATCAGACTCGTCTCATGTTCAGTTTAATTTGAACTGAACTTCACAGACACAGATTTACAGGTTCAGAGCATCACAAAAAGAATAACGACACTGTGCAATAACGACACTGTGCAATAACGACACTGTGCAATAACGACACTGTGCAATAACGACACTGTGCAATATTTTCTAGTTTGGCCGCTGTGACCTTTGCCCTTTGGGTCAGTGGGTGTAAATGAGGCGACAGTCGGTGTGCGTCACGTTCATGTTGTGTCGTGTTTGTTCCAGTCAAATACACAAATAAATGTAGAGTTACACTTTTGTTTTGTATAATTTTGTGTAATTATATATAGTTTCAGTTTTATACGGTTGGTTTTGTGCGGTTGGTTTTGTTGGTTTGTGCGGTTGGTTTTGTTGGTTTGTGCGGTTGGTTTTGTTGGTTTGTGCGTTGGTTTTGTTGGTTTGTGTGGTTGGTTTTGTTGGTTTTGTGCGGTTGGTTTTGTTGGTTTGTGCGGTTGGTTTGTGCGGTTGGTTTTGTTGGTTTGTGCGGTTGGTTTTGTTGGTTTGTGCGGTTGGTTTGTGCGGTTGGTTTGGTTTGGTGGTTTTTGGTTGGTTTTGTGCGGTTGGTTTTGTTGGTTTGTGCGGTTGGTTTGTGCGGTTGGTTTTGTGCGGTTGGTTTTGTTGGTTTTGTGCGGTTGGTTTTGTTGGTTTGTGCGGTTGGTTTTGTTGGTTTGTGCGGTTGGTTTGTGCGGTTGGTTTGTTGGTTTTGTGGGTTGGTTTTGGTTGGTTTTGCGGTTGGTTTTGTGCGGTTGGTTTGGTGCGGTTGGTTTTGTTGGTTTGTGCGGTTTGTTGGTTTGGTGCGGTTGGTTTTGTTGCGGTTTTTGTTTTTTGTTGGTTTGTGCGTTGGTTTTGTTTGGTTTTGTTGGTTTGTGCGGTTGGTTTTGTTGGTTTGTGCGGTTGGTTTTGTTGGTTTGTGGCGGTTGGTTTTGTTGGTTTTGTTTTGTTGGTTTGTGGCGGTTTGGTTTTGTTGGTTTGGTGCGGTTGGTTTTGTTGGTTTGTGCGGTTGGTTTGTGTGGTTGGTTTTGGCGGTTGGTTTTGTTGGTTTGTGCGGTTGGTTTTGTGCAGTTGGTTTTGTTGGTTTGTGCGGTTGGTTTTGTTGGTTTGTGCGGTTGGTTTTGTTGGTTTTGTTGGTTTGTGCGGTTGGTTTTGTTGGTTTGTGCGGTTGGTTTTGTTGGTTTGTGCGGTTGGTTTGTGCGGTTGGTTTTGTTGGTTTGTGCGGTTGGTTTGTGCGGTTGGTTTTGTTGGTTTGTGCGGTTGGTTTTGTTGGTTTGTGCGGTTGTTGTTTTGTGCGGTTGGTTTGTTGGTTTGTGCGGTTGGTTTTTGTTGGTTTGTGCGGTTGGTTTTGTGCGGTTGTTTGGTTGGATTTTGTGTTGTTTTGTTGGTTGTGCAGTTGGTTTTGTGCGGTTGTTGTTTTTGGTTGGTTTGTGCGGTTGGTTTGTGCGGTTGGTTTTGTTGGTTTTGTGCGGTTGGTTTTGTTGGTTTGTGCGGTTGGTTTTGTTTTGGTTGTTTGTGTGCGGTTGGTTTGTTGTTTTGTGCGGTTGGTTTTTGTTGGTTTGTGCGGTTGGTTTTGTTGGTTTTTGGGTTGTTTTGTTGGTTTTGTGCGGTTGGTTTTGTTGGTTTTCGGTTGGTTTTGCGGTGGTTTTGTGGTTGGTTTGCGGTTGTTGTGGTTGCGGTTGTTTGTTGGTTTGTGGGTTGTTTGTTTTTTTGCGGTTGGTTTTGTTGGTTTGTGCGTTGTTGTGTTGTGCGGTTGTTTTGTTGGTTTGTGCGGTTGGTTTTGTGTGTGCGGTTGGGTTTTGTTGTTTGGTTGTTGGTTTTGTTGGTTTGTGCGGTTGGTTTTTGTTGGTTTGTGCGGTTGGTTTTGTTGGTTTGTGCGGTTGGTTTTGTTGGTTTGTGTGGTTGGTTTTGTTGGTTTGTGCGGTTGGTTTTGTTGGTTTGTGCGGTTGGTTTTGTTGGTTTGTGCGGTTGGTTTTGTTGCAGTTGGTTTTGTTGGTTTGTGTGGTTGGTTTTGTTGGTTTTGTTTTGTGCGGTTGGTTTTGTTGTTTGTGCGGTTGGTTTTGTTGGTTTGTGTTGGTTTGTTGGTTGTGCGGTTGGTTTTGTTGGTTTGTGCGGTTGGTTTGTGCGGTTGGTTTTGTGCGTTGGTTTGTTGGTTTGTGCGGTTGGTTTTGTTGGTTTGTGCGGTTGGTTTTGTTGGTTTGTGCGGTTGGTTTGTTGGTTTGTGCGGTTGGTTTTGTTGGTTTGTGCGGTTGGTTTTGTTGGTTTTGTGCGGTTGGTTTTGTTGGTTTGTGCGGTTGGTTTTGTTGGTTTGTGCGGTTGGTTTGTGCGGTTGGTTTTGTTGGTTTGTGCGGTTGGTTTTGTTGGTTTGTGCGGTTGGTTTTGTTGGTTTGTGCGGTTGGTTGTGTTTGTGCGGTTTTTTGTTGGTTTGTTGGTTTTGTTGGTTTTGTTGGTTTTGTGCGGTTGGTTTTGTTGGTTTGTGCGGTTGGTTTTGTTGGTTTGTGCGGTTGGTTTTGTTGGTTTGTGCGGTTGGTTTTGTACCTGATGGAGCGGTCGTCGCCGCCCGTCAGCGCCACCTGCTGTTTGGGGTGAGTGTCCAGGGCCCAGAGCTCGGCCTCGCGGTGGCCCTGGATCAGGACCACAGGCCGGTCCGGGTCTCGGGTCTGGACCTCAAAGATCTCCCCGTCCTGAGTCCCAGCAAGGACCCGGTCTCCTCGCCAACACACGGCTCGCACACAGAGACCTGAGGGACCACAGACCCGGTTAGACCGAGTTTAGACCGAGTTTAGACCGGGGTCAGTCCTGGTCCAGTCCTGGTCCAGTCCTGGTCCAGTACCTGGGTTTCCGTGGGGACTGTCTCTCAGGTTGATCCGGCTCAGGGGGTTGAAGTCCTGGTCCCAGAGTCGGACGCAGCCGTCTCGTCCTCCACTGCAGAAACCCTCATCACCGACCTGCAGACTGAAGATCCCCGCCTGGACCACAGACCGGACCAGGGTTAGACCGGACCACAGACCACAGACCGGTCTCTGGTCTCTGGTCTGGTCTCTGGTCTCTGGTCTCGGTCTCTGGTCTTGGTCCTGGTCTCGGTCCTGGTCTCGGTCCTGGTCTCGGTCCTGGTCTCTGGTCTCTGGTCTCTGGTCTCTGGTCTCTGGTCTCGGTCCTGGTCTCTGGTCTCGGTCCTGGTCTCTGGTCTCTGGTCTCGGTCCTGGTCTCTGGTCTCTGGTCTCTGGTCTCTGGTCTCTGGTCTCTGGTCTCTCTGGTCTCTCGGTCTCTGGTCTCTGGTCTCTGGTCTCTGGTCTCTGGTCTCTGGTCTCTCTGGTCTCTGGTCTCGGTCCTGGTCTCTGGTCTCTGGTCTCTGGTCTCTGGTCTCTGGTCTCGGTCCTGGTCTCTGGTCTCTGGTCTCTGGTCTCTGGTCTCTGGTCTCTGGTCTCTGGTCTCTGGTCTCTGGTCTCGGTCCTGGTCTCTGGTCTCGGTCCTGGTCTCTGGTCTCTGGTCTCTGGTCTCGGTGGTCTCTCTGGTCTCTGGTCTCGGTCGGTCTCTGGTCTCTGGTCTCTGGTCTCTCTGGTCTCTGGTCTCTGGTCTCGGTCTCTGGTCTCTGGTCTGGTCTCTGGTCTCTCCTGGTCTCTCTCTGGTCTCTGGTCTCTGGTCTCTGGTCTCTGGTCTCTGGTCTCTGTCTGGTCTCGGTCTCTGGTCTCTGGTCTCTGGTCTCTGGTCTCTGGTCTCTGGTCTCTGGTCTCTGGTCTCTGGTCTCTGGTCTCTGGTCTCTGGTCTCTGGTCTCTGGTCTCTGGTCTCTGGTCTCTGGTCTCTGGTCTCTGGTCTCTGGTCTCTGGTCTCTCTCTCTGGTCTCTGGTCTCTGGTCTCTGGTCTCTGGTCTCTGGTCTCTGGTCTCTGGTCTCTGGTCTCTGGTCTCTGGTCTCTGGTCTCTGGTCTCTGGTCTGGTCTCTCTCTGGTCTCTGGTCTCTCCTGGTCTCTGGTCTCTGGTCTCTGGTCTCTGGTCTCTGGTCTCTGGTCTCTGGTCTCTCTCTGGTCTCTGGTCTCTGGTCTCTGGTCTCTGGTCTCGGTCCTGGTCTCTGGTCTCTGGTCTCTCTGGTCTCTGGTCTCTGGTCTCTGGTCTCTGGTCTCTGGTCTCTGGTCTCTGGTCTCTGGTCTCTGGTCTCTGGTCTCTGGTCTCGGTCTCTGGTCTCTGGTCTCAGTCTCTCTGGTCTCTGGTCTCAGTCCTGGTCTCTGGTCTCAGTCCTGGTCTCTGGTCTCAGTCCTGGTCTCTGGTCTCTCCTGGTCTCTGGTCTCTGGTCTCGGTCCTGGTCTCTGGTCTCTGGTCTCTGGTCTCTGGTCTCGGTCTCTGGTCTCTGGTCTCTGGTCTCGGTCCTGGTCCCGGACTCACGTCGTGTGCGTTGGGGACGGTCCGGATCAGGGTCTGGTCCTTCCACACGTGCACGTCTCCGCTCACGGCGCCCGACAGCGTCACGTCGTCTCTCAGCGCCAACGACAGAACCGTGTGCTCCAGGCCCCGCCCCCAAACGCCGCGCCGCCACGACAGCTCGCCGCCGCACACACGCCAGAACTGCACACAGTCACACAGGCCCCAACGTGTGTCAGGACCCTCCCCGTGTGTGTCAGGACCCTCCCCGTGTGTGTCAGGACCCTCCCCGTGTGTGTCAGGACCCTCCCCGTGTGTGTCAGTGCCCTCCCCGTGTGTGTCAGGTGCCCTCCCCGTGTGTGTCAGGTGCCCTCCCGTGTGTGTCAGGTGCCCTCGTGTGTGACAGGTGCCCTCCCCGAGTCTCCCCGTGTGTGTCAGGTGCCCTCATGTGTGACAGGTGTCCTCGTGTGTGTCAGGTGCCCTCCCGTGTGTGTCAGGTGCCCTCCCCGTGTGTGTCAGGTGCCCTCGTGTGTGTCAGGTGCCCTCGTGTGTGTCAGGTGCCCTCCCCGTGTGTGTGTCAGGTGCCCTCCCCGTGTGTGTCAGGTGCCCTCGTGTGTGTCAGGTGCCCTCGTGTGTGACAGGTGCCCTCCCCGAGTCTCCCCGTGTGTGTCAGGTGCCCTCATGTGTGACAGGTGTCCTCGTGTGTGACAGGTGTCCTCCTGTGTGTGTCAGGTGCCCTCGTGTGTGTCAGGTGCCCTCGTGTGTGTCAGGTGCCCTCGTGTGTGACAGGTGCCCTCCCCGAGTCTCCCCGTGTGTGTCAGGTGCCCTCCCCGTGTGTGTCAGGTGCCCTCGTGTGTGACAGGTGTCCTCCTGTGTGTCAGGTGTCCTCCTGTGTGTCAGGTGTCCTCCTGTGTGTCAGGTGCCCTCGTGTGTGACAGGTGCCCTCCCCGAGTCTCCCCGTGTGTGTCAGGTCCCTCCCCGAGTGTGTCAGGACCCTCCCCGAGTGTGTCAGGACCCTCCCCGAGTGTGTCGGGTGTCCTCATGTGTGTCGGGTGTCCTCATGTGTGTCGGGTGTCCTCATGTGTGTCAGGTGTCCCCATGTGTGTCAGGTGTCCTCATGTGTGACAGGTGCCCTCCCCGAGTCTCCCCGAGTGTGTCAGGACCCTCCCCGAGTGTGTCAGGACCCTCCCCGAGTGTGTCAGGTGTCCTCATGTGTGTCAGGTGTCCTCATGTGTGTCAGGTGTCCTCATGTGTGACAGGTGCCCTCCCCGAGTGTGTCAGGACCCTCCCCGAGTGTGTCAGGACCCTCCCCGAGTGTGTCAGGTGTCCTCATGTGTGTCAGGTGTCCTCATGTGTGTCAGGTGTCCTCATGTGTGTCAGGTGCCCTCATGTGTGTCAGGTGTCCGCATGTGTGTCAGGTGTCCTCGTGTGTGTCAGGTGTCCTCGTGTGTGTCAGGTGTCCTCGTGTGTGTCAGGTGTCCTCATGTGTGTCAGGTGTCCGCATGTGTGTCAGGTGTCCTCATGTGTGTCAGGTGTCCTCATGTGTGACAGGTGTCCTCATGTGTGTCAGGTGTCCTCATGTGTGTCAGGTGCCCTCGTGTGTGTGTGTCAGGTGTCCTCGTGTGTGTCAGGTGTCCTCGTGTGTGTCAGGTGTCCTCGTGTGTGTCAGGTGTCCTCGTGTGTGTCAGGTGTCCTCGTGTGTGTCAGGTGTCCTCATGTGTGACAGGTGTCCTCATGTGTGACAGGTGTCCTCATGTGTGACAGGTGTCCTCATGTGTGTCAGGTGTCCTCATGTGTGTCAGGTGTCCTCATGTGTGACAGGTGTCCTCATGTGTGTCAGGTGTCCTCATGTGTGTCAGGTGCGCTCCTGTACCTTGATGTGCTTGACTCCACCGGTGACGAGTCGGTCGGGCTGAACAGGATCCCAACTCACGTCAAAGATCTGAGGAGAAACACAGAACTGAACCAGGACTAAACCACAACTAGACCAGGACTAAACCAGGACTCACCCGGTCCGAGTGTCCCGAGGCCGAGACCAGGACTCGACCTCGTCTCCAGTCCCAAACACAGACGGTGTTTTTAGAGTCCAGACCGACCGAGACCAGCCTCTGCAACAGAGACACAGACCAGGACCAGGACTGAACCAGGTCTATACCAGGACCAGGTCTAACCCAGGTCTAAACCAGGACCAGGTGTGACCCAGGTGCGAAGGGTGTGAGGGGGTGTGGCCTGGATGTGAGGGGGTGTGGCCTGGATGTGAGGGGGTGTGGCCCAGGTGCGAGGGGGTGTGGCCCAGGTGCGAGGGGGTGGCCCAGGTGCGAGGGGGTGTGGCCCAGGTTTGAGGGTGGGGTCGGTCCTCACCTGTCCGTCAGCACTGAATCCAAGGCCGGACACTCCGTGGTCGTGCGCCCCCTGCAGGACGGAGACGGTGGACGTGGAGTAACAGTCCCACACACAGACCACAGGCTCCGCCCCCACCTGCCCCGTCGCCACCAGCACGCGGTCCGGGTGCAACGCCAGGCTGAACGCGCACAACAAGACGCACAACGACACGCACAACAAGACGCACAACAAGACACAACAAGACACAACAAGACGCACAACAAGACACAACAAGACACAAAACACACAAAACACACAGTAATTTTGAGAATATTACATCACACACTTTAGAAATTTTGTAGGATTGACCTGATGACACGCTCCATGTGGGCGGGGCTTACCTGATGATGTCGTGGGTGTGGGCGGGGCTTACTGACGGTGTGGTGGGTGTGGGCGGGGCTTACCTGATGATGTCGTGGGTGTGTCCGTGGTAGAAGCGCTGCGTGTGTTCTCTCGGGTTGTAGACGACGCCGACGGCGGCGGTGAAGTAAACGACGTCTTTGGCGGCGCTGTAGAACAGATTATTCCGACACTGGTGTCCACGGTAACCGTACACCCACTCCAGACGCAGACGCCCGCGCGGCGCCGTCTTATCACACATGACGCTCAACACCTGCAAGGCTTCACTGAACAGCTGGAAGGTTTCACTGAGCGGATGGAAGGTTTCACTGAGCAGCTGGAAGGTTTCCCTGAACAGCTGGAAGGTTTCCCTGAACAGCTGGAAGGTTTCCCTGAGCAGCTGGAAGGTTTCACTGAGCAGCTGGAAGGTTTCACTAAACAGCTGCAAGGGTTCACTGAACACATGGAAGGTTTCACTGAACAGCTGTAAGGTTTCACTGAACAGCTGAAAGGGTTAACTGAACAGCTGGAAGGTCCAGAGCCGGACTCAGAGGAGTCAAAATTTTCTTCTCCAGACGTAGGAAATGTCCTCAGGGTCAGAGTTTGTTGAGCAGAGCTCAGACTACACTTCCCACAATCCCTCACTCCAGTGTCCTCACACTGAACGCCTGAAAGGTCAGAGTTTAAGAAGAGGTTTGACCTTTGACCCCTGAGTGCAGGCCTGACCTTTGACCCCTGAGTGCAGGCCTGACCTTTGACCCCTGAGCGCAGGCCTGACCTTTGACCCCTGAGCGCAGGCCTGACCTTTGACCCCTGAGCGCAGGCCTGACCTTTGACCCCTGAGCGCAGGTGGAGGTAGATTTCTGTAGACCAGTAGGAACAGTCCAAGAGCAGTTTCACTTTTGTGAATCTTTGGCCCAAACGCAGTTTTTTTTTTTTTTTTACCTAAAAAGTATCAAAGTTTGACTTTGTCTAATATTAAAGTCTGATCAAATATTGTTTAAATACTTAAAAACTCACAGTGCTGGACCTGGTTTCACGTTTAAAAAACACATTTAGCACAAAACAGAATCTTTGGCATTGACATCAAACTCAAATTAAAACTTCAGATCAACTTTGGCTCGAGGGTAAAATTACAAAATGGATTTGGTCAAATGAACAGATCAAACTGATTTTGACGCTGCTTAAAATCTTTGGTAAAAAAACAGGCTTTGATTTTATTGAGACGAACTTTATGGCCTCCTGACAGACCTGAGACCACAGACCTGAGACCACAGACCTGAGACCACAGACACACCGCAGACTCACCGCAGACTCACCGCAGACTCACCGCAGACTCACCGCAGACTCGCTGCTTCTAAACGCTACAGAATCATTCATGAATAAAACCCTGAGCGAGTTTTTTCAGATTTACCCCCCGAGTGGAAACGAGTGGAAACGCGCGCGTCTGCGGCTCAGTCCGGAGTTTGTGCGGATCGACTCCGGGTTCAGTGTGAACGCGTCACGTGTCACTGATGATCCTAATGAAATAAGACACGCGCACGTGAAGGTCACCGCACTAAAATGAAAAAAATGAAAAAGTCTCTTTGTGCAGAAAATATTTCACTGAAACAGAATTAAATTTAAACTCTGAAATCCTCCTCCGTCTTTTCTCGGACTCCCGGTGAAATCCGCAGATTATCCCCGCTCAAGAGCCTCCAAACGCGGCTACGGTCAGCGCGCGCTCCCGCCAGGTCACGGAGCTCCGGACACCGACTCCACCTGCAGCACCGGGCCGGGACAGAGGCGCTCTTCTCCGGCTGACACCTGCTCCGAGCGCCGCTCCTGCTCCCGGTCCCGCTCCAGCCTCGAACCCCGCGGAACCGCCGGGATTTAACGGGATTTACGGGTCACGGGAGGGCATCCGGGCATTCTGTCAGAGCAAGAGCACGAGGCGGACCCGCGGCGCGGTGTGACGGGGCTGAGCTTTAGTCTCCGCTCAGGTTCACATCGGGACTTTGGTTCTGTCGCGTTTGGCTGAAAAAAAGTCGGGTTCGAGCGCAGAGTCCGGCCTCTGTTCGGACTTTAGACTTTTATTTTGAAGTTCAGATCCACGCTTCCTCTTTAAACCGCGCTGCATCCTGGGAAGTGTAGTTCACAAACAGCTGATCCGCCTCAGCTCCACGTGCGCGTCAGTTTCATGAACGAACCGAAAACAAAACGACAAAAGTGTTTCTCAAAAAGTCTAAAAAGTCTAAAAGGTTTAAATGTTTTTGTCTTTAAAAAAAATAAAAATCAGATGTTTCTCCATGTTCTAGTCGTTTCTGGACTATTCCAGGTCTAAACCAGGACTAAACCAGAACTAAACCAGGTCTAGACCAGGACTAAACCAGGACTAAACCAGGACTAAACCAGGTCTAAACCAGGACTAAACCAGGTCTAAACCAGGACTAAACCAGGTCTAAACCAGGTCTAACCAGGACTAAACAGGTCTAAACCAGGACTAAACCAGGTCTAAACCAGGACTAAACCAGGTCTAAACCAGGTCTAAACCAGGTCTAAACCAGGACTAAACCAGGTAAACCAGGTCTAAACCAGGACTAAACCAGGTCTAAACCAGGTCTAAACCAGGACTAAACCAGGACTAAACCAGGTCTAAACCAGGACTAAACCAGGTCTACACTCTTGTGCGTCTTTGTTGTTGTTATTTGTTGAGGGTTTTTTCTTTTTCACTGAAAACATTTCTAAAGTTTTCCATGACTAAAGTTAATTTTCCAGGACTTTCCAGCACCTCCATGTGAAGAACTGATCCTGGTTTTATGTCAAAATGTGAAATGTGACAGTTTCCTCTCGTTTTCTGGTTTGAAATCAGAGTTTGAAACATTTTAAATCCTAAAAAAAACAGAACAAACTCATCACAACTGAACACACAACACGCAACTGAACACAACACTGAACACACACACAACACACAACACTGAACACACACAACACTGAACACACACACACACACTGAACACAACAACACTGACACAACACTGAACACACACACAACACACAACACTGAACACACACAACACACAACACTGAACACACACAACACACAACACTGAACACACACAACACTGAACAACACACACAACACTGAACACACACACACACTGAACACACACAACACACACATGAACACACACACACATGAACACACACACACACATGAACACACACAACACTGAACACACACAACACACAACACTGAACACACACACACACACACACAACACACACACTGAACACACACAACACTGAACACACACAACACACTGAACACACACAACACAAACACTGAACACACACACACTGAACACACACAACACAACACTGAACACACACACTGAACACACACAACACACACACACACACATGAACACACACACACACACACACTGAACACACACACACTGAACACACACACAACACACAACACACACAACACTGAAACACACACAAACACTGAACACACACACAACACACACACACTGAACACACAACACACACACACACACTGAACACACACACACACTGACACACACACTGACACACACACACACTGAACACACACACACTGAACACACACAACACTGAACACACACACAACTGAACACACAACACTAACACACTGAACACACACACAACACACACAACACTGAACACACACACAACACACTGACACACACACAACACAACAACACTGAACACACACAACACACACACACACACACAACACACACAACACACAACACTGAACACACACAACACTGAACACACAACACTGAACACACACAACACACAACACTGAACACACACACAACACACAACACTGAACACACACAACACTGAACACACACAACACACACTGAACACACACAACACTGAACACACACAACACACAACACTGAACACACACACAACACTGAACACACACAACACAACACACAAACACTGAACACACACACACATGACACACACAACACTGAACAACACACAACACTGACACACACACAACACACACACAACACACAAACACACAACACTGAACACACACACACACACACACAACACACTGAACACACACAACACTGACAACACTGAACACACACACACTGAACACACACAACACACACACACTGAACACACACACACTGAACACACACAACAAACACTGAACACACACACAACACACACTGAACACACACACACACACACACACACACACTGAACACACACAACACACAACACTGAACACACACACAACACACAAACACAACACACTGAACACACACAACACTGAAACACACACACTGAACACACAACACACACACAACACACACTGAACACACACAACACTGAAACACACACACACACACAACACTGAACACACACACACACACACACACACTGAACACACTGAACACAACACTGAACACACACACACTGAACACACACACACTGAACACAACACTGACACACAACACTGAACACACACACAACACACACACACTGAACACACACACACTGAACACACACAAACACTGAACACACACACAACACTGAACACACACACACTGAACACACAACACACACACACACATGAACACACACACACACTGAACACACACAACACACACACATGAACACAACACTGAACACAACAACACTGAACACACACAACACACAAACACACAACACTGAACACACACAACACACACACACACTGAAACACACACAACACACAACACTGAACACACACACACACACTGAACACACACACACTGAACACACACACACACACAACACTGAACACACACAACACTGAACACACACAACACTGAACACACAACACACAACACTGAACACACACAACACTGAACACACAACACTGAACACACACAACACACAACACTGAACACACACAACACAACACACAAACTGAACACACACAACACTGAACACACAACACTGAACACACACACACACTGAACACACACACACACATGAACACACACAACACTGAACACACACAACACTGAACACACACAACACTGAACACACACACTGAACACACAACACAACACACTGAACACACAAACAACACACTGAACACACACAACACACAACACAACACACACAACACACACACTGAACACACAACAACACTGAACACACACACAACACACACACACACACAACACTGAACACACAAACACTGACACACACAACACACAACACACAACACTGAACACACACACTGAACACACACTGAACACACACACTGAACACACACAAACACACTGAACACACACACTGAACACACACACTGACACAACACTGAACACACACAACACAACACTGAACACACACAACACACACACTGAACACACACCGAACACACAACACTGAACACACACACTGAACACACAACACTGAACACACACAACACTGAACACACACAACACTGACACACACTGAACACACACACAACACACACAACACTGAACACACACAACACTGAAACACACACACACACACAACACTGAACACACACACACACAATGAACACACACACTGAACACAACACACTGAACACACACTGAACACTGAACACACACACAACTGAACACACAACACTGAACACACAACACTGAACACACAACACTGAACACACAACACTGAACACACAACACTGAACACACAACACTGAACACACAACACTGAACACAACACTGAACACACAACACTGAACACACAACACTGAACACACAACACTGAACACACAACACTGAACACACAACACTGAACACACACAACACACACACTGAACACACACAACACTGAACACACACAAACACACAACACTGAACACACACACAACACACAACACTGAACACACACACTGAACACACAACACTGAACACACACAACACTGACACACACACACTGAACACACACACAACACTGAACACACAACACTGAACACACACAACACTGAACACACACACAACACTGAACACACACAACACACAACACTGAACACACACAACACTGAACACACCCAACACACAACAGACAACACTGAACACACAACACTGAACACTGACATTCAATGACTTTTCCAAAACTTTCATTCAATTTACAAAATTCCAGGACTTTTCCAGGCCTGGAAAATAACATTTTCAATTTCCATGACTTTTTTTGGATCGATGACATCACGAGGTGGAACAGAGTTTTGTCGTGTTAAATGTGCAGTTTGTGTGAAACGTGAAAGAAACAAAAACTCGACTCCAGGAAACAACAGAACAGAACAGAAGGATTCTGGGACATTTCACTTTTATTTCTTTGATTCATTTTACTCAGAATCTGTTTTTTAAATAAATTCACTTTTCAAAAATATTTTCAAACTGAAGCTTTGTACATTTTTACAGCAGAAGAGTTTTTCTCTTTTTTATTTACAGCAAAACTGACGAGTCTCACGAGCGAAAGAGCACAGAACAGACCCGATACTCGATACCCGATACTGATACCCGATACCGATCCCACATTGACTCTTTGTTTAGACAATCTCCACAGTTTAGTCCCGGTTTAGTCTTTTAGGGTCTGATTTTCGATTCCAGCTCTAGAGTCTCTAAATAAAATTGTCTGAGGGGTTTTAAAAGAATTGAAAAATAATGATGGTATCGAGTATCGGTTTGATTTGTTAGTATCGAAGTCCAGTCTGAAAAGTTCGTCTCACTGCAGAAACAAAACAAAAACAGAACAAACTGAGTCTGTCATAAATCTGAGGTTAAAGCGCCTCAGGTCCTTCCTCGAGCGCCTCAGGTCCTTCCTCGAGCGCCTCAGGTCCTTCCTCGCGCATCGGTGAACAGGAAGTGATGTCAGGACGCGGCGCTCCTCAAACAGGAAACAGGAAGTGATGTCAGAAGTCGAGCCACTCGCTCAGGTAGACGCAGGTGGACGGGGAGATCTCGCCGCCGTCGTGACAGTCGTCAAAAACCTGAAACACAAACAGAGCGCGCTCACATCCTGCGCTCTGATTGGGCGTCTTGACGAGCCCAGTGGGCGCGGCGATGGCGTTGGCGTGTGTGTGTTGACGTGTGTGTGTGTGTGTGTTTACGTGTGTGTGTGTGTTGTGTGTGTGTGACGTGTGTGTGTGTGTGTGTGTGTGTGTGTGTGTGTGTGTGTGTGTTGACGTGTGTGTGTGTGTGTGTGTGTGACGTGTGTGTGTTGACGTGTGTTGACGTGTGTGTGTGTGTATTGACGTGTGTGTGTGTTGACGTGTGTGTGTGTTGACGTGTGTGTGTGTTGACGTGTGTGTGTGTTGACGTGTGTGTGTGTTGACGTGTGTGGTGTGTGTTGACGTGTGTGTGTGTGTTGACGTGTGTGTGTGTGTGTGTTGACGTGTGTGTGTGTGTTGACGTGTGTGTGTGTGTTGACGTGTGTGTTGAGTCGTGTGTGTGACGTGTGTGTGTGTGTTGTGTGACGTGTGTGTGTGTTGTGTGTTGACGTGTGTGTGTGTGTGTTGACGTGTGTGTGTGTGTGTGTGTGACGTGTGTGTGTGTGTTGTTGACGTGTGTGTGTGTGTGTGTGACGTGTTGACGTGTGTGTGAACGTGTGTGTGTGTGTGTGTGTGTTGACGTGTGTGTTGTGTGTTGTTGACGTGTGTGTGTGTGTGTGTGACGTGTGTGTGTGTGTGTGTGTGACGTGTGTGTGTGTGTGTGTTGTGACGTGTGTGTGTGTGTGTGTGTGTGTGTGTGTGTGTGACGTGTGTGTGTGTGTTGACGTGTGTGTGTGTTACGTGTGTGTGTGTGTACGTGTGTGTGTGTGTGTGTGTGTGTGACGTGTGTGTGACGTGTGTGTGTGTGTGTTGACGTGTGTGTGTGTGACGTGTGTGTGTGTGTGTGTGTGTGTGACGTGTGTGTGTGTGTGTGTGACGTGTGTGTGTGTGTGTTGACGTGTGTGTGTGTGTGTTGACGTGTGTGTGTGTGTGTTGACGTGTGTGTGTGTGTGTGTGACGTGTGTGTGTGTGTGTGACGTGTGTGTGTGTGTTGACGTGTGTGTGTGTGTGTGTGTGTGTGTGTTGTGTGTGTGTGACGTGTGTGTGTGTTGAACGTGTGTGTGTGTGTTGTTGACGTGTGTGTGTGTGTGTTGACGTGTGTGTGTGTGTGTGTGTGTGACGTGTGTGTTGACGTGTGTGTGTGTTGACGTGTGTGTGTGTGTGTGACGTGTGTGTGTGTGTGTGTGTGTGTGGTGTTGACGTGTGTGTGTGGTGTGTGGTGTGTGTGTGACGTGTGTGTGTGTGTGTGACGTGTGTGTGTGTGTGTGTGTGTGTTGTGTGTGTTGACGTGTGTGTGTGTGTGTGACGTGTGTGTGTGTGTGTGACGTGTGTGTGTGTGTGTGACGTGTGTGTGTGTGTGTGTGTGACGTGTGTGTGTGTGTGTGTGTGTGTGTTGACGTGTGTGTGTGTGTGTGTGTGTGACGTGTGTGTGTGTGTGACGTGTGTGTGTGTGTTGACGTGTGTGTGTGTGTGTGTTGTGTGTGTGTGTGTGTGTGTGTTGTGTGTGTGTGTTACGTGTGTGTGTGTGTGTGTGTGTGTGTGTGTTGACGTGTGTGTGTGTGTGTGTGTGACGTGTGTGTGTGTGTGACGTGTGTGTGTGTGTGTGTGTGTGTGTATGTGTGTGTGTGTGTTGACGTGTGTGTGACGTGTGTGTGTGTGTGTGTGTGTGTTGACGTGTGTGTGTGTGTGTGTGTGTGACGTGTGTGTGTGTGTGTGACGTGTGTGTTGACGTGTGTGTGTGTGTGTGTGTGTGTTTGACGTGTGTGTGTGTGTGTGTGTGACGTGTGTGTGTGTTGACGTGTGTGTGTGTGTTGACGTGTGTGTGTGTGTGTGTGACGTGTGTGTGTGTGTGTGTGTGTGACGTGTGTGTTGACGTGTGTGTGTGTGACGTGTGTGTGTGTGTGTGTGTGTGTGTGTGTGTGTGACGTGTGTGTGTGTTGACGTGTGTGTGTGTTGACGTGTGTGTGTGTGTGTGTGTGTGTGTGTGTTGACGTGTGTGTGTGTGTTGACGTGTGTGTGTGTGTGTGTGTGTGTGTGTGTGTGTGTGTGTGTGTGTGTGTGTGTGTGTGTGTGTACGTGTGTGTGTGTGTGTGTGTACGTGTGTGTGTGTTACGTGTGTGTGTGTGTGTGACGTGTGTGTGTGTTGACGTGTGTGTTGACGTGTGTGTGTGTTGACGTGTGTGTGTGTGTTGTGTGTCTACGTGTGTGTGTGTGTGTGTGTGTTGACGTGTGTGTGTGTTGACGTGTGTGTGTGTGTGTGTGTGTGTGTGTGTGTGTGTGTTGACGTGTGTGTGTGTCGTGTGTGTGTGTGTGTGTGACGTGTGTGTGTGTTGACGTGTGTGTGTGTGTGTGTTGACGTGTGTG
>NW_026571190.1:42667521-42677521 GCF_026225935.1 Boleophthalmus pectinirostris | reverse complement strand
TCCCAGTCTTAGTCTCGGTCCGGGTCTTACCACAGAGAGCAGTTTGTTGATGGCGGCCGCTCTCTGCTGCGGCTCCAGATGAGGCATATCGTTCTGAATCACATGATCAGTGATACCGTGAGGAAACTGTTCACACAACGACCTGATCCTGAAACACACAAACGCACAACATGAACACACAAACACACAACGACCTGATCCTGAAACACACAAACGCACAACATGAACACACAAACACACAACGACCTGATCCTGAAACACACAAACGCACAACATGAACAAACACACAAACACACAACGACCTGATCCTGAAACACACAAACGCACAACATGAACACACAAACACACAAACACACAACGACCTGATCCTGAAACACACAAACGGTCAGGGGTCTCAGTGTGTGTCCGGGTCTCAGTGTGTGTCCGGGTCTCAGTGTGTGTCCGGGTCTCAGTGTGTGTCCGGGTCTCACCTTTTCTCCACCTCCGCGGGATCCAGCACGTCCTTCTCTTTCTTCACTTTCACTTCGGCCATGTCCGCCGCCCCCCCCCGCTCCGGTCCTCCCAGGCTCTGGACTCGGTCTGGACTCGGTCTGGTCCCGGTGTGTCCCTGTTTGTCTCGGTCTGGTGTCGGGTTGGACCCGTTTGTCTGGTGTTATCCCCTGGTTTGTCCCTGTTTGTCTCGGTTTGTCCCGTAAACAGCGTGTTCGTGAAACTCCGGTTCTTCCGCGGCTCTGCTTCGGTCTGGTCTCGGTCTGGTCCCTGTTTGTCCCGGTTTGTCTCGGTTTGTCCCGTAAACAGCGTGTTCGTGAGACTCTGGTGTGACCGGAACCACGTGACTCTGCGGCTGCCCAGAACACCGCCTGAGCAAAAATAAGAAAATAAACAAAACTAATAATTTCAGTTTTTTACGTTTAATTCCCATTTTTAAAAGTGCGGTTCATTTCAGCGCCTAAACCGCGACGTTTTAAACTTTTATATGAGCGGAGAGACGCGTTTTTCATCAATTAAACCGCTTAGCCGTAATGCTAACGCCGGCTGATAGCATCATTAGCATCCGGAGCTAAAACACTTCAACATTTCACAACATTTCCACGAAAATTCAAAACTGAAACTCAAACCGAAGAAATCCAGATAAAAAATGTCACTTTATTGTTAATTTTACCGGGGAAAAGTTTGGATTTTTGAATCTTTATCGTTTCTGTTTGTGATCGTTAGTGCGCATGCGCGGTGAGTCCGGTCGCCATGGAGACGACAAAACAATAACAACCGCTTCAGGTTTTCAGGAACATTTCAGTTTCTTTGGTGTTTTGGATTTTGGTCCGTGAGTCACATGATTTTCTAAACCAGGACCAGGACTAAACCAGGACTAAACCAGGACTAAACCAGGACTAAACCAGGACTGAACCAGGGACCAACCCAGGACTAAACCAGGAACCAGGACCCAGGACTGAAACCACTGAACCAGCCCAGACTAAGACGGTTTTATTTTACCAGTGACAACCCAGAACTAAACCAGGACCAACCCAGAACTAACCAGGTGCAGTCTGACAGGAACTGAACCAGGACCAGTGCAGAACTAAACCAGGACCAGGCCCAGAACTAAACCAGGGACCAACCAGAACTAAACCAGGACCAGGAACTCCGGAACTAAACCAGGACCAACCCGGAACTAAACCAGGACCAACCCGGAACTAAACCAGGACCAGCCCGGAACTAAACCAGGACCAGCCCAGAACTAAACCAGGACCAACCCGGAACTAAACCAGGACCAGCCCAGAACTAAACCAGGACCAACCCGGAACTAAACCAGGAACCCAGAACTAAACAGGACCACCCAGACTAAACCAGGACCAACCCGGAACTAAACCAGGACCAACCCAGAACTAAACCAGGACCAGCCCAGAACTAAACCAGGACCAACCCAGAACTAAACCAGGACCAACCCAGAACTAAACCAGGACCAACCCAGAACTAAACCAGGACCAACCCAGAACTAAACCAGGACCAACCCAGAACTAAACCAGGACCAGCCCAGAACTAAACCAGGACCAACCCAGAACTAAACCAGGACCAACCCGGAACTAAACCAGGACCAACCCGGAACTAAACCAGGACCAACCCGGAACTAAACCAGGACCAACCCGGAACTAAACCAGGACCAACCCAGAACTAAACCAGGACCAACCCAGAACTAAAACCAGCAGACCTAACCCAGAACTAAACCAGGAACTAAACCAGCCAGAACTAAACCAGGACCAGCCCAGAATTAAACCAGGACTAACCCAGAACTAAACCAGGACCAGCCCAGAATTAAACCAGGACCAGCCCAGAATTAAACCAGGACTAACCCAGAACTAACCCAGAACTAACCCAGGACTAACCCAGAACTAAACCAGGACCAGCCCAGAACTAAACCAGGACCAGCCCGGAACTAAACCAAGACCAACCCAGAACTAAACCAGGACTAACCCAGAACTAAACCAGGACTAACCCAGAACTAAACCAGGACCAGCCCAGAATCTAAACCAGGACCAGCCCGGAACTAAACCAGGACTAACCCAGAACTAACCCAGAACTAAACCAGGACTAACCCAGAACTAAACCAGGACTAACCCAGAACTAAACCAGGACCAACCCAGAACTAAACCAGGATTCTGTCTGCAGTCAGGTACCAACCAGAACTAAACCAGGACTAACCCGGAACTAAACCAGGACCAGCCCAGAACTAAACCAGGACCAGCACGGAACTAAACCAGGGACTAACCCAGAACTAAACCAGGACCAGCCCAGAACTAAACCAGGACCAGCCCAGAACTAAACCAGGACTAACCCAGAACTAAACCAGGACTAACCCAGAACTAAACCAGGACTAAGCCAGAACTAAACCAGGACCAGCCCGGAACTAAACCAGGACTAACAGGAATAACCCAGAACTAAACCAGGACTAACCCAGAACTAAACCAGAACCAACCCAGACCAAGACCTGGATCTGTCTGCAGTCAGGTACCAGCCCAGAACTAAACCAGGACTAACCCGGAACTAAACTAGGACTAACCCAGAACTAAACCAGGACTAACCCAGAACTAAACCAGGACCAACCCAGAACTAAACCAGGAACTAGGACTGATCCTGATTTTGATCAAGGTCTTGACCTGGTCTTGGTCCTGACCCTGGTTTCGGTCTCAGTCTCGGTCTTGATCCCGGTCTCGGTCTCAGTCTCGGTCTTGATCCCGGTCTCGGTCTCAGTCTCGGTCTTGATCCCGGTCTCGGTCTTGGTCTGGTCCACAGAGTCCCCGGACGCTGAGGTCTTCTTCACGTTGGACGGATCCAAACCAAAGTCCAGCTCCAGAAAATACACGAAACCCTTCACCCTCCCCCCAGGACGAGTGTGTGTGCGAGCCCAGACCCGGACCAGGTCTGGACCAGGACTACACCAGGACTACACCAGGACTACACCAGGACTACACCAGGACTACACCAGGACTAAACCTGACCAGGACCAGGTCTGGACCAGGACTACACCAGGACTAACACCAGGACTAAACCTGACCAGGACCAGGTCTGGACCAGGACTAAACCAGGACTACACCAGAACTAAACCTGACCAGGACCAGGTCTGGACCAGGACTATACCAGGACTACACCAGGACTAAACCTGACCAGGACCAGGTCTGGACCAGGTCTGGACCAGGACTAAACCAGGTCTAAACCAGGACTAAACCAGGACTAAACCAGGACAAACCAGGTCTAAACCAGGACTAAACCAGGTCTAAACCAGGACTAAACCAGAACTAAACCAGGTCTAAACCAGAACTAAACCAGGACTAAACCAGAACTAAACCAGGTCTAAACCTGGACTAAACCAGGACTAAACCAGGACTAAACCAGGACAAACCAGGTCTAAACCAGGACTAAACCAGGTCTAAACCAGGACTAAACCAGGTCTAAACCAGGACTAAACCAGGACTAAACCAGAACTAAACCAGGTCTAAACCAGAACTAAACCAGGACTAAACCAGAACTAAACCAGGTCTAAACCTGGACTAAACCAGGACTAAACCAGGACTAAACCAGGACAAACCAGGTCTAAACCAGGACTAAACCAGGTCTAAACCAGGACTAAACCAGGACTAAACCAGAACTAAACCAGGTCTAAACCTGGACTGTGTTTCAGTGATTTCAGGGAGAGTTCGGTCGTGACCAAGTTCTTCACAGTGGATGATGTCACCTCTGATTCGACCAATCACAGCCCTCCTCTGATTACGCTGACCAATGAGAGCGAAGCACAGCCCGCTCCGGCCCCGCCCTCTCACCCGCAGAGCTCACACGCCACTTCCTGTCCCCAGACGTCCACTTCCTGTGGACAGAAGCGCTCAGGTGAGGACGGAGGAGACAAGGAGACAAAAAGAGGAGAGGAAACAAGGAGGGAGGAAACAAAAATCATGTTATTGTTTTTGACTTTTATAAAACTAAATGTTTACACCAGGTCCAGACCAGGTCCAGACCCGGTCCAGGTCCAGACCAGGTCCAGACCCGGACCAGACCCAGTCCAGACCCGGTCCAGGTCCAGACCAGGTTCTGTTTGTTCAAATGTTCTGGTGTTTCTCATGTAGCCTCAGGTCTGAGGACTTCAGGTCTGAGGACTCAGACGAAGACGAGGTCTCCAGATCAGACCCTGAAGATCAACACAAGTCCTTCAGGTTTCCTCAGACCAGAAGACTCCGTAAGTCCTGGTTTAGTCCTGTTTAGTCCTGGTTTAGTCCTGGTTTAGTCCTGGTTTAGTTCTGGTTTAGTCCTGGTTTAGTTCTGGTTTAGTCCTGGTTCAGTCCTGGTTTTGTCTTGGTTTAGTTCTGGTTTAGTTCTGGTTTAGTCCTGGTCTAGTCCTGGTTTAGTCCTGGTTCAGTCCTGGTTTAGTCCTGGTCTAGTCCTGGTTTAGTTCTGGTTTAGTTCTGGTTTAGTCCTGGTCTAGTCCTGTTTTAGTCCTGGTTTAGTTCTGGTTCTTTTTGTTTCAGTTTTTCCTGAAGACTTTGAGCAGAACTGAGAAGAACCGAATCCAGAGAGACACAGATTTTATGAGGTGATGCCCCTGTGTGTCAGGTCCCCCCCGTGTGTCAGGTCCCCCCCCCCCATGTGTCAGGTCCCCCCCCGTGTGTCAGGTCCCCCCCGTGTGTCAGGTCCCTCCCCCGTGTGTCAGGTCCCCCCGTGTGTGTCAGGTCCCCCCCCGTGTGTCAGGTCCCCCCCGTGTGTCAGGTCCCTCCCCGTGTGTCAGGTCCCCCCAGGTCCCCCCGTGTGTCAGGTCCCTCCCCCGTGTGTCAGGTCCCAGGTCCCCCCCGTGTGTCAGGTCCGTGTGTCTCCCCCGTGTGTCAGGTCCCCTCCCCCCGTGTGTCAAGGTCCGTGTGTCAGGTCCCCCCGTGTGTCAGGTCCCTCCCCGTGTGTCAGGTCCCTCCCCGTGTGTCAGGTCCCTCCCCCCATGTGTCAGGTGCTCTCATGTGTGTGTGTCAGGTGCCCTCATGTGTGTGTGTCAGGTGCCCTCGTGTGTGTGTGTGTTTCAGGTGCCCTCATGTGTGTGTGTCAGGTGCTCTCGTGTGTGTCAGGTGCTCTCGTGTGTGTCAGGTGCCCTCGTGTGTGTGTCAGGTGCTCTCGTGTGTGTGTGTGTCAGGTGCTCTCGTGTGTGTCAGGTGCTCTCGTGTGTGTGTGTGTCAGGTGCTCCTCGTGTGTGTGTCAGGTGCTCTCGTGTGTGTGTGTGTCAAGGTGCTCTCGTGTGTGTCAGGTGCTCTGTCAGGTGCTCTCGTGTGTGTGTCAGTGTGTCAGGTGCTCTCGTGTGTGTGTGTGGTGTGTGTCAGGTGCTCTCGTGTGTGTGTCAGGTGCTCTCGTGTGTGTGTCAGGTGCTCTCGTGTGTGTGTCAGGTGCTCTCGTGTGTGTGTCAGGTGCTCTCGTGTGTGTCAGGCGCTCTCGTGTGTGTGTGTGTCAGGTGCTCTCGTGTGTGTGTCAGGTGCTCTCGTGTGTCTGTCAGGTGCTCTCGTGTGTGTGTCAGGTGCTCTCGTGTGTCTGTCAGGTGCTCTCGTGTGTGTGTCAGGTGCTCTCGTGTGTGTGTGTGTCAGGTGCTCTCGTGTGTGTGTGTGTCAGGTGCTCTCGTGTGTGTGTGTGTCAGGTGCTCTCGTGTGTGTGGTGTGTGTCAGGTGCTCTCGTGTGTGGTGTGTGTCAGGTGCTCTCTGTGTGTGTGTGTGTCAGGTGCTCTCGTGTGTGTGTGTGTCAGGTGCTCTCGTGTGTGTGTCTGTCAGGTGCTCTCGTGTGTGTGTGTGTCAGGTGCTCTCTGTGTGTGTGTGTGTGTGTGTCAGGTGCTCTCGTGTGTGTGTGTGTCAGGTGCTCTCGTGTGTGTCAGGTGCTCTCGTGTGTGTCAGGTGCCCTCGTGTGTGTCAGTGTCTCGTGTGTGTGTCAGGTGCTCTCGTGTGTGTGTGTGTCAGGTGCTCTCGTGTGTGTCAGGTGCTCTTGTGTGTGTGTCAGGTGCCCTCGTGTGTGTCAGGTGCCCTCGTGTGTGTCAGGTGTCTCTGGTTCTTGCAGGTGTTCTCAGTGTCTCGGGCTCAGAGTCTCAGACCCTGCAGCTGTTTTCTGTTGTCTGTGTGGAGCTCGACTCGGCCCAATCCCCCCTGCAGCGCCCCCCCCAGAGAGAACACAGGTACTGCACCTGCCCCTGCACCCGCCCCTGCACCTGCCCCTGCCCCTGCACCTGCCCCTGCACCTGCCTCTCTCTCTGTCTGTCTTTCAGATGATGTCGTGCGTGTTCTGTCATTCTCCGGTTCCTGTTTGTTCTGAGTCGTGTTTCGTTTGTGACGCGTCACTCGCTCCACAGCTCCGCCCCCAGAGCGCCCTGCACCTGTCTGTGAGTCTAAAGTGTGAATCTAAAGTGTGAGTCTAAAGTGTGAGTCTAAAGTGTCACTCTAAAGTGTGACTCTAAAGTGTGAATCTAAAGTGTGAGTCTAAAGTGTGAGTCTAAAGTGTCACTCTAAAGTGTGACTCTAAAGTGTGACTCTAAAGTGTGAGTCTAAAGGGTGAGTCTAAAGTCGTTCAGTGCTGTGAGTGAACGAGCTGAATCCACTGAACCCAGGTCAGACTTGACAGTTCAGGTACGTAACTCCTCCTCTTTATGTTCCAGGCTCCGCCCCTGTGTGCGTGTGGCGCCGCTGGCCCCGCCCACTCCAGGTGTGTGTTGTGTGACGGCGGGAGCGGCGCCCCCTGTGGGAGGTGTGGAGCCTTTACACTCAGCTCCGCCCCCTTCTGCTCCACCTGTGGCTTCAGAGCTCCGCCCACAGACAGCCCAGCAGCCAATCAGGTCAGGAGGAGGGAGGGCATCTGACACACAGTGGACACACACACACACACACACACACAGACCCCCCCCCCCCCCCACACACACACACACACACACACACACTGTCACACGACGTCACATTAGTTTATTGTTCTTCACTTTTCACTTTTCCGTTTGCAGCAGCTCAAGAACCAATGACTCGAGTTTTAACAGAACCTGGAAACACCAAACAATCTCACCTGTTTTTAACACTCAGGTCACACTCAGGTCACACTCAGGTCATACTCAGGTCACTCTCAGGTCACACTCAGATCAGACTCAGGTCATACTCAGGTCACTTTCAGGTCATACTCAGATCACACTCAGGTCACTCTCAGGTCACACTCAGGTCACATTCAGATCACACTCAGGTCACTCTCAGGTCACACTCAGATCACACTCAGGTCATACTCAGGTCACTCTCAGGTCACACTCAGGTCACTCTCAGGTCACATTCAGGTCACACTCAGGTTTTCAGGTTTTTTGTTGTTCTGTTGTGACTGTGTCTGTTTGTGTGTTTGTGTTGTGTTTGTGTTTGTTGTGTGTTTGTGTGTGTGTTTGTGTGTGTGTGTGTGTGTGTGTTTGTGTGTGTTTGTGTGTTTGTTTGTGTGTGTTTGTGTGTTTGTGTGTGTGTTTGTGTGTGTGTGTGTTTGTGTGTGTGGAGTGTGTGTTTGTGTGTGTGTGTGTTTGTGTGTGTGGAGTGTGTGTTTGTGTGTGTGTGTTTGTGTGTGTGTGTGTTTGTGTGTGTGGAGTGTGTGTTTGTGTGTGTGTGTTTGTGTGTGTATGTTTGTGTGTGTGTGTTTGTGTGTGTGCAGTTTTTGTGCATTTGTGTGTGTATGTGTGTGTGTATGTGTATGTGTGTGTTTGTGTGTTTGTGTGTGTGCAGTTTGTGTGTGTTTGTGTGCAGTATTTGTGCGACCGTAGTTTTGAAAGTGCTTTATAAATAAAGTTGTTGTGGTTTTGTTCCAGGCTCCGCCCACGTCCGAGCAGAGCACTCAGACTGTAGGACTCTACTTCCCATCAGCCACTGCTCTGAGACCCAAACCAAACCAGAACCAGGACCAGAACCAGAACCAGAACCAGGACCAGAACCAGAACCAGACCCAGAGGAAGCCAAGGCCGAGGGGCGGGGTCAGCCCTGGGAGAGGTCAGTGTCCCCGCCCCCTCACACTCTGCCCCGCCCCTCACACTCTGCCCCGCCCCCTCACACTCTGCCCCGCCCCCTCTCTCTCGTTGTATTCTTCAGGGTTCTCTCGTTGGGTTCTTCAAGGTTCTCTCGTTGTGTTCCTCAGGGTTCTCTTGTTGGGTTCCTCAGGGTTCTCTCGTTGTGTTCCTCAGGGTTCTCGTTGGGTTCTTCAAGGTTCTCTCGTTGTGTTCCTCAGGGTTCTCTTGTTGGGTTCTTCAGGGTTCTCTCGTTGTGTTCTTCAGGGTTCTCTCGTTGTGTTTTTCAGGGTTCTCATTGTGGTCCTCAGGGTTCTCTCGTTGTGTTCTTCAGGGTTCTCTCGTTGTGTTCTTCAGGGTTCTCTCGTTGTGTTCTTCAGGGTTCTCTCGTTGTGTTCTTCAGGGTTCTCATTGTGGTCCTCAGGGTTCTCTCGTTGTGTTCCTTCAGGGTTCTCTCGTTGTGTTCTTCAGGGTTCTCTCGTTGTGTTCTTCAGGGTTCTCTCGTTGTGTTCTTCAGGGTTCTTTCGTGTTCTTCAGGGTTCTCTCGTTGTGTTCCTCAGGGTTCTCTCGTTGTGTTCTTCAGGGTTCTCTCGTTGTGTTCTTCAGGGTTCTCTCGTTGTGTTCTTCAGGGTTCTCTCGTTGTGTTCTTCAGGGTTCTCTCGTTGTATTCTTCAGGGTTCTCTCGTTGTGTTCTTCAGGGTTCTCATTGTGGTCCTCAGGGTTCTCTCGTTGTGTTCCTCAGGGTTCTCTCGTTGTTGTGTTCTTCAGGGTTCTTTTGTGTTCTTCAGGGTTCTTTCGTTGTGTTCCTCAGGGTTCTCTCGTTGTGTTCCTCAGGGTTCTTTCGTTGTGTTCCTCAGGGTTCTCTCGTTGTGTTCCTCAGGGTTTTTTCGTGTTCTTCAGGGTTCTCTCGTTGTGTTCCTCAGGGTTCTGGAGGCAGCAGGTGGACCATGTGTGTGCTCACCTGAGGAGCCACGCCCAGAACCACGCCCCCTTCAGGACACTGCTGGGAGAACCGCGCCTCGGACGAGTCAGTCGCTCCTCTCCTCCGTCGTTCTTCTTCTTTTTCTTCTTCTTCTGAGTTCTTGTTGTTTTGTTGCAGTTGGTCTCTGCTGTGGTTCATGAGGATCCTCACGAGGTCACACTGACCCTGAGCTTCTCCTCTGTGACCCCTGTGACCCCTGTGACTCCTGTGACCTGCGCTGACAGAGGAGCACCTGCAGGGGGCGGGCTCCAGACTCTCAGCAGCCTCACAGAAGGTCTCTGCTGAGACTCGGCCGGACTCTGCCGAGACTCGGCCGGACTCGGCTGGACTCACCTGGACTCACCTGGACTCACCTGGACTCACCTGGACTCCAACACTCACCAAACTCTGTGAATAACTGGAGGATGTGACGCTGATGACGACACGACGCTCTGTTCTGTAAATGAACTTAAACGGTTTTGAATCAGTCGACTTGAGTGAACCTGTTTGTACAAAGACTCTAAACATGT
>NW_026571190.1:42655021-42662521 GCF_026225935.1 Boleophthalmus pectinirostris | reverse complement strand
GCAGTGGGCGTCAGGGATACTTCAGGTGGAAGGAGGACATCTGCGCCTTCATCGGACGACACTGGAGCTTCCTCCTGGGCACCAGGTCAGACCCTCCTCTAGACCAGTTAGAATCCTCCTTTAGACCGGTTAGGATCCTCCTCTAGACCAGTTGGATCCTGGTTAAGTCCGTGTGTAGTCCGGTTGTGATCCTGGTTAAGTCCGTGTGTAGTCCGGTTGTGATCCTGGTTAAGTCCGTGTGTAGTCCAGTTGTGATCCTGGTCAAGTCCGTCTGTAGTCCGGTTGTGATCCTGGTTTCAGGAAGAGGACCTCGACGTGGTGGAGCACGGTGGCGGGGTGTCTGTCCGTGGGGAGTCCGGCGTTCTTCCGGTCGGGGGCGCAGGAGTTCGGGGAGCCGGGCTGGTGGAAACTGGTCCATAACCGCCCCCCCACCCTGAGACCCGAGGCCGACAAGAGCGGCCCCCCCAAGACCAAAGGTGAGACCTGCACTACACACAGACCCAGTCAGGTCCTAACGACCTGTGACCTCTGACCTGTGACCCGTGACCTGTGACCTGTGACCTGTGTCTCTCAGCCGTGCGGCCGTGCACCGACCCCACCATCACGGTGGAGGGTCTGAGGCGCCGCGGCGGCGAGACGCCCGTGGAGAAGGCCATTCAGCTGAAGGAGAAACGCAGCCGGACGCAAGAGGCCAAAGACATCCGCCGCGCCCAGAGAGACCACGCCCCCAAAGCCCCCAAGCCCGCCCCCAAAGCTCCTAAGCCCGCCCCCAAACGCGGCGCCCTGGACAAACCCGAACTCATGGACCTGTCCTCCATCAGCTCGTCCGACCGCACGCCGCTCACAAGCCCCTCCCCCTCCCCCAGCCTGCTGTCCGAGGCCGACCTCATCCCTGACGCCATGCCGCCGCAGGCGCTCTTCCACGGTAAGACCCCGCCCCCGGCGTCGCTGGGTTGGCGTACGGTTTGTTTATGTTCTCGTGTTGACGGCGTCGCCGGGTTGGCGTCGCCGGACGGTTTGTTTGCGAATGGTGGACAACGACCCATTTTTTTCTCTCGTCTTTTCTCTCGTGTCTCAGACGATGAGGAGGCGGAGCCGGAGTCCGTCATCGACCCCGGGATGGAGTACGTCCCGCCCAGCTCTGCTCTGATTGGTCGAAAGAAGGCCCGCCCCCTCGCGTCCGCTCCCATCAAACGGGAGGCGGAGAGCGAGGACGAGGACACGCCCCCCTGCGCCAACGACGCCAACGAGCGCCGCAAACAGACAGTCCGATCGGAGCCGGCGCCTCCGGGGGGCGGAGCCTCACGCGGCGCTCGCTGCGTCGCCATCGGTCCGTACGAGGAGCGGCTGTTACTGCGGCGACTGGAGGCGTGTCCGTTAGCGTTGGCGGTGACGCCGAGCGCCAAACGCCTGCGCAGGAAACTGTTGGTGCGACAGGAGAAGAGGAGCAGAGGGCTCCCCCTGCTGGACGTGGACAGAGCCGCCAACGCCGCCCTGAGCCTGGTGAGGACTGAACCGGGACTGAACCGGGATTAAACCAGGACTGAACCGGGACTAAACTGGGACTGAACCAGGACTTAACCGGGACTGAACCGGGACTAAATCGGGACTAAATGGTAATCTGGTTTGGTTCCAGTTCAGTTTTTTGCTTTTCCTGTGGCAGGTGGGCGGAGTCTACAGTGCTCAGGTGGGCGGAGTCTACAGCATGCATGTGGGCGGGGCCACGCACAGAGTGACCAATGGTGATGCTCGGATCCTCGACAGGTTCCAGGTGAGACTTGAGCTCAGACGTGTTCAGATCAAGTCTTGGAAACGTTTTGAAATTTTTAGGGCCGGACTCGTTAACTTTGTGTTAACTTTACGTAAACTTTGCGTTAACTTTGCATTAACTTTACGTAAACTTTGTGTTAACTTTACGTAAACTTTGCGTTAACTTTACGTAAACTTTGTGTTAACTTTACGTAAACTTTGTGTTAACTTTACGTAAACTTTGCAGTTAACTTTACGTAAACTTTGCATTAACTTTACGTAAACTTTGCATTAACTTTACGTAAACTTTGCGTTAACTTTACGTAAACTTTGCGTTAACTAATTTATTATTGCTGACAATTATTTTTCTCCTGTTAACTTTTCTTACTTATTTTTTTATTGTGAACGTCTGTTTCTCACTGGTTTTGATTTTGGAAAAGTCCATCGTGAGCGAGTCTAGGATGTTGCTTTGTTCTTAGGTTCTTTTTGCAGACCAAGAGTTTGTTTGTCGTATCTTTTCGACTGCTCGTTAGCGTTGAGCTGCAGGTGGCGCTGTCGTTCTGCCTCCACCGGGAGGAAGACGGCGCCAAAACCTGTTTACATCATCTGAGCGACACGTCACAGAAACATCACGTGACTCTGAGGACGAGTCTGAGGACGAGTCTGAGGACGAGTCTGAGGACGAGTCTGAGGACGAGTCTGAGGACGAGTCTGAGGACGAGTCTGAGGACGAGCGAGTGAGAAGTCGAAAGGTTTGAAAAACAAACTCTTGGTCTGAAAAAACCAAGAACATCAAATATCAGATGACCAGATGAACCTGATTGGACTGTAGAATGTTATAGAATGTTGTAGAATGAATGTTGTAGAATGTTGTAGAATGTTTCTGCTGCGGCGTCGCAGGAAACACAGAGAAACACAGAGAAGTTTGAGGAACTTTTACACTCACATTTTCTATTTAAATTTCTTCAGACGACACAGAGTCAGAAAACTGAAACATCAGCGCAACTTCACCAATGAACCTGAAACGAACACACACACACACAACACACATACAACACACACTCAACACACTCAACACACACGACACACTCTGATCCAAGTGTGTGTTTGTGTGTGTGTTGTATGTGTGTGTGTATTGTGTGCATGTGTGTGTGTATTGTGTGCATGTGTGTGTGTGTGTGTGTGTGTGTGTGTGTGTGTGTGTGTGTGTGTGTGTGTGTAGAGTGTGTGTTGTGTTCCTCGTCCTCAGACTCTGGCGTCGGTTTCGTTCTTTCATCGTGTGATGGGCTCAGACTCCGCCCACAACCAGAGCGTCCGCAGCCCCTACACGGCCCGCCTCCTCAAGCCCTACATCAGGTCTGGACCAGGACTGGACTAGAAACTAGAACAGGACTAGAACAGGACTAGACCAGGACTGAACCAGGACTAAACCGGGACCAGACCGGGACTGAACCGGAACTGAACCAGGATTAGAACAGGACTGAACCGGGACTAAACCGGGACTGAACCGGGACTAGGACTGGACCGGGACTGAACTGGGACTAGGACTGGACCGGGACTGAACCGGGACTGAACCGGGACTGAACCGGGACTGAACCGGGACTGAACCAGGACTGAACCAGTGCTCCATGAACAATGAACTTATTTAAAGATATTGTCATTTTTGAATCTTTATAAATGCAAATGTGACTCGTGGGGACCTTGGGGGAGACCTGGTGCAGGACAGGGGCAGCAGGACAGGGGCGGCAGGACAGGGGCGGCAGGACAGGGGCGGCAGGACAGGGGCGGCAGGACAGGGGCGGCAGGACAGGGGCGGCCTGTCAGATGGTGTATTTGAAGATCTTGTCGGAGCAGGTCCAGGGTTTTGTAGGTGGATCTGGTTTATGGATGTAGAAGAGAAAAACTCTGTCCACACCTCACAGCCCCAGGGTCCAGACTGAGGACCAGTCCAGATGTTCTGAGGGTCCAGCAGGTGGTCTAGATGATACAGATCTCTGGAAGAGAGGTCCCAATGTTTTTTCCTGCTGTTTGTGCCACCTGCCGGAGCGCCGCCCGCCAGAGCTGCCGCTGATCGGCCTCAGTGCAGCTGGAGAACCGCCCTAGGACTAACCCTAACCCTAACTCTGCTGAGGGTCAGCTGTAGAAGTTCACATGAGCTGTTGTGACCCTGGTGCTCCTCAGGTCCCTCAGGTCCCTCAGGTCCCTCAGGTCAGGTCATAGAGCTCAGGACAGGTTCTGAGTCACAGTCACCCCCAAGAATCAAAAGAGTGTCACCCCCTCTACCACCCGGTCTAGTCCCGGTCTAACCCCGGTCTTGTCCTGGTCTTGTCCCGGTCTTGTCCAGGCGGGACTACGAGACTCGTCCTCTGAAGATCCGGGTTCTTTCGGAGATTCGAGCCTTCGGTCGCAGTAAAGACCCGGACTGGACCCCGGAGCCGGACTGTCCCATCGACTACTGCTACGTGAGACCCGCCCACATCCGCCCGCTCAACGCCCTGTGCCACGACGCCTTCTGGCCCGGTAACACCCGTCCCTGCCCACACTCGTCCCTCACACTCGTCCCTCACACTCAGACTCGTCCATCACAATCAGACTCGTCCCTCACACTCGTCTGTCACACTCGTCCCTCACACCCGTCCCTGCCCACCCTCGTCCCTCACACCCATCCCCGCCCACCCTCATCTAGAGGTGAGATCGGGCCTAAAAAATCCAGCCCGACCCGACCCGGCCCGCGGGTATTAAAACCCGACCCGGCCCAAGCCCGACCAATTAACTTGATTTGCAGGCCCGAGCCCGAAGCAAACCCGAAATGTCATATTTTATTTGTGACTCGGGAGGAGGAGCAGTGCTCAGCGTCGAGGTGTCAGTCTTTTTGCTCTCGTATGAAAGCAAAGCGCCACATTGACGACATTCAGCGAAGCCAACGCAAGTTTCTGTAGCATTTTCAACAATCAATTTGAAGCTTTTCCACACCTCACTCTTACCGGTGCGTGTTTGTCTTTTCAGTTCTCCTGCCTTTAGTTGAACTTCTTGCTCCTCCATATTGGGGACACCAGGTCAAAATAGATGCAGACTTGCGGAGGGGAAGATGATTAAATGAAGAGGGGGCGTTCACGTGATCCTGTTTAGTAGTTAAATAGCAATTACATTACATTACTATTATTATTTATTTTATAACAAGTATTCCTTAGTTTAGTATCCACACATCGTTTTAGCAAACATTTTATAAACAGATATTTTTTTGAAGCCATTTCGGGTCGGGTCGGGCTTGGGCTCGGTCTTAAGATCTTACCTCTACCCTCGTCCCTCACACTCCTCCCTCACACTCCTCCCTCACACTCCTCCCTCACACTCACACTCGTCCGTCACACTCACACTCGTCCGTCACACTCGTCCCTCGTCCCTCACACTCCTCCCTCACACTCCTCCCTCACACTCACACTCGTCCGTCACACTCGTCCCTCGTCCCTCACACTCCTCCCTCACACTCGTTCCTCACACTCACACTCGTTCCTCACACTCACACTCGTCCGTCACACTCGTCCCTCGTCCCTCACACTCACACTCGTCCCTCACACTCACACTCGTCCCTCACACTCACACTCGTCCCTCACACACTCGTCCCTCACACACTCGTCCGTCACTCTCGTCCGTCACACTCGTCCCTCACACACTCGTCCGTCACTCTCGTCCGTCACTCTCGTCCGTCACTCTCGTCCCTCACACTCGTCAGTCACTCTCGCCCGTCACACTCACTCTCGTCCCTCACACACTCGTCCGTCACTCTCGTCCCTCACACTCGTCAGTCACTCTCGCCCGTCACACTCGTCCGTCACTCTCGCCCGTCACACTCACTCTCGTCCGTCACACTCACACTTGTCCCTCACACACTCGTCCGTCACACTCGTCCATCACACTCACACTCGTCCGTCACACTCGTCCCTCACACTCCTCCCTCACTCTCGTCCCTCACACTCGTTCCTCACACTCACACTCGTCCCTCACACTGGTCCGTCACACTCGTCCCTCGTCCCTCACACTCGTCGCTCACACTCGTCGCTCACACTCGTCGCTCACACTCACACTCGTCCCTCACACTGGTCCGTCACACTCGTCCCTCGTCCCTCACACTGGTCCGTCACACTCGTCCCTCGTCCCTCACACTCACACTCGTCCCTCACACTCACACTCGTACTCTCGTCCGTCACTCTCGTCCGTCACACACTCGTCACACTCGTCCCTCACACACTCGTCCCTCACACTCGTCAGTCACTCTCGCCCGTCACTCTCGTCCGTCACACTCGTCCCTCACACTCACACTCGTCCGTCACACTCGTCCCTCACACTCACACTCGTCCCTCACACACTCGTCCGTCACACTCCTCCCTCACACACTCGTCCGTCACACTCGTCCGTCACACTCGTCCCTCACACTCGTCAGTCACTCTCGCCCGTCACACTCGTCCCTCACACTCGTCCGTCACACTCACACTCGTCCGTCACACTCACACTCGTCCGTCACACTCACACTTGTCCGTCACACTCACACTCGTCCCTCACACACTCGTCCGTCACACTCACACTCGTCCGTCACACTCGTCCGTCACACACTCGTCCGTCACACTCGTCCCTCACACTCACACTCGTCCGTCACACTCGGCCCTCACACTCTCGGCCCTCACACTCGGCCCTCACACTCGGCCCTCACACTCGGCCCTCACACTCGCCCCTCACTCTCGTCCGTCACACTCGTCCCTCACTCTCGTCCCTCACACTCGTCACTTACACACTCGTCCGTCACACTCGTCCCTCACTCTCGTCCCTCACACTCGGCCCTCACACTCGGCACTTACACACTCGGCCCTCACACACTCGTCCGTCACACTCGTCCCTCACTCTCGTCCCTCACCACTCGTCCCTCACACTTGTCACTTACACACTCGTCCCTCACACACTCGTCCGTCACACTCGTCCCTCACACTCGTCCCTCACCCTCGTCCCTGACCCTCGTCCGTCACACTCGTCCGTCACCCTCGTCCCTCACCCTCGTCCCTCACTCTCGTCCGTCACTCTCTCGTCACCCTCTCCGTCACACTCGTCCGTCACACTCGTCACACTCACCTCGTCCCTCACACTCGTCACGTCACACACTCACTCGTCCCTCACACTCGTCCTCACACACTCGTCCCTCACCCTCGTCCCTGACCCTCGTCCGTCACACTCGTCCGTCACCCTCGTCCGTCACCCTCGTCCGTCACCCTCGTCCGTCACCCTCGTCCGTCACACTCGTCCCTCACCCTCGTCCCTCACCTCGTCCCTCGTCCCTCACACTCGTCCCTCACCCTCGTCCCTCACACTCGTCCCTCACCCTCGTCCCTCACTCTGGTCCTCGTGTGTCCTGCAGGGGTGGACCTGAGCGAGTGCCTGCAGTACCCGGACTTCACGGTGGTGGCGCTCTATAAAAAGGTGGTGGTGGGTTTCGGGGTCATGGTCCCGGACGTGAAGTACAACCAGGCCTACATCTCCTTCCTCCTGGTCCACCCCGAGTGGAGACGAGCCGGGATCGGGACCTTCATGATCTACCACCTCATCCAGGTACTGAACCGGGACTGGACCGGGACTGGACCGGGACTGGACCGGGACTAGACCGGGACTAGACCGGGACTAGACTGGGACTAGACTGGGACTGGACCAGGACTAGTGTTGGGTGTAACGTACCATATTTTCCGCACTATAGATTGCGCTCTTAAG
>NW_026571190.1:42635021-42647521 GCF_026225935.1 Boleophthalmus pectinirostris | reverse complement strand
ACAACGCACAACACAACACACATCACACACAACACACATCACACACACATCACACACACACACAACACACACACACACACAACACACACAACACATCACACACACACACACACACAACGCACACACACACAACACACATCACACACAACGCACACACACACACAACACACACACACACACACACACACACACACACACAACACACACACACACAACACACAACACACAACACACATCACACACAACACACACACACATCACACACACACAACGCACAACACACACAACGCACAACACAACACACATCACACACAACACAACACACACAACGCACAACACATCACACAACACACAACGCACAACACACACACACATCACACACAACACACACAACACACACACACACAACACACACAACGCACACACACACACACACACACACACACAACACACACAACACACACAACACAACACACACAACACACACAACACATCACACACATCACACACACACACACACACACAACGCACAACGCACAACACACACAACGCACAACACAACACACACAACACACACAACACACACAGCAGACAGGAGCAGACAGGTGCAGACAGGTGCAGACAGGTGCAGACCTTCTGGTGGGAGGAGATGGGGGCGTAGGGCAGTGTCTCCCTCTGGTGGCTGTTCCGGGTCATTTCATGGATCGGGCCGGTCATTTCTGACACACAAAAGTATCACACACAAGTATTTGTACTGCAGTATTTGTACTCAGTATATGTACTGCAGTATTTGTACTAAGTATTTGTACTGCAGTATATGTACTACAGTATTTGTACTGCAGTATATGTACTACAGTATTTGTACTGCAGTATTTGTACTACAGTATTTGTTCTGCAGTATTTGTACTAAGTATTTGTACTGCAGTATTTGTACCGCAGTATTTGTTCTGCAGTATATGTACTACAGTATTTGTACTGCAGTATATGTACTACAGTATTTGTACTGCAGTATTTGTACTGCAGTATATGTACTACAGTATTTGTTCTGCAGTATTTGTACTAAGTATTTGTACTGCAGTATTTGTACCGCAGTATTTGTTCTGCAGTATATGTACTACAGTATTTGAACTCAGTATTTGTACTGCAGTATTTGTACTGCAGTATATGCACTGCAGTATTTGTACTCAGTATATGTACTCAGTATTTATACTGCAGTATTTATACTGCAGTATTTGTACTCAGTATTTGTACTGCAGTATATGTACTACAGTATTTGTACTCAGTATTTGTCTTTAGTTTCGTTGGAGTTTGGTTTTGATCTCAGAAAAATAAAAACGTCTTTTAAAACGAGATTGTCTGAAAAGTGGAAAAATCCAGAGTTTAAATCTTTATGTTTATCATGTGTCTCCACGGCAACAGCTGAACATCCTGCCATAGACATACATGTAGTACTACAGCACTCTCAGGTCATCCAGGTAAGGACAGGTGAGTCCAGGTGCTGGCAGGGGCGTCCAGGTGAGTCCAGGTGTGTACAGGTGTGTACAGGTGAGTCCAGGTGTGTACAGGTGAGTCCAGGTGTGTACAGGTGAGGTGTGTACAGGTGAGTCCAGGTGTGTACAGGTGAGTCCAGGTGTGTACAGGTGAGTCCAGGTGAGTCAGGTGTGTACAGGTGAGTCCAGGTGAGTCCAGGTGTGTACAGGTGAGTCTAGGTGTGTACAGGTGAGTCCAGGTGTGTACAGGTGAGTCCTAGGTGTGTACAGGTGAGTACAGGTGTGTAGGTGAGTCTACAGTGTGTGTGACAGGTGAGTCCAGGTGTGTACAGGTGAGTCTAGGTGTGTACAGGTGAGTCTGTGTACAGGTGAGTCCAGGTGTGTACAGGTGAGTACAGGTAGTGTGTGTGACAGTGTGTGACAGGTGTGTACAGGTGTGTACAGGTGAGTCCAGGTGTGTACAGGTGGTGTGTGTGAGTCCAGGTGAGTCCAGGTGTGTACAGGTGACAGGTGTACAGGTGCAGTGTGTGTACAGGTGTGTCCAGGTGTACAGGTGTGCAGGTGGTGTGAGTCCAGGTGTGTACAGGTGAGTCCAGGTGTGTACAGGTGAGTCCAGGTGTGTACAGGTGAGTACAGGTGTGTACAGGTGAGTCCAGGTGTGTACAGGTGAGTCCAGGTGAGTCCAGGTGTGTACAGGTGAGTGAGTCCAGGTGAGTACAGTGTGTGTGACAGGTGTGTGCAGGTGTACAGGTGACAGGTGTGTACAGGTGAGTCCAGTGTGTGACAGGTGAGTCCAGGTGTGTACAGGTGAGTGTCCAGTGTGTACAGGTGAGTCCCAGGTGAGTCCAGGTGTGTACAGGTGTGTACAGGTGTGTACAGGTGAGTCCAGGTGTGTACAGGTGAGTCCAGGTGTGTACAGGTGTGTACAGGTGAGTCCAGGTGTGTACAGGTGAGTGCAGGTGAGTGCAGGTGTGTACAGGTGAGTGCAGGTGTGTACAGGTGAGTGCAGGTGTGTACAGGTGAGTGCAGATGAGTCCAGGTGAGTGCAGGTGTGTACAGGTGAGTACAGGTGAGTACAGGTACTGCAGTACTACTCACCTGTGGGGACGGACACCTGGTGGGTGGAGCCGACCCGTTGCCAGTGCGACAGCAGATGGTCCTCTGCCATTGGCTGCTCCTCTGTGATGTCATCGCTGATGTCGTCGGTGATGTCATCGTCCAGTCCCTCCAGGTCTTCCAGAGAGATGAGCGCCATGACCTTTGACCTGCGCACAGCGGGGTCAGAGGTCACACATCTCTCCTGCACCCTAAATATATATAGTGTGTGTGTGTGTGTGTATATATATATATATATATATATATATATATATATAATATTTAAGTTTATAAGTGTTATATATGATGTTTATATGTGTTTTATATTTGATACTGTTTATGTTTGTTTTATTTGATGTTGTTTGTTCTTCTCTGTATTTCTCTGGTTAAACCGACTCACAACTCACACTTTATTTACCGGGACTAAACCTGGACTAAACCAGGACTAGACCCGGACTAGACCAGGTCTAAACCTGGACTAGACCCGGACTAAACCAGGACTAAACCAGGACTAAACCCGGACTAAACCAGGACTAGACCCGGACTAAACCAGGTCTAAACCAGGACTAAACCAGGACTAGGACCCGGACTAGACCCGGACTAGACCCGGACTAAACCAGGACTAAACCAGGACTAAACCCAGGACTAAACCAGGACTAGACCCGGACTAAACCAGGTCTAAACCAGGACTAGACCCGGACTAAACCAGGACTAAACCCGGACTAAACCAGGACTAGACCCGGACTAAACCAGGTCTAAACCCGGACTAAACCAGGACTAAACCAGGACTAAACCCGGACTAGACCCGGACTAAACCAGGTCTAAACCCGGACTAGACCCGGACTAAACCAGGTCTAAACCCGGACTAGACCCGGACTAAACCAGGTCTAAACCCGGACTAGACCCGGACTAAACCAGGTCTAAACCCGGACTAAACCCGGACTAAACCAGGACTAGACCCGGACTAAACCAGGACTAAACCAGGACTAAACAAGGACTAGACCCGGACTAAACCAGGTCTAAACCCAGACTAGACCCGGACTAGACCCGGACTAGACCCGGACCGGCAGAGGCTCTTTGTCCCGGTCTGAACCGGGCCGTGCGTAAAGTAGGTCAGCCGTTAGCATTAGCATTAGCATTAGCATTAGCTCCGGGGCTCCGCGGCGGGAGCTGAGCCCGGGACCGAGCGGGAACAGAGCCGAACAGAGCCGCACAGAGCCGCACAGAGCCGCACAGAGCCGGGCTTACCTGGCTAAGGTCCCGGCGGGTTAGTCTGGTTATGATCCGAGTCTGGAGCAGGATATGGACCAAAACAAGCACAGTGCGCATGCGCCTCACAGCGACCCCTTCAGGACATAACGAAAAGTGAACACAGAGTGACACTAGAGTGAACACAGAGTGACACTAGAGTGAACACAGAGTGACACTAGAGTGAACACAGAGTGACACTAGAGTGAACAGAGTGACACTAGAGTGAACACAGAGTGACACTAGAGTGAACAGAGTGAACACAGAGTGACACTAGAGTGAAAACAGAGTGAACACAGAGTGACACTAGAGTGAACACAGAGTGAACACTAGAGTGAACACTAGAGGACACAGAGTGACACTAGAGTGAACACAGAGTGAACACTAGAGTGAACAGAGTGAACACAGAGTGACACTAGAGTGAACACAGAGTGACACTAGAGTGAACACAGAGTGACACTAGAGTGAACACAGAGTGACACTAGAGTGAACACTAGAGTGAACACAGAGTGACACTAGAGTGAACACAGAGTGAACACTAGAGTGAACACAGAGTGACACTAGAGTGACACAGAGTGAACACAGAGTGACACTAGAGTGAATACTAGAGTGAACACAGAGTGACACTAGAGTGAACACTAGAGTGAACACAGAGTGAACACAGAGTGACACTAGAGTGAACACTAGACTGAACACAGAGTGAACACTAGAGTGAACACAGAGTGAACACTAGAGTGAACACAGAGTGAACACTAGAGTGAACACAGAGTGAACACTAGAGGACACAGAGTGACACTAGAGTGAACAGAGTGAACACAGAGTGAACACTAGAGTGAACACAGAGTGAACACTAGACTGAACACAGAGTGAACACAGAGTGACACTAGAGTGAACACTCGAGTGAACACAGAGTGACACTAGAGTGAACACAGAGTGACACTAGAGTGAACACAGTGTGAACACTAGAGTGAACACAGAGTGACACTAGACTGAACACAGAGTGAACACTAGAGTGAACACAGAGTGAACACAGAGTGAACACAGAGTGAACACTAGAGTGAACACAGAGTGACACTAGAGTGAACACAGTGTGAACACTAGAGTGAACACAGAGTGAACACTAGAGGACACAGAGTGAACACAGAGTGAACACTAGAGTGAACACAGAGTGAACACTAGACTGAACACAGAGTGAACACAGAGTGACACTAGAGTGAACACTAGAGTGAACACAGAGTGAACACTAGAGTGAACACTAGAGTGAACACAGAGTGAACACAGAGTGACACTAGAGTGACACAGAGTGAACACAGAGTGACACTAGAGTGAACACAGAGTGACACTAGAGTGAACACTAGAGTGAACACAGAGTGACACTAGAGTGAACACTAGAGTGAACACTAGAGTGAACACAGTGTGAACACAGAGTGAACACTAGAGGACACAGAGTGACACTAGAGTGAACAGAGTGACACAGAGTGAACACTCGAGTGAACACAGAGTGAACACTAGAGTGAACACAGAGTGAACACTAGAGGACACAGAGTGACACTAGAGTGAACAGAGTGAACACAGAGTGAACACTAGAGTGAACACTAGAGTGAACACAGAGTGAACACTAGAGTGAACACTAGAGTGAACACAGAGTGAACACAGAGTGAACACAGAGTGAACACTAGAGTGAACACAGAGTGAACACTAGAGTGAACACAGAGTGAACATAGAGTGACACTAGAGTGAACAGAGTGAACACCAGAGTGACACTAGAGTGAACACAGAGTGACACTAGAGTGAACAGAGTGAACACAGAGTGACACTAGAGTGAGTGAACACAGAGTGACACTAGAGTGAACACAGAGTGAACACAGAGTGACACTAGAGTGAACAGAGTGAACACAGAGTGGCACTAGAGTGAACAGAGTGAACACAGAGTGACACTAGAGTGAACACTAGAGGGCGCAGCTGGAGGGACTATGTCTCTGGACTGGCCTGGGAACACCTCAGGGTCAGTTTTTGCAGAAAATGAAAAGTTTTACCTCATAAAAATCAGTAAATGTTGTTGTGACCCAACACTCAGACTCAAGACTCAAGAGTCAGACTCAAGAGTTTCTGTTTGACTCATGAAAGTGACTTCAATCCAGAACAAACCGTTAGAAAACTGTTTATTTTGTCAGGGCTGTGTGTGTCTGTGTTTGTCTGTGTGTGTGTGTGTGTGTGTGTGTGTGTATGTATAGTGTGTGTGTGTATATATGTGTGTGTGTGTGTATAGTGTGTGTTTGTGTGTTGCGCTGAGCTCATTTCTCTGAATCAGCACTTTTTTTTTTCTTTTTCAAACTCGTGAAATTTTAATGAGACAAATCAATAATTCACCGTGTCCTTCACACACACACACACACACACACACACACACACACACACACACATACACACACACACACACAACACACACACACACACACACACACACTATACACACACACACATACACACAACACACACACACACCTATACACACACACTACACACACTATACACACACATACACACACACACACTATACACACACACATGCACAATACACACACACACACACACACCTATACACACACACACACACACACACACACACATACACACACACACACACACACATACACACACACACACACACACTATACACACACACACCTATACACACACACTATCACACACACACACACACACACAACACACATATACACACACACACACACACACACAACACACACCATACACACACACTATACACACACACACACACATACACACACACTATACACACACACCTATCACACACACACACACACACACACACACATATACACACACACACACACACTATACACACACACACTATCACACACACTGTACACACACACACACTATACACACACATACACACACACACACACTATACACACACACACACACCTATACACACACACACTATACACACACACACACACTATACACACACACACACACACACACACTATACACACACACACACACACACACTATACACACCACACACACACACACGTGCACACACACACACGTGCACACACACACACGTGCACACACACACACGTGCACACACACACACGTGCGCTCTCTCAGTGTTGTTCCTGTGGAGTTGTTTTGAAGGACACTGCAGATCGATGCACTTCCCATGATCCTTTGCTCCCGGATCAATGAGACCTGAGCCTGAGTCAGATGCCCTCCCTCCTCCTATCTCTCCTCTTCCACCTCCTCCTCCTCTCCTCTCCTTCTTCTTCTTCTTCTTCTTCTTCTTCTTCTTGTGTCACTGATGTAAAAGTTTGGGAAAAAACATTTGTGATGAAAAATCAGAATGAGACAAAAAAAACTTTTACATTGTACTTATTGTACTTTTCTGTGTACTTGTGAGTACTTGTGAGTACTTGTGTGTACTTGTGTGTCCTTCTTTACTTCCTTCTCTCCTTCCTCGTCTCCTTGTTGCCGGTAGCAACAGGTCATGTGACTCTGGAGCCTGTTCCCATGACAACAGCAACACTCATCAGGAATATTAATGACCAAACATCCCCGAGACCTGGTTCAGACCTGGTCTAGTCCTGGTTCAGACCTGGTCTAGTCCTGGTTCAGACCTGGTCTAGACCTGGTCTAGTCCTGCTCTAGTCCTGCTCTAGTCCTGCTCTAGTCCTGGTCTAGTACTCATCTGGTCCTGGTTAAGACCTGGTTCAGACCTGGTCTAGTCCTGGTTCAGACCTGGTCTAGTCAGACCTGGTCTAGTCCTGGTTCAGACCTGGTCTAGTCCTGGTCTAGTCCTGGTTCAGACCTGGTCTAGTCCTGGTTCAGACCTGGTCTGGTCCTGGTCTGGTCCTGTTTTAGACTTGGTCTAGACCTGGTCTAGAACTGGTTTAGTTCTGGTCTGGTCCTGCAGATTTTCTTGTGTTGAATTATTGATGAACTGATCTGTTCGTCCTTCAGACTCTGCAGGACTGAGCCACCAACAAACCCCTGTCAGACCCTGCACCTGTCAGACCCTGTCAGACCCTGTCAGACCCTGCACCTGTCAGACCCTGTCAGACCCTGTCAGACCCTGCACCTGTCAGACCCTGTCAGACCCTGTCAGACCCTGTCAGACCCTGCACCTGTCAGAGCCTGTCAGACCCTGCACCTGTACATGTGCGCGCGCGTGTAGGACAGACACGTGTGTGTCGTGCGCGTGTCCTGCGCGTGTTTGTGGCTCGTGCGGGGCGCAGTGAGGCCACGCCCAGCGCGGCCGCAGTGACGCAGTGACGCACACTTCCGTCGCGCCTCTGCCGCTCGCGCAGTGCCGCAGAGCTGAGCGCGCGGCGCACGCGCCTTTCCTCTTTTCTTTGTCTTTTATTTTGAAGGAGCGCACGCGCGTACGGGACTTTTATTGTGAAGGCGCCGGAGCCTGCTGCGCGCGCCCCGCCCTCCGCGCGCACACTCTCAGAGCGGCGCGAGGAGCGGCGGATGGAGACGGACCTGGACCTGGACCGGGACCGGGACCATGGCGCGGGACGGAACCAGCAGCGCGTGCACGAGGGAGCGCGCGCGGCCGCTGACAGTGACGGTAACGGCCGCGAGCCTGGGTTTGAGCGCGCTCTCGTTCCTGCTGCTCGTGCTCGCCATCAGCACCGACCACTGGCACGAGACGGACACGCGCGCGCACAAGCGCAACTGTGACCGCGCAGGCGCGGACTCCACGGATCAAAAGAACCGCGACGAGCCCATCTTCCACCTGCCGCTCGTGGACGCGCCGCGCGGCTCCGTGCTCAGGCCCGTGCACGTGGGCAGCCGCGAGGACGAGCTTCTGGAAAACTGGCGCGCGATCCTCGGGATGGGCATCCTCGAGACCGAGTGCGGGCGCCCGCTCTTCTCCACGCACGCGGGCCTCTGGCGCAAGTGTTACTTTATGGGAAAAGACCCGGATATAGACAAGCTCATCGTCAAAGGTACGTGCGCGCTCGCGCACGCGTACACGGGCGCGCGCCCGGCCCGCTGCCAAGCGCGCCCCTGATCAGTGATCAATAACTCCTCCCCCTCCTCCTCTTCTTCTTCATCTAAAGAACTAAGATCATCTTCTTCCTCTTCCTCCTCCAGAGTTTGTGTCTGACGACTCAGCAACATTCTGAGTCTAGAATTCTAATTCTGGTCCGGTTCATGGTCCAGTCCTGAGTCTGGACCTGGTCTGGACCTGGTCTGGACTTGGTCTGGACCTGGTCTGGACCTGGTCTGGACCTGGTCTGGACTTGGTCTGGTCGTTTCTAAAGCTCCAGTCGTCGTGTTCCACACAGGAAGTTCTCCAGGAGGCTCTTCTGGCTCCTTCTGACTCTGGCTCTTCCACTGGAAAACTGTGGCTCCTCTGGACCTGAGCTCTGACCTGAGCTGTGACCTGAGCTGTGACCTGAGCTGTGACCTGAGCTGTGACCTGAGCTGTGACCTGAGCTGTGACCTGAGCTCCTCTCTCTGCTGGACCCTCAGTTTGGTCTGAGATGTTCTTCTTCTCAGGATCCTGGAGTTTAGTTCAACACTTCAGGTCATGGACGACCTGAAGTCCAAACGCTCTGGAGAAAATGTCCTTCTGGTCACAGTGAAGCAGGTGCTCAGGTGCTCCTCACAGCTTCAGAGGTCCACCTCAAACACCTCAGTGAGGAACAGAAGAGTCCTGAGTGACCTGAGTCTCCACAAACGAAGCTCCAACTGAAGCTCATGGAGCCAAATGAAGCTCATGGAGGTCAGCAGCCACAGCGGAGGATCTGGAGCCAAATGTTTTAACCGACAAAATGTTGAACTAAACTCCAGAAGAACATCTCAGACCAAACAGAGGCCCCAGCAGAGAGAGGAGCTCAGGCCACAGCTCAGGTCACAGCTCAGGCCACAGCTCAGGTCACAGCTCAGGTCACAGCTCAGGTCCAGAGGAGCCACAGTTTTCCAGTGGAAGAGCCAGAGTCAGAAGGAGCCAGAAGGAGCCAGAAGAGCCTCCTGGAGAACTTCCTGTGTGGAACACGACGACTGGAGCTTTAGAAACGACCTGAAGTAGAAACAGAATTTGGTCCAAAACCCCAAACCTGAGTCACCAGGTCACATGGGCCAAATTAAACCAATCACTGTTGAGCTCTCGGTGACGTCACACAGTCATGTGACGCTGCTCGTCCAATCACATCAGCTTATTATCGCCGTGATTCAGTGAGTTTGGAGCTGTGGGAGCCGAGCTTCAGGAGCTTCAGGAGTTTCAGGAGTTTCAGGAGTTTCAGGAGCTTCAGGAGCTTCAGGAGTTTCAGGAGTTTCAGGAGTTTCAGGAGTTTCAGGAGTTTCAGGAGTTTCAGGAGCTTCAGGAGTTTCAGGAGTTTCAGGAGCTTCAGGAGTTTCAGGAGTTTCAGGAGCTTCAGGAGTTTCAGGAGCTTCAGGAGCTTCAGGAGTTTCAGGAGTTTCAGGAGTCAAGGGCTTCAGGAGAGTTCAGGAGCTTCAGGAGCTTCAGGAGTTTCAGGAGTTCAGGAGCTTCAGGAGCTTCAGAGTTTCAGGAGGGTTCAGGAGTTTCAAGGAGCTGCAGGATTTCAGGAGTTTCAGGAGTTCAGGAGCTTCAGGAGCTTCAGGAGTTTCAGGAGTTTCAGGAGTTTCAGGAGCTGCAGGAGTTTCAGGAGTTTCAGGAGGTTCAGGAGCTTCAGGAGCTTCAGGAGCTTCAGGAGCTTCAGGAGCTTCAGGAGTTCAGGAGCTTCAGGAGCTTCAGGAGCTTCAGGAGTTTCAGGAGTTCAGGAGCTTCTTCAGGAGTTTCAGGAGCTTCAGGAGCTTCAGGAGTTTCAGGAGCTTCAATACGACATTTTCTCAGTCCTGAGTCTCGAGTCTCGAGTTCTTCTGCAGTGGGAAAATCGGGCCTCAGCATCAGAAAGTTTAAGAACCTCACTGATCTAATCACCAAATCAAAACTCCTGTTGCTCCTGTCGCTTCTGTCCCTCCCTCCTAGAGTTGAACTCTGCTCTTCTGGTCAGTGGCCTTTTTACTACATTATTACTACATTATTACTACATTATTACTACATTATTACTACATTATTACTACTTTATTACTACATTATTACTACATTATTACTCTATTATCATTTTCTTTCGTGTCTCGTCGTTTCTGTCACATCCACTGACACGCGAGTTACAGGAACAGCTGAAAGGTCTAACCACGTGTGTATATGTGTTGTGTGTGTGTGTTGTGTGTGTTGTGTGTGTGTGTGTGTGTGTGTGTGTGTGTGTGTGTGTGTGTGTGTGTGTGTGTGTGTGTGTGTGTCGTGTGTGTGTGTGTGTGTGTTGTGTGTGTTGTGTGTTGCAGGAATAGCTGAAAGGTGCACTCCGGTGAAGTATCACTTTTCGCAGCCGATCCGTCTCCGGAACATTCCCCTGAACCTGACCCGGACCATCCAACAGGACGAGTGGCACCTGCTGCGTGAGTCTGGGACGGGAGGGCATCTGGGGCAGTGGGAGGGCATCTGGGGCAGCCTGAGGCTCAAACTGAGGCTCAAACCCAAAAGCAAAATTATCCCAAAAATCCAAGATTCAAAACGTTACGATGAAAAATCTCAGTCCTGGTCCAGTCCCGGTTTAGTCCTGGTTTAGTCCTGGTTTAGTCCTGTTCCAGTCCTGGTTTAGTCCTGGTCCAGTCCTGGTTTAGTCCTGGTTCAGTCCTGGTTTAGTCCTGGTTTAGACCTGGTTTAGTCCTGGTTTAGTCCTGGTTCAGTCCTGGTTTAGTCCTGGTTTAGACCTGGTTTAGTCCAGGTTTAGTCCTGGTTTAGACCTGGTTTAGAGCTGGTCTAGTCCAGGTTTAGTCCAGGTTTAGACCTGGTTTAGACCTGCTCTAGTCCAGGTTTAGTCCTGGTTTAGACCTGGTCTAGTCCAGGTTTAGTCCTGGTTTAGACCTGGTCTAGTCCAGGTTTAGTCCTGGTTTAGACCTGGTTTAGACCTGGTCTAGTCCAGGTTTAGTCCAGGTTTAGTTCTGTTCCTGTGAGTCTGTGTCTCGTTAAAGTCGTTTTGTTCAAAGCGGCGTGGGCCTCCAGCGTTTCCCTGACGACGGTCGGGATACGGTTACCGTGGAGACACAGCGGGGGGTGGGGCCGGGGATACGGTTACCGCGGAGACCGGCGCTAATGATGCACCGAGCGAATCAAAGCCGGACTTCACACAGAGACGCCCACGCCAAAACCTTACAGCTGTTCAGACCTTACAGCTGTTCAGACCTCACAGCTGCTCAGACCTTACAGCTGTTCAGACCTCACAGCTGTTCAGACCTTACAGCTGTTCAGACCTCACAGCTGTTCAGACCTCACAGCTGTTCAGACCTCACAGCTGTTCAGACCTCACAGCTGTTCAGACCTTATAGCTGCTCAGGACTTTGGAGCTTTCAGGTGTTCAGGAGCCTCAGTTTTGGACTCAGGGGCCCGAGTCACACAAACACAGACACAAACACAGACACAAACACAGACACAAACACAGACACAAACACAGACACAAACACAAACACAAACACAGACACAAACACAGACACACAAACACAAACACAACACAGACACAAACACAGACACAAACACAGACAAACACAGACACAACACAGACACAAACACAAACACAACAAACA
>NW_026571190.1:42620021-42630021 GCF_026225935.1 Boleophthalmus pectinirostris | reverse complement strand
CCCCAGACCTGCTCAGTGATGTTCATGTCTGGTGACTGGACTGGTCAGTCCTGAGCACCTTGATCTTCTTCACCTTGACAAACTTTGATGTAGAGATAGAAGTATGTGATGGAGCACCATCCTGCTGCAAAATCTGACCCTTTTATGGTTGGGAATGTAAGAGGAGCTAATACTTCTTGATATTTTAGGTTATTGATATTTACCTTCCACCCTGCAAATGTCTCACACCCCCAGACTGGATGGAACCACAGACCAGGATTTTTCCTCCACCAAACTTAACTGTTTTCTGGGTGAATCTTGGATCCATGTGGCTCCAGTTGGTCTCCTGCAATATTTGCGGCGGCTGTGATGTAATTCAACCGAGGATTCATCTGAGAAATCCACCTTCTGCCACTTTTCCAGTGTCCATCCTTTTATCAGGCTGTGGGTCTTGGCAAATGCCACACGGTTTTTTAATTGTCTTTTGTTTAGTGCTGGTTTCTGTGCACTGATTCGACCATGGAGGCCATTTCCAGACAGAATTCTACAAACTGTTGTGGTGGACACAGGGACTTGAGGTGACCAGGCCTGGTGGAGTCTGCTGCAGTGGAAAAGGAGCCTTGGATTTTCCTCCTGAGCAGTTGTCTTGCGGCGTCTGCTGGACCTGGGCTTGTCAAAAACATCTCCAGTCATTTCAGATCTTTTTCTTCTTCTTTGTACTTGACGCTGAGACACATTGAAGGTGTCACCACCTCAGCAGTGGATCTGGTCTTCAGCCTCTTGATAATTAAGGCTTTGGTCTCAGGGTGGATCTGAGGCATGTTGTCAGAGGTCAAGTTGCAGTTGATGTGAAGGTCTGGTTCTGCTGGGTTCTTTTTATACTCAAACACTAACTGATTGATCAGTAACTGATCACAGGTGAGGCTGTAATCTAGGATTGGTGCATCATATGACAAGACCACAAGACTTTTGTCTGTCAAAATCTGACCTTTCTGTGTTCATTAAATGATCAATCTTTCTTCAGTGAAGAACATTTATTTTAGTTTATTGATCATAATTTGGGAGGGTTTTAGCTTCATATGAGACATTTCTAAAACCAATCGATTCATTTAAAGTCAGATATAAACTTTTGTTTCTACAAAATGGATAAACAACAAGACTTTTGTCAGGGACTGTATATATAAATTTTTATATTTATATATATATATATATATATATATATATATATATATATATATATATATATATATATATATATATACAATTAACTAGAGCTACTTTAACTTAGAATTTAAGTCATTTTCTTTAAATCAGATTTACTACTTTATAAATAAACAATTTAGTTATTCAACTTAGCTCTATTTTGGCATTTTCAAACTTAAATTGAATTTATTTACTATTTCCTTTAAACTTCAAACTAATTTTAAAAGGTCAATTTCCTCAGCAGTGTCTCTGTGTTTCCTTCACGTTCCTTCGTTTGGTTCTGTTTGTGTTTGTGTTTGTTCACCTGGACAAAATGAAATGATCCAGAGACTCACCTGGTCACCTGACTGTTTTTCTTGCTGCCACCTACTGGCCAGACTAAAAATAACCTCATCAACTCATAAAAAGGGGAGGAGCAGTGAAGAGGAAGAGGAGGGGCCAGAGGTGAGAGGAGACGGGGCTCAGGAGCGGAGGTGAAGACTTGGTGCAGGGGCTGGGCTTTTTGACTTGACAGTCCTGGTTTAGTCCTGGTTTAGTCCTGGTTTAGTCCTGGTTTAGTCCTGGTTTAGTCCTGGTTTAGTCCCGGTCCTGACCCGGTCTTGACCCGGTTTCTGCCTCAGGTCTCTTCTGTTCGATCTCTCTGGTGACCTACACGTCGTCGGTGACCTATGACCTTTCGCGCACGCCGCCGTTCATCTACGGTTTGCCGTCGGACGTGGAGCAGGGCTTCGGCTGGTCGCTGTTCTGCGCCGGCCTCAGTCTCGCCCTGACGGTCGCTGCCGGAGCCGTCGCCATGGTGACGCCCTGTCTGCGTCGCCGCGGCAACAAGGCCCAGCGCCAGGACTCCGTCTGAACCAATCACGGCCCGGGACTCCTCCCCCTACGCCGGACTCACAGGGTCTCACTTTTACAGGGTTTCAGAGGATCATAACCGGTTTTACAGGGGTCTGGACGGGTCTAGAGGAGGATCGTAACTGGTTCAGAGGAGGATCTGAAGACTATTTCTTCTGAACAGTATTAAGCTCAAACAATCTTCACTTCAAGGCTCTGAAAGACCTGGGACCAGGACTGGACCTGCTTTAGACCTGGTTTAGTCCTGGTTTAGTCCTGGTTTAGTTCTGGTTTAGACCTGGTTTAGACCTGGTTTAGTCCTGGTTTAGACCTGGTTTAGACCTGGTTTAGTCCTGGTTTAGTTCTGGTTTAGACCTGGTTTAGACCTGGTTTAGTCCTGGTTTAGTCCTGGTTTAGACCTGGTTTAGACCTGGTTTAGTCCTGGTTTAGTCCTGGTTTAGACCTGGTTTAGTCCTGGTTTAGTTCTGGTTTAGACCTGGTTTAGACCTGGTTTAGTCCTGGTTTAGTTCTGGTTTAGACCTGGTTTAGACCTGGTTTAGTCCTGGTTTAGTTCTGGTTTAGACCTGGTTTAGTCCTGGTTTAGTTCTGGTTTAGACCTGGTTTAGACCTGGTTTAGTCCTGGTTTAGTTCTGGTTTAGACCTGGTTTAGTCCTGGTTTAGTTCTGGTTTAGACCTGGTTTAGTCCTGGTTTAGGTCCAGTTCAGAGTCTCAGCATTTTGTAATAAAACTCAGGCTTTTTAAAATAAAAAATAAAAAAATAGCAGAATTTAAGATTGAATCAAAAACAGGGTGAGGAGGTAGGAGACAGGGTGAGGAGGTAGGAGGCAGGGTGAGGAGGTAGGAGGCAGGGTGAGGAGGCAGGGTGAGGAGGTAGGAGACAGGGTGAGGAGGTAGGAGACAGGGTGAGGAGGTAGGAGGCAGGGTGAGGAGGTAGGAGACAGGGTGAGGAGGCAGGTGCTGCTGTAAATAGCTCAGAGTTTTAATGGAATCATGTTAAATAAATAAATTAATGAATAAATCACATTTAAACTCGTCACGTCTCAAACAAGAATTTAACCTCAGAGCCTCAAAGACTCGAAATCAACGTCACCGAAACACCAAATCCTGCAGCTGTTCACACCCTGCAGCCGTTCACACACCCTGCAGCCATTCACACCCTGCAGCTGCTCACACCCTGCAGCCGTTCACACACCCTGCAGCCATTCACACACCCTGCAGCTGCTCACACACCCTGCAGCCGTTCACACCCTGCAGCCGTTCACACACCCTGCAGCTGCTCACACCCTGCAGCCGTTCACACCCTGCAGCCGTTCACACACCCTGCAGCCGTTCACACACCCTGCAGCCGTTCACACACCCTGCAGCTGCTCACACACCCTGCAGCCGTTCACACCCTGCAGCCGTTCACACCCTGCAGCTGCTCACACACCCTGCAGCTGCTCACACACCCTGCAGCCGTTCACACACCCTGCAGCCGTTCACACACCCTGCAGCCGTTCACACACCCTGCAGCCGTTCACACCCTGCAGCCGTTCACACACCTGCAGCCGTTCACACCCTGCAGCCGTTCACACACCCTGCAGCCGTTCACACCCTGCAGCCGTTCACACCCTGCAGCCGTTCACACCCTGCAGCCGTTCTTTTGGTGACGTTGGTTTTATTGTTTTAATTCAAAGTATTTGGCACTTTTGACTTTTATGTAAATAATTATTTAAATTAAGTTTTTATGTAAATGTTTCTGTTTAAATCATTTTATGTAAATGAGGATTAAATGTTGGATTATGTAAATGAGGAGGATTAAATGTTGGTTTATGTAAATGAGGAGGATTAAATGTTGGATTATGTAAATGAGGAGGATTAAATGTTGGTTTATGTAAATGAGGAGGATTAAATGTTGGTTTATGTAAATGAGGAGGATTAAATGTTGGATTATGTAAATGAGGAGGATTAAATGTTGGTTTATGTAAATGAGGAGGATTAAATGTTGGATTATGTAAATGAGGAGGATTAAATGTTGGATTATGTAAATGAGGAGGATTAAATGTTGGATTATGTAAATGAGGAGGATTAAATGTTGGATTATGTAAATGAGGAGGATTAAATGTTGGTTTATGTAAATGAGGAGGATTAAATGTTGGATTTTCTGTTGGATTTTTTTCTGAAATGTTTTGATGAAACTTTTGCTGCATTTTTCTCAGAGACTTTGATGTGAATGTAACGACCCACAATCCCCCCGATCCGGACCTGGACCCGGGACCCGGACCCGGGACCAGGACCCGGGACCAGGACCTGGACCTGGTCTCTGGACTTGAGCCCTTTAATGACTCGGCTGTAGATAAATAAAAAGCTTCAAACTGAACTTTGGTCTTTTCTCTTTTAAATCAGATGTTGCTCAGATGTCGATACACACACTGGACACGACACACTTTTGAGTCGATACACACACTGGACACGACACACTTTTGAGTCGATACACACACTGGACACGACACACTTTTGAGTCGATACACACACTGGACACGACACACTTTTGAGTCGATACACACACTGGACACGACACACTTTTGAGTCGATACACACACTGGACACGACACACTTTTGAGTCGATACACACACTGGACACGTTAAATCCAATTTTTTATTTTAAAAAATCAACAAAATTCAAGATGTAAAAGTTTTTGACAAAAAAAATAAATAAAACATGAACTTTTGAGGATTTGTGTCGTTGACCCAGCGGAGGGGTGACCCCTGACCCCTGAACTAAACCAATTATCCACATTTGTGTGTCTGTGTTTGTGTGTCTGTGTTTGTTTGTGTGTCTGTGTTTGTGTGTCTGTGTTTGTGTGTTGACACTTTCACGTCTTTGTTGTTGACACACTGATAAACTCAGGTCATGTATGTATCGGGTCAGGACCTGATTTACATCGACATGAAGATTTAACAAAATGAACCTCAGGGTCAAAGCTCAAAGTTCACACAGACACAAGAGGAACTTTTATTTATTTACAAACTGAAAAACAAAAACAGTCTCAGGTCTGGTCCTGGTCCAGGTCCCGGTCCGGTGGCTGGTCCTGGTCCCGGTCCTGGTCCCGGTCCGGTGGCTGGTCCTGGTCCCTGGTCCTGGTCCCGGTCCTGGTCCGGGGGCTGGTTCTGGATCAGTCTCTGGACCCGGTCTAGGACCACCTGGTTCAGACCGACACAGTCCTGGACCCTGAAGGGCGGGTTCACGGTGACCACGCCCCCCGCCACCTCCAGCCCCGCCCCCCGAGGCTCCGCCGGGATCCGGTTCAGACGGATCCAGTCCAAGAGCCGCGTCCTGATCCGGTCCAGGTCCAGACTCCGGTCCTGGTCGGGTCCTGCTCAGAGACAAGACTCAGTCCTGGTCTCGGATCTGAACCAGACTAAACGGGATCAGAGCCGGACTCACCCGGGTCCCTGAAGAGGGTCTCCAGTCGGGTCTTCAGGTCCGGGTCCAGGTTCTGGTCCAGGATCTGGACTTCTTTAACAGCGTGTCCCAAAACCACCTGGACCTCAGAAGAACTAAAGTCCACCAAGACCAGACTGAAACCAGGACCAAGACAAGTCAGGACTAAACCAGGACTAAACCAGGACTAAACCAGGACTAAACCAGGACTAAACCAGGACTAGACCAGGACTAAACCAGAACTAGACCAGACTAAACCACCAGACTAAAACCAGAACTAGACTAAACCTAGACCAGGACTAAACCAGAACTAGACCAGGACTAAACCAGGACTAGACCAGGACTAAACCAGGACTAAACCAGAACTAGACCAGGACTAAACCAAACCAGAACTAGACCAGGACTAAACCAGAACTAGACCAGGACTAAACCAGAACTAGACCAGGACTAAACCAGGACTAAACCAGGACTAGACCAGGACTAGACCAGGACTAGACCAGGACTAAACCAGAACTAGACCAGGACTAAACCAGGACTAGACCAGGACTAGACCAGGTCTAGACCAGGTCTAGACCAGGACTAAACCAGGACTAGACCAAGACTAGACCAGGACTAAACCAGGACTAAACCAGGACTAGACCAGGACTAAACCAGGTCTAAACCAGGACTAGACCAAGACTAGACCTGAGTGACTCGGAGTCCCGGGTCTGACTCGAGTCTCACCTCGCGGACACCGGATCCACCGTTACCACGAGCCCGCGCAGCTCGTGCCCGTTGTCCGCGTGCACTGCCACCCGTTTGTGCGTGAGCGCGCTCCAACGCGCGGGCCCGAGGCGGCACCACGCACTCTCCATCTCCACAGGACCGAACCGAGCCGAACCGAGCCGAACCGAGCCGAAAAGAGCCGAAAAGAACCGAACCAGACTCACCGGCTCCGATGTAAACACGCCGTGGTCCGTGCGCTCTGAGGCTCGGCTGGAAACACGCGCGAAGAAAGGTTCCGGTGATATGTAAAGTTCCGCCTGTGTGTGTGTTTGTGTGTGTGTCTGTGTGTTTGTGTGTTTGTGTGTGTGTGTGTTTGGTGTGTGTGTGTGTGTGTTTGTGTGTATGTGTGTGTGTGTCTGTGTGTGTGTGTTGTGTGCTTCCTGCTTCTGAAGAGTGCGGACGCTATCCTTGCTTGCTCCTGCTGTTTTCGCTTTTTAATCAGTTTACCTCCTCAAACAACGGATAATGTGTCTATTTTTGATTTCCTTTTAAGCAAATTAATACTTTTAAACATTTTTACATTTTTTAACAAATCATCTGATGAGCCAGCAACATGTCGGGGAGAAGAAACCAAGGGAATTCTATCTGTGAGCGCTGTCGGAACTATCAACAAGACATTTATGAGCTACAAGCACAGATATTTGCTTTAGAAACTGAAAAAGGACTTCATCAGACGCTACCAGTGACGTCCAGTGGTGAGAAACCTACAGTTACTTCTAGAGAAGAGGGTGAAAATTCTTTCAACTTAAACCTGAGTGATACTGTGTCTTTTCCAAAACTTGGTACAGACCAAAATGCTAAGCCAGCGCAGCGAGTGATAAAAGACAATGCTAATATCGTTATATCACCCACAATAAAGCTAACAAACAGATTTTCACCACTGTCACAGACTGATGTTAACGTACAAAGGGATAATGTACTGTCATCACAAAACAAGAACAATAAAGTTGCCAAAAGAGTGCAGGCAGACGGGGAATCTGTGCCAAACGTCAAGGTCAGAGATACGTTGCTGCTAGGAGACGGGGCATCAGTGGTGTGAGTCACAGAAGAATCCTAACATGCTGCTACCCGACCTACACTGTTTCTGAGATAACAAAACTCCTGCCAAAAGTTTTGTCAACACACCAAGGGGTCAAACAGCTGATTGTGCATGTGGGTGCAGTGGACATCAGAATGGAACAGAGTGAAGTCTTGAAAAGGGATTTCACTAAATTATTCGAGGAGCTTAATAAAGTGGAGGTTAAGACATTTATCAGTGGACCTGTTCCCAACATAGACCTAAGGAACAGGAACAAATTTACCCGACTGTTTCAGCTGAACACGTGGCTGCTGAATGTGTGCGCGGCCAGAGGATTGCACTACATTGAGAACTTTGATCTTTTTTGGAAACGGAAGGACCTGTTTCGAGGGAAATGGCCCACACCTAAGCAGAGGTGGAGTGAGAGTGTTGACGGAAAACCTCCTCCACGCTCTGAGGCACCGGCCTGGACAGGGTCCTGTGCATCCAGTGAGAGAAAAGAGAAATGGGAGAAGCATCCCTGCTGCACCTAACAGAGAACCAGCCAACAAGTCAGCACCATTGACAGCACCACCACTGCCACAACCACAACCACTTCCCCCTCCCCCAGACAACAACTCAGCAGCATCATCACCTCCCCCTCCCCCAGAGAACAAGTCAGAACCACCTCCCCCTCCCCAGACAACAACTCAGCAGCATCACCACCTCCCTCCCCCAGAGAACAAGTCAGCAGCACCACCTCCCCCAGAGAATGAGTCAGCAGAACCACCACCCCCAGAGAACAAGTCAGCAGAACCACCTCCCCCTCCCCCAGAGAACATGTTAGCAGAACCACCTCCCCCTCCCCCAGAGAACAAGTCAGCAGAACCACCTCCCCCTCCCCCAGAGAACAAGTCAGCATCACCACCTTCCCCTCCCCCAGAGAATAAGTCAGCAGCACCACCTCCCCCTCCCCCAGCGCCACCAGCACACCCATCACCTCCGCTGCCCACAGACCAGCCTGGAGTCCCCTTTGCTACATCTACTCCATCAACGGACTCTTCACTCTCCTTCTCCTCCCCACCTTCACCCATGGCACTGCCCAACCATCTAGAAAGCCTCATCAGATCGGGAATCAAGATGGTTCCTCTCACACCTAACATAGCACGGTCAAGGGTTATGTTGAACTCTCCCCCATACAAAACTGTGCCTGTTTCACCACCAGAGACTCTCTCAGCTCTCCCCTCTAATTTTTCACCCAAACCTCCCCCTACTCCACCTCCTCGGTCCTTACCAGGCCCCTCACCCAAACCTCCCCGTATTCCACCTCCTCGGCCACCTCCTCGGCCCTCACCTGGTCCCTCACCTGGTCACTTACCCAAACTCTCCCCTGCTCGCCCTCCCCCGCCTTTCCCCAGAGCTGTTATCACCAAGAGCTGGACGCACAGGGCCTCTGCTGTCCCAGGACATACAGTCATGATAAAGGTAATATCAGGCTGGGGCCCTGCGATGGAGCTTTTATCTCCAGTTACAACACGTAGACAGATTAAAAGAAGGACAGTTAGACTGTCTAATCAGAGAAATTTAGTTCACGTTCCCTGTAAGAAGATAACATCCAGTCCTACTGAAACTAATCAGAAACTTGCTGTGCTCAATGTCAGATCTTTATGTAACAAATCATTTCTAATTCATGATTTTATTTCTTCTTTTAATCTTGACTTTATGTTTTTAACTGAAACATGGCTTGACAAAAAACACAGGTCATGCAGTGCTAGTGGAATCAACCCCTCCCAACTTCAAATTTGAATCTGAAACACGAGCAAATAAAAAGGGTGGAGGAGTGTGTGCATTTTTTAGAGATCATTTGGTTACACACAGGTTGTCATTTGGGGTGTTTTCATCATTTGAGTATGTTTCCTTCAAAATGGAGCTAAAACAATCACCGTCCAGACTCTACATCGTCATATACAAACCTCCTCAGCACTGTCAAAGTTTTATTGATGATTTTACTGAGATGCTTTCAGTTGTTTGCACAGACTTTGATGGTTTAGTCATTACAGGTGATTTTAATGTACATGTGGATAATGTGTGTGACAAAAATGCCAAAGAGCTTAGTGTTGTCCTTGAAACTTTTGGTCTGACTCAGCATGTCAGTGAGCCCACTCACAACAGAGGACACACTCTGGACCTGCTCATTACAAAGGGTGTAAATATTTCAAATGTCAAGTGTGGTTGATGTTGCTCTGTCTGATCATTTCTGTGTCTTCTTTGACCGTCTGTTATTCCCAAACCACCGGCTGCTCCTACAGTTGTTCGAAGGAGACACATAAATGATAACACAGGTGCACTGTTCATGGAAATGATACATTTTGAAATTGCCTCATGTTCTAATGTTGATGATGTGTTGAACTCTGTGACTTTGAGTGTTTTGAATGTTCTGGATGCCATCGCCCCGATAAAGGTTAAAGTGGTTAAAGAGGCAAAAAGCTCCGTGGAGGAATGATGACTCAGTCAGAGCACAGAAAAGGGAGTGACGGAAGTCAAACCTCCAGGTTCATTATGAGATTTACAGAGGAACAATGCATATGTACAACTACACTTTGAGTAAAACAAGAGAGAAGTAGTTTTCGGACATTATTGGTAATTGCAGTAACAACTCTCGTGTCCTGTTTGCAACAGTGAACAGATTAACAAACCCTCCAGCTCCACTGCCACTAGAACTAATTTCCACATCTAAATGTAATGAGTTTGCAGTTTTCTTTAATGACAAAGTTCAGGGC
>NW_026571190.1:42610021-42612521 GCF_026225935.1 Boleophthalmus pectinirostris | reverse complement strand
CCCAGTCCCGGCTCCTGATCCGGATCAGAGCTCAGGAATCCAGGACAAAGACCACGACCAGACCAGGACCAGACCAGGACCCCAGAGAGACCAGACTCCACACGCAACAGTTACAACCAAGACTAAACCAGGACTAAACCAGGTCTAAACCAGGACTAAACCAGGATTATGGCAGACTCCAGCAGCAGTGGCCTTCCGGACTCCTCCACAGAGTTCTCCTCAGTCCAGGACTACGCCAGACCAGGTACTGGACCAGAACTCAACCAGGACTAAACCAGGACTAAACCAGGACTTAACCAGGACTAAACCAGGATTTAACCAGGACTAAACCAGGACTTTGTGTCTCACAGAAACATTTGTGATGTTAAAAAGTGAAACTCTGAGCCGACGTCATGTGACGATAATAATCCCCCAGAATCCTCCTGATACTTCAACTAATACTACGAATAATACTGCGAAAAATACTTCAACTAATACTGCGAATAATACTACGAATAATACTACAACTAATACTGCAAAAAAGTACTGCAACTAATACTACAACTAATACTACAGCTAATACTGCAAATAATACTACGACTAATACTACAAATAATACTGCGAAAAATACATCAATAATATGACTGTTATTGCTTCTACCACAGCTCCACCTCAGAGTGTGGACTAAACCAGAACTAAACCAGGACTAAACCAGGTCTACACCAGGTCTAAACCAGGACTAAACCAGGATTAAACCAGAACTAAACCAGAACTAAACCAGGTCTACACCAGGTCTAAACCAGGACTAAACCAGGACTAAACCAGAACTAAACCAGAACTAAACCAGAACTAAACCAGGACTAAACCAGGACTAAACCAGAACTAAACCAGGACTAAACCAGGTCTACACCAGGTCTAAACCAGGTCTAAACCAGGACTAAACCAGGTCTAAACCAGGACTAAACCAGGACTAAACCAGGACTAAACCAGGACTAAACCAGGTCTAAACCAGGACTAGAGCAGGTCTAAACCAGGACTAAACCAGGACTAAACCAGAACTAAACCAGAACTAAACCAGGTCTAAACCAGGACTCTGGAGTGTGGGTGTTTGTTGTGTCTCGGTGCCGCTGCAGGGGGCGCTCTGTGTTGTTTACATGTTTGTTTGTTGTTGCCGTGGCAGCGCTGCGTCTGGTGCAGTGGGAGGAGCCTAAGAAGTCGGCCGCCGCCTTCCTCTTGTCGCTGACGGTGCTGGTCTCCATGGCGACGCTGTCCGTCATCAGCGTGGTGTCGTACCTGCTGCTCACCTGTCTGTGCTGCACCATCACCTTCAGGTAAGCCCCGCCCCCTCACCATCTCCACCCAGTCAGAATCGGTATCGAGTATCGAGTATTGAGTATCGAGTATCGAGTCTGTTCCTTAAAATATAAAATAAACTGCGGCTGCACCTTCAGGTAAACCGCAAGCCTCACTGAGCCTCATTTGACTGGAGCCCAACCTGTCCCCACCTGTCTGCACCTGTCCTCACCTGTCCTCACCTGTCTGCACCTGTCCCCTCCTGTCCTCACCTGTCCTCACCTGTCCCTCCTGTCCTCACCTGTCCTCACCTGTCCTCACCTGTCCCCTCCTGTCCTCACCTGTCCTCACCTGTCCTCACCTGTCCTCACCTGTCTCACCTGACCTCCCTCCTGTCCCTCCTGTCCCCCTCCTGTCCCCTCCTGTCCCTCCTGTCCTCACCTGTCCTCACCTGTCCTCACCTGTCCTCACCTGTCTGCACCTGTCCCCTCCTGTCCCCACCTGTCCCCTCCTGTCCTCACCTGTCCTCACCTGTCCCTCCTGTCCCCTCCTGTCCTCACCTGTCCTCACCTGTCCTCACCTGTCTCTCACCTGTCCCCTCCTGTCCCCTCCTGTCCTCACCTGTCCTCACCTGTCCTCACCTGTCCTCACCTGTCCCCACCTGTCTGCACCTGTCCCCTCCTGTCCCCTCCTGTCCTCACCTGTCCTCACCTGTCCTCACCTGTCTGCACCTGTCCCCTCCTGTCCTCACCTGTCCTCACCTGTCCTCACCTGTCTTCACCTGTCTGTTCCAGAGTTTATAAAGCTGTGATCCAGGCTCTGCAGAAATCAGATGAAGGACACCCCTTCAGGTACTTCACACTTTAACACCAACCAGAGCCACAGAGCCACAGAGTCACAGAGCCACAGAGTCACAGAGTCACAGAGCCACAGAGCCACAGAGTCACAGAGCCACAGAGCCACAGAGTCAAAGAGCCACAGGGCCACAGAGCCACAGAATCACAGAGCCACAGAACCACAGAGTCAAAGAGCCACAGAGTCAAAGAGCCACAGAGCCACAGAGTCACAGAGCCACAGAGCCACAGAGTCAAAGAGCCACAGAGTCACAGAGTCAAAGAGTCACAGAGCCACAGAGTCAAAGAGCCACAGAACCACAGAGCCACAGAGTCAAAGAGCCACAGAGTCACAGAGTCAAAGAGCCACAGAGCCACAGAGCCACAGAGCTACA
>NW_026571190.1:42589553-42595404 GCF_026225935.1 Boleophthalmus pectinirostris | reverse complement strand
GTGTGTTCAGTAGTGTGTTCAGAGGTAGGTGTGTTCAGTAGTGGAGTGTGTTTCAGTAGTGGTGTGTTCAGTAGGTGGATGTGTGTTCAGTAGTGTGGAGTGTGTTCAGTAGGTGGAGTGTGTTTCAGTAGGTGGAGTGTGTTCAGTAGGTGGAGTGTGTGTTCAGTAGGTCAGTAGTGTGTGTTCAGTAGTGTGTGTTCAGTAGTGGAGTGTTCAGTAGGTGGAGTGTGTTCAGTAGGTGGAGTGTGTGTTCAGTAGGTGGAGTGTGTGTTCAGTAGTGTGTTCAGTAGGTGTGTGTTCAGTAGGTGGAGTGTGTTCAGTAGGTGGAGTGTGTCAGTGTTCAGTAGGTGGAGTGTGTTCAGTAGTGTGTGTTCAGTAGGTGGAGTGTGTTCAGTAGGTGGAGTGTGTTCAGTAGGTGGAGTGTGTGTTCAGTAGGTGGAGTGTGTGTTCAGTGGAGTGTGGAGTGTGTGTTCAGTGTTCAGTAGGTGTGTGTGTTCAGTAGGTGGAGTGGTGTGTGTGTTCAGTAGGTGGAGTGTGTTCAGTAGGTGGAGTGTGTGTTCAGTGTGTTCAGTAGGTGTGTGTGTTCAGTAGGTGGAGTGTGTTCAGTAGTGGAGTGTGTGTTCAGTAGTGTGTTCAGAGTGTGTGTTCAGTAGGTGGAGTGTGTTCAGTAGGTGGAGTGTGTGTTCAGTAGGTGGAGTGTGTGTTCAGTAGGTGTGGTAGGGGTGTGTGTTCAGTAGGTGGAGTGTGTGTTCAGTAGGTGGAGTGTGTGTTCAGTAGGTGGAGTGTGTGTTCAGTAGGTGGAGTGTGTGTTCAGTGGAGTGTGTGTGTGTTCAGTAGGTGAGTGTGTGTTCAGTAGGTGGAGTGTGTGTTCAGTAGGTGGATGTGTGTTCAGTAGGTGGTGTGTGTTCAGTAGGTGGAGTGTGTGTTCAGTAGGTGGTGTGTGTTCAGTAGGTGGAGTGTGTTCAGTAGGTGGAGTGTGTTCAGTAGGTGGAGTGTGTTCAGTAGGTGGAGTGTGTGTTCAGTAGGTGGAGTGTGTGTTCTGTAGGTGGAGTGTGTGTGTTCAGTAGGTGGAGTGTGTGTTCAGTAGGTGGAGTGTGTGTTCAGTAGGTGGAGTGTGTGTTCAGTAGGTGGAGTGTGTGTTCAGTAGGTGGAGTGTGTGTTCAGTAGGTGGAGTGTGTGTTCAGTAGGTGGAGTGTGTTCAGTAGGTGGAGTGTGTTCAGTAGGTGGAGTGTGTGTTCAGTAGGTGGAGTGTGTTCAGTAGGTGGAGTGGAGTGTGTTCAGTAGGTGGAGTGTGTTCAGGCTCTGACGATGTAAATATGGAGTCACTTTACAAGAAAACAAAAATAACTTTTCTGTCATTCTGGTTTATTACCAGAAAAAAAAAGTTTATTCATAAAAGAAAATTCTCAAATATAAAATCTTCCATCTTTATCTCTATTCATTTTTTAATTTTTTATTTTTTTACAATTTAAGAAAAACTGAAGGTCTGAGATCTGAGGTTCTGTTCTGTTCTTCAGGTTCTGTCTTTGTTCCAGAGTTCAACGCTGGACAAACACAAAGGTACCACACACCTCATCTGTAGTACTCTGCAGTACTCTAACAGTACTCTGAAGTACTCTAACAGTACTCTGAAGTACTCTGCAGTACTCTAACAGTACTCTGAAGTACTATGCAGTACTCTGCAGTACTCTAACAGTACTCTGAAGTACTCTGCAGTACTCTGTAGTACTCTGAAGTACTCTGCAGTACTCTGCAGTACTCTGAAGTACTCTAACAGTACTCTGAAGTACTCTGCAGTACTCTGCAGTACTCTGCAGTACTCTGAAGTACTCTAACAGTACTCTGAAGTACTCTGCAGTACTCTGAAGTACTCTAACAGTAAAAAAAGAGCACAGAACATATGTGACCCCGACACACGTGACCCCGACACACGTGACCCCGGCACACACATGACCCTGACACACGTGACCCTGACACACACATGACCCTGACACACGTGACCCTGACACACACATGACCCTGACACACGTGACCCTGACACACACATGACCCTGACACACGACCAGCACATTTCTGTTCACATTAGACCCGTGATTCTTTGGGCCAAATCAGTTCCATCTCGGTGCCTGCTGCAGTTTGAACTCTGAACCGACAGACGAGACGAGACACGAGACGAGACGAGACGAGACGAGACGAGACGAGACGAGACGAGAGACGAGACGAGACGAGACGAGACGAGACGAGAGAGACGAGACGAGAGACGAGACGAGACGAGAGACGAGACGAGACGAGACGAGACGAGACGAGACGAGAGAGACGAGACGAGACGAGACGAGACGAGACGAGAGACGAGATGAGACGAGACGAGACGAGAGAGAGACGAGACGAGACGAGACGAGACGAGACGAGACGAGACGAGACGAGACGAGACGAGACGAGACGAGACGAGACGAGAGAGACGAGACGAGACGAGAGACGAGACGAGACGAGAGACGAGAGACGAGAGACGAGATGACGAGACGAGACGAGACGAGAGACGAGACGAGACGAGACGAGACGAGACGAGACGACGAGACGAGAGACGAGACGAGACGAGACGAGAGACGAGACGAGACGAGATGAGAGACGAGACGAGAGAGAGACGAGACGAGACGAGACGAGACGACGAGACGAGAGACGAGAGACGAGACGAGACGAGAGACGAGACGAGACGAGAGACGAGACGAGAGACGAGACGAGACGAGAGACGAGACGAGACGAGAGACGAGACGAGAGACGAGAGACGAGAGACGAGATGAGACGAGACGAGACGAGACGAGACGAGAGAGACGAGAGAGACGAGACGAGAGACGAGACGAGACGAGACGAGAGAGACGAGACGAGACGAGACGAGAGAGACGAGACGAGACGAGAGAGAGACGAGAGAGAGACGAGAGACGAGACGAGACGAGACGAGAGAGACGAGAGAGAGACGAGAGACGAGAGACGAGACGAGAGACGAGACGAGAGACGAGACGAGAGAGACGAGACGAGACGAGAGACGAGACGAGACGAGACGAGAGACGAGACGAGAGACGAGAGAGACGAGACGAGAGACGAGACGAGACGAGACGAGACGAGAGAGACGAGAGACGAGACGAGAGACGAGACGAGAGAGACGAGAGACGAGATGAGAGACGAGAGACGAGAGACGAGACGAGACGAGAGAGACGAGACGAGACGAGAGACGAGACGACGAGAGACGAGAGAGACGAGACGAGACGAGACGAGACGAGACGAGACGAGACGAGAGACGAGACGAGACGAGACGAGACGAGACGAGACGAGAGACGAGACGAGACGAGACGAGACGAGACGAGACGAGAGACGAGAGAGAGAGAGACGAGAGAGACGAGACGAGAGACGAGACGAGAGACGAGAGACGAGAGACGAGAGACGAGACGAGAGACGAGAGACGAGAGAGAGACGAGAGACGAGAGACGAGACGAGAGACGAGAGACGAGAGAGAGACGAGACGAGAGACGAGACGAGACGAGACGAGAGACGAGACGAGAGACGAGAGACGAGACGAGACGAGAGAGAGACGAGAGACGAGACGAGAGACGAGAGACGAGACGAGACGAGAGACGAGAGACGAGACGAGAGACGAGACGAGAGACGAGACGAGACGAGAGACGAGACGAGAGACGAGACGAGACGAGAGACGAGAGAGAGACGAGACGAGACGAGACGAGAGACGAGAGATGAGAGACGAGAGACGAGACGAGACGAGAGACGAGACGAGAGACGAGACGAGAGACGAGACGAGACGAGAGACGAGACGAGACGAGACGAGAGACGAGAGACGAGAGACGAGACGACGAGACGAGAGACGAGACGAGACGAGAGACGAGACGAGAGAGAGAGACGAGAGAGAGACGAGATGAGAGACGAGACGAGAACGAGAGACGAGAGACGAGAGACGAGACGAGAGAGAGACGAGAGACGAGAGACGAGAGACGAGAGACGAGACGAGAGAGAGAGACGAGACGAGAGACGAGAGACGACGAGACGAGACGAGACGAGACGAGACGAGACGAGACGAGAGAGAGACGAGACGAGACGAGACGAGACGAGAGACGAGACGAGACGAGACGAGAGACGAGAGACGAGAGACGAGACGAGAGACGAGACGACGAGACGAGACGAGAGACGAGACGAGAGACGAGACGAGAGAGAGACGAGAGACGAGACGAGAGACGAGACGAGAGACGAGACGAGAGACGGAGAGAGATGAGACGACGAGACGAGAGACGAGACGAGAGAGACGAGAGACGAGACGAGACGAGACGAGACGAGACGAGAGACGAGACGAGACGAGACGAGACGAGAGACGAGAGACGAGAGACGAGAGACGAGAGACGAGACGAGAGACGAGAGAGACGAGAGACGAGACGAGACGAGACGAGAGACGACGAGAGACGAGACGAGACGAGAGAGACGAGACGAGAGAGACGAGAGACGAGGAGACGAGAGAACGAGAGACGAGACGAGAGAGACGAGAGAGACGAGAGACGAGACGACGAGACGAGAGACGAGACGAGACGAGAGAGAGACGAGACGAGAGACGAGACGAGAGAGAGACGAGAGACGAGAGACGAGAGAGACAGACGAGAGACGAGACGAGACGAGAGAGACGAGACGAGACGACGAGAGAGAGACGAGAGACGAGACGAGAGACGACGAGAGAGAGAGACGAGAGAGACGAAGACGAGACGAGAGACGAGAGAGACGAGGAGACGAGAGACGAGAGACGAGAGACGAGACGAGAGACGAGACGAGAGACGAGACGAGACGAGCAGACGAGAGACGAGAGACGAGACGAGAGACGAGAGACGAGACGAGAGAGACGAGACGAGAGACGAGAGACGAGACGAGACGAGACGAGAGACGAGAGAGAGACGAGACGAGAGAGAGACGAGAGACGAGAGACGAGACGAGAAGAGACGAGACGAGAGACGAGACGAGACGACGAGACGAGACGAGACGAGAGACGAGACGAGAGACGAGACGAGAGACCGAGAGAGAGACGAGAGAGACGAGAGACGAGACGAGAGACGAGACGAGACGAGACGAGACGAGACGAGAGACGAGACGAGACGAGAGAGACGAGAGATGAGACGAGACGAGAGACGAGAGACGAGACGAGAGACGAGACGAGAGACGAGACGAGAGACGAGACGAGAGACGAGACGAGACGAGACGAGAGACGAGACGAGAGACGAGATGAGACGAGACGAGAGACGAGACGAGAGACGAGAGACGAGAGAGAGACGAAGAGACGAGAGACGAGACGAGAGACGAGAGAGAGACGAGAGACGAGACGAGACGAGAGACGAGAGAGACGAGATACGAGAGAGAGAGACGAGACGAGAGACGAGACGAGAGAGACGAGACGAGACGAGAGAGACGAGAGACGAGATGAGACGAGAGACGAGACGAGAGACGAGACGACGAGAGACGAGACGAGAGACGAGACGAGAGACGAATGAGACGAGAGAGAGACGAGACGAGAGACGAGATGAGACGAGACGAGAGACGAGATGAGAGACGAGAGACGAGACGAGAGACGAGATGAGACGAGAGACGAGACGAGAGACGAGACGAGAGACGAGAGACGAGACGAGAGACGAGATGAGAGACGAGAGACGAGAGACGAGAGACGAGAGACGAGATATGAGACGAGACGAGAGACGAGACGAGACGAGACGAGACGAGAGACGAGATGAGACGAGACGAGAGACGAGAGACGAGACGAGACGAGAGACGAGAGACGAGACGAGAGACGAGATGAGACGAGAGACGAGATGAG
>NW_026571190.1:42574553-42582053 GCF_026225935.1 Boleophthalmus pectinirostris | reverse complement strand
TGTTGTTGTTGTGTGTTGTTGTTGAGTTTGTGTGTTTGTTGTGTTGAGTTGTGTGTTGTTGTTGAGTTGTGTGTTTGTTGTGTTGAGTTTGTTGTGTTGTTGTTGTGTTGTTGTGTTGAGTTGTGTTGAGTTGTGTGTTGTTGTGTTGAGTTGTGTGTTGTTGTGTGTGTGTTGTTGTGTTGAGTTGTGTGTTGTGTGTGTTGTTGTTGTGTGTGTTGTGTTGTTGTGTTGAGTTGTGTGTTGTTGTTGTTGTTGTTGTTGTTGTTGTTTGTGTTGTTGTGTGTTGTGTGTGTGTTGTGTGTGAGTTGTGTGTTGTTGTGTTGAGTTGTGTTGTTGTTGTGTGTGTTGTTGTGTTGTTGTGTGTTGTTGTTGTTGTGTTGTTGTTGTGTGTGAGGTGTGTGTTGTTGTGTTGTTGAGTTGTGTGTTGTTGTTGTGTGTTGAGTTGTGTGTGAGTTGTGTGTTGTTGTGTTGAGTTGTGTTGTTGTGTGTTGTGTGTGTGTTGTTGTGTTGAGTTGTGTGTTGTTGTTGTTGTGTGTGTTGTGTGTTGTTGTGTTGTGTTGTTGTGTTGTGTGTGTTGTTGTGTTGTTGTTGTTGTGTTGTGTGTGTTGTGTTGTTGTGTTGTGTGTGTTGTTGTGTTGTGTGTTGTTGTGTGTGTTGTGTGTTGTTGTTGTGTGTGTGTTGTTGTTGTGTGTTGTTGTGTGTGTTTAGTTGTGTTGTTTGTGTTGTGTGTTGAGTTGTGTGTTGTTGTGTTGAGGTGTGTGTTGTTGTGTTGAGTTGTGTGTTGTTGTTGTGTGTTGTTGTGTTGAGTTGTGTGTTGTTGTTGTGTTGTTGTTGTGTTTGTGTGTTGTTGTGTTGAGGTGTTGTGTTGTTGTGTGTGTTGTTGTGTGTTGTGTGAGTTGTGTGTTGTTGTGTTGAGTTGTTGTGTTGTTGTTTGTTGTTGTTGTTGTTGTTGTGTTGTTGTGTTGTTGTTGTGTTGTTGTTGTTGAGTTGTTGTGTTGTGTTGTTGTGTGTTGTTGTGTTGAGTTGTGTGTTGTTGTGTTTGTGTTGTTGTGTGTTGTTGTGTTGAGGTGTGTGTTGTTGTGTTGTGTTGTGTGTTGTTGTGTTGAGTTGTGTGTTGTTGTGTTGTTGTGTTGTGTTGTTGTGTTGAGTTGTGTGTTGTTGTGTTGTTGTGTTGTTGTGTGTGAGTTGTGTGTTGTGTTGTGTTGTGTTTGTTGTGTTGAGTTGTTGTGTTGAGTTGTTGTGTTGTGTTGTGTTGTTGTTGTGTGTGAGTTGTGTGTTGTTGTGTTGTGTGTTGTGTGTTTGTTGTGTTGATTGTGTGTGTTGTGTTGTTGTTGTTGTTGTGTTGAGTTGTGTGTTGTTGTGTTGTGTGTGTGTTGTGTTGTTGTGTTGTTGTGTTGTTGTGTGTTGAGTTTGTGTTGTTGTGTGTTGTGTGTTGTTGTGTTGTTGTTGTGTTGTGTTGAGTTGTTGTGTGTTGTTGTTGTTGTTGTTGTGTGTTGTTGTTGTGTTGTTGTGTTGTGTGTTGTTGTGTTGAGTTGTGTGTTGTTGTTGTTGTTTGTGTGTTGTTGTGTTGAGTTGTGTGTTGTTGTGTTGTTGTGTTGTTGTTGTTGTTGTGTGTTGTTGTGTTGAGTTGTTGTGTTGTTGTTGTGTGTTGTTGTGTTGAGTTGTGTGTTGTTGTTGTGTGTTGTGTGTTGTTGTGTTGTGTTGTGTGTTGTTGTGTTGAGTTGTTGTGTTGTTGTTGTGTGTTGTTGTGTTGAGTTGTGTGTTGTTGTGTTGAGTTGTGTGTTGTTGTGTGTTGTGTGTGTGTGTTGTGTTGTTGTTGTTGTTGTTGTTGTGTGTGTTGTTGTGTGTGTGTTGTTGTGTTGAGTTGTGTGTTGTTGTGTTGAGTTGTGTGTTGTTGTGTTGAGTTGTGTGTTGTTGTTGTTGTGTTGTTGTTGTGTGTTGTTGTGTTGAGTTGTGTGTTGTTGTGTTGTGTTGTGTGTTGTTGTGTTGAGTTGTGTGTTGTTGTGTTGTGTGTTGTTGTGTTGAGTTGTGTGTTGTTGTGTTGAGGTGTGTGTTGTTGTGTTGTGTGTGTTGTTGTGTTGAGTTGTGTGTTGTTGTTGTTGTGTGTTGTTGTGTTGAGTTGTGTGTTGTTGTGTTGAGGTGTTCCAGCGGCGGGAGGACGGGGATGTGGATTTCTTTCGGGGCTGGGACGCCTACAGAGACGGATTCGGACGAACCACTGGAGAACACTGGCTCGGTACAAATAGTACAAGTACTACAAATACTACAAACACTACAAACACTACAAACACTACAAGTACTACATATACTACACATACTGCAAATACTACAAATCCTCCATATACTCACAATACTCCAGATACTCACAGTACTCCAGGTACTCGCAGTACTGCAGTACTCACAGTACTGCAGTACTCACAGTACTCCAGATACTCACAGTACTGCAGGTACTTGCAGTACTGCAGTACTCACAGTAGTGTGGTTGTGGCAGGTCTGGAGCGCCTGGCGGTTCTGACCGGTTCTGGCGGGTTCGAGCTGCGGGTCGACCTGTGGGACTGGCAGAACGACTCGGCGTTCGCTCTGTACTCGCACTTCAGTGTCGCCCTGGACTCGGTGAACCCCGAGGAGGACGGGTACCCGCTGCACGTGGACGGGTACTCGGGCACCGCCGGTAAGTACCACCTGGACCAGGACCGGGCCGGGGTTAGTCCTGGTTTGGTCCTGGATTAGTTTTGGGTTAGTCTTGGGTTAGTCTGACCCACTCTGTCCTGGCTGGACCCGGTGTGACCCGGTGGGACCTGGTTGTGTGTGACCCGGTGTGACCTGGTGTGACCCGCTTGTGTGTGACCCGGTGTGACCTGGTGTGACCTGGTGTGACGCGGTTGTGTGTGACCCGGTGTGACCTGGTGTGACCCGGTTGTGTGTGACCCGGTGTGACCTGGTGTGACCTGGTTGTGTGTGACCCAGTGTGACCTGGTGTGACCCGGTTGTGTGTGACCCGGTGTGACCTGGTGTGACCTGGTTGTGTGTGACCCGGTGTGACCTGGTGTGACCCGGTGTGACCCGGTTGTGTGTGACCCGGTGCGACGCGGTTGTGTGTGACACGGCGTGACCCGGTGTGACCCGGTTGTGTGTGACCCGGTTGTGTGTGACCCGGTGTGACCCGGTTGTGTCCAGGCGACTCTCTCCTGAAGCACTCTGGGATGCGGTTCACGACGGCCGACCGGGACCAGGACTTGTCGGAGAATAACTGCGCCGGGTTTTACCGCGGCGCCTGGTGGTACCGGAACTGCCACACGTCCAACCTGAACGGGCAGTACCTGGGACGACCACACGGCGGCGCCCACCACTCCTACGCCGACGGCATCGAGTGGAGCTCCTGGACCGGCTGGCAGTACTCGCTGAAGAAGACCGAGATGAAGATCAGACCCAGGCCGGGACCGGGACTAGACCGGGACCAGGACCAGACTAGAGACCTGGACCAGACTAGAGACCTGGACCAAACTAGAGATCCGGACCAGAGCAGAGACCAGGACTAATCCAGAGACCAAACCAGGACCAAACCAAGACTAACCAGAGACCGGCCGACAGGACTCGCTGAAGAAGACCGAGATGAAGATCAGACTGAAACCAGGACCAGGACCAGGACCAGGACTAGACCAGACTGCAGTACATACATGTGCTCTGTGATGTGTGTCAGGTGCCCTTCCATGTGTCAGGTGCCCTCCCCAAGTGTCATGTGCTCTCCCATGTGTCAGGTGCTCTCCCGTGTGTCAGGGGCCCTCATGTGTGTCAGGGGCCCTCGTGTGTCAGATTTTGTTTTTGTAAAGAATCTGAATAAAACATTTTTTGACAAACTCCAGGTTTGTTCGAGTCTGTGTCAGTTTAACAACAGGAACATGACAAGGATCTAAAGTGTGTCAGGGGCCCCGTGTGTGTCTGGGGCCCCCGTTTGTGTGTCAGGTACTCTCGTGTGTGTGTCAGGGGCTCTCGTGTGTGTGTCAGGGGCTCTTGTGTGTGTGTCAGGGGCGTCTCGTGTGTGTCAGGTGCGTCTCGTGTGTGTCAGGGGCTCGTGTGTGTCGGGTCTGTCTCGTGTGTGTGTCAGGGTCTCGTGTGTGTGTCAGGGTCTCTCGTGTGTGTGTCAGGGTCTCGTGTGTGTCGGGTGCGTCTCGTGTGTGTGTCAGGGTCTCTCGTGTGTGTGTCAGGGTCTCTCGTGTGTGTCGGGTGCGTCTCGTGTGTGTCGGGTGCGTCTCGTGTGTGGGGTGTGTCTCGTGTGTGTGTCGGGTGCGTCTCGTGTGTGTGTCAGGTGCGTCTCGTATGTGTGTCGGGTGCGTCTCGTGTGTGTGTCGGTGCGTCTCGTGTGTGTGTCGTGTGTGTGTCGGGTGCGTCTCGTGTCTGTGTCTCTCGTGTGTGTGTCAGGGTCTCTCGTGTGTGTCGGGTGCGTCTCGTGTGTGTCGGGTGCGTCTCGTGTGTGTGTCGGGTGCGTCTCGTGTGTGTGTCGTGTGCATCTCGTGTGTGTGTAGGGTGCGTCTCGTGTGTGTGTCGGGTGCGTCTCGTGTGTGTGTCGGGTGCGTCTCGTGTGTGTCGGTGCGTCTCGTGTGTGTGTCAGGTGCGTCTCGTGTGTGTGTCGGGTGCGTCTCGTGTGTGTGTCGTCGGTGTGTGTCGGGTGCGTCTCGTGTGTGTGTCAGGGTCTCTTCGTGTGTGTGTCAGGGTCTCTCGTGTGTGTGTCAGGTCTCTCGTGTGTGTGTCAGGGTCTCTCGTGTGTGTCGGGTGCGTCTCGTGTGTGTGTCGGGTGCGTCTCGTGTGTGTGTGTCGGGTGCGTCTCGTGTGTGTGTCGGTGTCGTGTTGTGTAGGTGCGTCGTGTGTGTGTCGGTGCGTCTCGTGTGTGTGTCGGGTGCGTCTCGTGTGTGTGTCGGGTGCGTCTCGTGTGTGTCGGGTGTGTCTGTGTGTGTGTGTAGGGTGCATCTCGTGTGTGTCGGGTGTGTCTCGTGTGTGTGTAGGGTGCATCTCGTGTGTGTCGGGTGTGTCTTGTGTGTGTGTAGGGTGCATCTCGTGTGTGTCGGGTGTGTCTTGTGTGTGTGTAGGGTGCATCTCGTGTGTGTCGGGTGCGTCTCGTGTGTGTGTGTCGGGTGCGTCTCGTGTGTGTCGGGTGCGTCTCGTGTGTGTGTCAGGTGCGTCTCGTGTGTGTGTCGGGTGCGTCTCGTGTGTGTGTCGGGTGCGTCTCGTGTGTGTGTGTCAGGGTCTCTCGTGTGTGTGTCAGGGTCTCTCGTGTGTGTGTCAGGGTCTCTCGTGTGTGTGTCAGGGTCTCTCGTGTGTGTGTCGGGTCTCGTGTGTGTGTCGGGTGCGTTCGTGTGTGTGTGTCGGGTGCGTCTCGTGTGTGTGTCGGGTGCGTCTCGTGTGTGTAGGGTGCGTCTCGTGTGTGTGTCGGGTGCGTCTCGTGTGTGTGTCGGGTGCGTCTCGTGTGTGTGTCGGGTGTGTCTTGTGTGTGTGTGTGTAGGGTGCATCTCGTGTGTGTCGGGTGTGTCTCGTGTGTGTGTAGGGTGCATCTCGTGTGTGTCGGGTGTGTCTTGTGTGTGTGTAGGGTGCATCTCGTGTGTGTGTCGGGTGCGTCTCGTGTTTTAAAAAAAGGACAAATAAATTTGATAAAAATCTCATTTATTGACACACAAACAGAGCGGATGATTGGCGGCGCCCTCAGCCAATCAGTCGCTCGTTCAGGACGGAGGCGTTTCTTCTAAAACGGAGAATCGCGATTGGCCGACGGTCAGTGTTTTCAAGTTTTCCCTTTGGCATAAAGCTCCGCCCACTCCAGCACCGCCGTGATGTCATCGGCCTGAGCCGTCCCCTTTGCCACGAGGTCGGAGCCGCCCGCGTTACCATGGAAACGCCCACACACGGCCCGCGCCCAATCAGAGGCCGAGAAAGACGCCACGCCCTGAAAACAGACCAATCACAGGAGAGCAGGTCCAGACCCAGTCCAGGTCCGGTCCAGACCCAGTCCAGACCCAAGTCCAGACCCAGGTTCAGACCGAGTCCAGACCCAGTCCAGACCGAGTCCAGATTGGGTCCAGGTCCAGACCCAGTCCAGACCCAAGTCCAGACCCAGGTTCAGACCGAGTCCAGACCCAGTCCAGACCGAGTCCAGATTGGGTCCAGGTCCAGACCGAGTCCAGACCGAGTCCAGACCAGGTCCAGACCAGGTCCAGAACGAGTCCAGAACGAGTCCAGACCGAGTCCAGACCGGGTCCAGACCGAGTTCAGACCAGGTCCAGACCGGGTCCAGACCGAGTGCAGACTGGGTCCAGTCCAGGTCCAGTCCAGGTCCAGACCCGGTCCAGACTGATTTCAGACCGAGTCCAGACAGAGTCCAGACCAGGTCCAGACCAGGTCCAGACAGGGTCCAGACCAGGTCCAGATAGGGTCCAGACCGAGTCCAGACCAGGTCCAGACCGAGTCCGAGTCCAGACCGAGTCCAGACCAGTCCAGACCAGGGTCCAGATAGGGTCCAGACCGAGTCCAGACCGAGTCCAGACCAGGTCCAGACCGAGTCCAGACCGAGTCCAGACCGAGTCCAGACCGAGTCCAGACCAGGTCCAGGTCCAGGTCTTACCTTGGGCACTTGGCAGGCGCACAGGACTTTCCCAGGATGCACTTGGGCCAAAAGCATCACAGACGAACCAGGATGAGACGAACAGAACTGATTCACGGACTTGACCAGGATCTACGACCAGACTGGGGTTAGACCGGGTTTAGACCGGGTTTAGACCAAGTTTAGTCCTGGTCTAGTCCTGATTCTTACAGACAGGGAGTCGGTCTTCACGAGGTCCACAGTTAGTCCTGGTCCTGGTCCTGGTTCAGATCCATGTTTCTGGAGCAGAGTCTGGGCCTCGATGGCGGCCTGGGCACAAACAAGAGTCAGATGCCCTCCCCATGTGTGTGTGTGTCAGGTGCCCTCCCCATGTGTGTGTGTGTCAGGTGCCCTCCCCATGTGTGTGTGTGTCAGGTGCCCTCCCCATGTGTGTGTGTGTCAGGTGCCCTCCTCCCCATGTGTGTGTGTGTCAGGTGCCCTCCTCCCCATGTGTGTGTGTTCCAGGTGTGTCCTCAGGTGCCTCCCATGTGTGTCAGGTGCCCTCCTCCCCGTGTGTGTGTCAGGTGTCCTCCTCCCCGTGTGTGTGTGTCAGGTGCCCTCCTCCCCGTGTGTGTGTCAGGTGTGCCCTCCTCCCAGGTGTGTGTGTGTCAGGTGCCCTCCTCCCCGTGTGTGTGTGTCAGGTGCCCTCCTGTGTGTGTCCCCGTGTGTGTGTGTGTGTGTCAGGTGCCCCTCCCGTCCCCCTCGTGTGTGTGTGTCAGGTGCCCTCCTCCCGTGTGTGTGTGTGCAGTGTGCCCTCAGTGTGCCCTCCTCCCCGTGTGTGTGTGTGCCCTCAGGTGCCCTCCTCCCCGTGTGTGTGTCAGGTGCCCCTCCTCCCGTGTGTGTGTCAGGTGCCCTCCCCATGTGTGTGTGTC
>NW_026571190.1:42544553-42567053 GCF_026225935.1 Boleophthalmus pectinirostris | reverse complement strand
CACAAATATTACACACACAAACACACAATATTACACACACAAACACACAAATATTACACACACAAACACACAAATATTACACACAAAACACAACACACACAAATTACACACACACAAACACAAAAATATTACACACACAAACATTACACACACAAATATTACACACACAAACACACAAATATTACACACACAAACACACAAATATTACACACACAAACACACAAATATTACACACACACAAACACAAATATTACACACACAAACACACAAATATTACACACACAAACACAAATATTACACACAAACACACAAATATTACACACACAAACACACAAATATTACACACACAAACACACAAATATTACACACACAAACATTACACACACAAACACACAAACATTACACACACAAACACACAAACATTACACACACAAACACACATATTACACACACAAACACACAAATATTACACACACAAACACACAAATATTACACACACAAACACAAATATTACACACACAAACACAAATATTACACACACAAACACAAATATTACACACACAAACACAAATATTACACACAAACACACTCGTGTGTCTTTCTTAAATTCGACCTTTTCTTTAAACTGTACTTTGGTCTCAGAGGTCAGGGGTCAGAGGTCAGGGTCAGGGGTTAAAACTACAGGCGCTTTAAAAACCAAACTGACGTTCCACAGCAGAGCTCCACAGAAGTCCCACAGTCCTGGTCCTGGTCCTGGTCCTGGTCCTGGAGCAGGTCTGAGGCCGACCGCCCCAAAGACACGACTCGCACTGGGTCTGGATAAACCTGCAACACAAGAGCAGGTATCAGACCTGTGGTGAGCGGGTGTTGGACCCTGTGACTCTGTGGTGAGCGGGTGGTGGACCCTGTGACTCTGTGGTGAGCGGGTGGTGGACCCTGTGACTCTGTGGTGAGCGGGTGGTGGACCCTGTGACTCTGTGGTGAGCGGGTGTTGGACCCTGTGACTCTGTGGTGAGCGGGTGGTGGACCCTGTGACTCTGTGGTGAGCGGGTGGTGGACCCTGTGACTCTGTGGTGAGCGGGTGTTGGACCCTGTGACTCTGTGGTGAGCGGGTGTTGGACCCTGTGACTCTGTGGTGAGCGGGTGTTGGACCCTGTGACTCTGTGGTGAGCGGGTGGTGGACCCTGTGACTCTGTGGTGAGCGGGTGGTGGACCCTGTGACTCTGTGGTGAGCGGGTGTTGGACCCTGTGACTCTGTGGTGAGCGGGTGTTGGACCCTGTGACTCTGTGGTGAGCGGGTGGTGGACCCTGTGACTCTGTGGTGAGCGGGTGGTGGACCCTGTGACTCTGTGGTGAGCGGGTGTCACCTCGTCCACAGTGCGGACCCCCCTCAGACTCAAGGCGCTCTTCAGACTCAGGTTCTCACAAAACACACTCAGGTCCCTCTGCACCAGGTCACACAGCTCCAGGTCAACCTGCAGCAGCTCAGGGACACTCAGGACGCTCTGTGGACAGAGACACATTCACACAAAATACACACACACGTGTGTCATACACACAAACACACAGGTTAGTCCCCGGCGTCGTGGTGAGTCCCGGCGCGGCGTGGTGAGTCCCGGCGCGGCGTGGTGAGTCCCCGGCGTGTGTTTAGTCCCCGGCGTGTGTTTAGTCCCCGGCGTGTGTTTAGTCCCCGGCGTCGTGGTGAGTCCCCGGCGTGTGTTTAGTCCCCGGCGTGTGTTTAGTCCCCGGCGTGTGTTTAGTCCCGGCGTCGTGTGAGTCCCCGGCGTGTGTTTAGTCCCCGGCGTGTGTTTAGTCCCCGGCGTGTGTTTAGTCCCGGCGGCGTCGTGGTTAGTCCCGGCGGCGTCGTGGTGTGTCCCGGCGCGGCGTGTTTAGTCCCGGCGGCGTCGTGGTGAGTCCCGGCGTGGTTAGTCCCGGTGCGCCATACCTTGGCGCTGTAGTCGAAGCGCAGTCGTTCCACAGACACGTGGGACCCACGCTGATGCACCGACGACCCCAGGACCCGGCGAAGGACGAAGTTCAACAGGTGAGTCCCTGTGTGGTTCCTCATGAGGGACAAACGAGTCGCCTGTGGACCAATCACAGAGTCAGAGACGCCTGTGGACCAATCACAGAGTCAGAGACGCCTGTGGACCAATCACAGAGTCAGAGACGCCTGTGGACCAATCACAGAGTCAGAGACGCCTGTGGACCAATCACAGAGAGTCAGAGACGCCTGTGGACCAATCACAGAGTCAGAGACGCCTGTGGACCAATCACAGAGAGTCAGAGACGCCTGTGGACCAATCACAGAGTCAGAGACGCCTGTGGACCAATCACAGAGAGTCAGAGACGCCTGTGGACCAATCACAGAGTGTCAGAGACGCCTGTGGACCAATCACAAAGTCAGAGAGAGGTGGAGGGGACAGGTGGACAGGTGAGGAGGGACAGGTGGACAGGTGGACGGTCTGACCTGGTCCAGGTGCAGCTGGACTCGGTCTCCGGTCCGGATCAGGTCTGAGACTTGGACCACGTGAAGGACGTACCCCCCACAGGAAGTGACGTCAGAGAGAGGGAGGACCACTTCCTGTTACGCAACACGAGACACAGACCACAAAGTCCGGTTACAATCCTCCTCTAGTCCTGGTTCTGTCGTAGTCTGGTCCTGGTCCTGGTCCTGGTCCAGACCTGTGTGCTGAGGTAGCCCCGGTCTGGACTCTGTCCTCCTTTCTCGCTGTAGAAACAGGTCCGGTCCAGGATGAGGCCACAGAGTCCCTCTGAGACCTGGTCCACCAAAGTCCGGTTAGAGACCAGGGCCAGGATCTGAGCCGGGCAGGAAGGAAACACTGAGGAAACAGAACCAGAACCGAGTCAGGGTCCAGAACCAGAACCAAAACCGAGTCAGGGTCCAGGACCAGAACCAGAAACGAGTCTCTACAGAGTGACCACTCTAGAGAGTGTGAACACACTACAGAGTGTGAACACACTGTAGTACTTAATGTAGTACTGGATGAAGTACTCACCGTACTTGCCGTTGTGTTTGTAGTACTGGTTGTAGTACTGGTTGTCGTACTCACTGTACTTGCCGTCGTGTTTGTAGTACTGGTTGTAGTACTCTCCATACTTGCTGTTGTGTTTGTAGTACTGGATGTAGTACTGGATGTAGTACTGGATGTAGTACTGGATGTAGTACTGGATGTAGTACTGGATGTAGTACTCTCCGTACTTGCTGTTGTGTTTGTAGTACTGGATGTAGTACTGGATGTAGTACTCACCGTACTTGCCGTTGTGTTTGTAGTACTGGTTGTAGTACTCACCGTACTTGCCGTCGTGTTTGTAGTACTGGATATAGTACTGGTTGTAGTACTCTCCGTACTTGCTGTTGTGTTTGTAGTACTGGATGTAGTACTGGATGTAGTACTCACCGTACTTGCCGTTGTGTCTGTAGTACTGGTTGTAGTACTCACCGTACTTGCCGTCGTGTGTGTAGTACTGGATGTAGTACTGGATGTAGTACTGGATGTAGTACTGGATGTAGTACTCACTGTACTTGCCGTCATGTTTGTAGTACTAGTTGTAGTACTGGATGTAGTACTCACTGTACTTGCTGTCGTGTTTGAAGTACTGGATGTAGTACTGGATGTAGTACTCACTGTACTTGCCGTCATGTTTGTAGTACTAGTTGTAGTACTGGATGTAGTACTCTCCATACTTGCTGTTGTGTTTGTAGTACTGGATGTAGTACTGGATGTAGTACTGGATGTAGTACTGGATGTAGTACTCTCCGTACTTGCTGTTGTGTTTGTAGTACTAGTTGTAGTACTGGATGTAGTACTCACTGTACTTGCTGTTGTGTTTGTAGTACTAGTTGTAGTACTGGATGTAGTACTCACTGTACTTGCCGTCGTGTTTGAAGTACTGGATGTAGTACTGGTTGTAGTACTCACCGTACTTGCCGTCGTGTTTGTAGTACTTGTACACGGGCGACTCGTCGGTGTGAGGAACTCGGCGTCGCTGAAGTTCGCTCAGAGTCGCCACGTCCAGAGTCACGACATCATCGGCTCTCGGCGAATCAGACGCCACCTGAGGAGCGACATCACCGTTACCGGGCGGAACAGGACCAACGGTCCCGGTCCGAGACCAGAGTCCGGCAAAAGGCAGAGTTTAGTCCTGGTCCGGACCTGGTTTCGGGCCCTGATCCGGTCCAGTTCCTCCAGATCCACTCGGACTCCTCTTTCAGACAGAACCAGGTCCACCAGGTCCAGAGGAAAACCCAGGTCCCTGTGCAACGACCACGCCACGGACGCTGAGGGAAGGAGGGAAGGAACGAGGAGGGAGGGAGGGAACGAGAGAGGAGAGGAGGAGAGGAAGAGAGGGAGAGTGATGATCAGACGTTTGTTCAGACTCATTTTTCTTCTGTTGTTTAGATAAACAGATGTTCAGTCGCCCCCTGGGGACACGTCTCAGAACAACACCATCTCCGAGTTAAACCAGATGCCCTCCCACAGAACCTCAGGAACAGCGCTCCGGCCTCCATCTTGTTTGTAGTCCTTACCGGGGAAGAGCGCTCCGGCCTCCATCTTGTTTGTAGTCCTGTGGATGAGTCTCGTTCCCTGTCGAAGCGACGACACAAACTGTTCTTCGTTCTCGTCGATCACGTCCACGATCTGAAAGAACCAAACACGACCTTTAACCTCTGACCCCACCCACCCCGACCAACAACCTGCACACGCACTGACCCTCTGCTGCTCCGCCCACAGCTCCGGGTACACGCCCCCCTGAAACACAGACAGGGCCGACAGGTGAGTCCCTGACAGGAGAGTCTGACAGGTGAGTCTGACAGGTGACTGACAGGTGAGTGACAGGTGAGTGACAGGTGAAAGTGACAGGTGAGTGTCAGGTGAGTCTGACAGGTGAGTGTCAGGTGAGTCTGACAGGTGAGTGACAGGTGAGTGACAGGTGAGTCTGACAGGTGAGTGACAGGTGAGTGTCAGGTGAGTGTGACAGGTGAGTGTCAGGTGAGTGTGACAGGTGAGTGACAGGTGAGTGTGACAGGTGAGGTGAGTGTGACAGGTGAGTGACAGGTGAGTGACAGGTGAGTGACAGGTGAGTGACAGGTGAGTGTGACAGGTGAGTGTGACAGGTGAGTGACAGGTGAGTGACAGGTGACAGGTGAGTGACAGGTGAGTGACAGGTGAGTGACAGGTGAGTGACAGGTGACAGGTGAGTGACAGGTGAGTCTGACAGGTGAGTGTGACAGGTGAGTGACAGGTGCAGACAGACCAGGCTGTGGGCCACAGTTGGGACCAGGCGTCCCAGAGTTCCCTCTGGAGCCTTTAGAACCTCCAGACAAAACCGGACGGCCCTGCGCAAGATCCTCCTCAAGACCAACCTGGAACACACAGAACCGGGTCAGAACCGGGACAGAACCGGGACAGAACCGGGACAGACAGGAGCAGACAGGAGCAGGCAGGAGCAGGCAGGAGCAGCCAGGAGCAGCCAGAAGCAGACAGGAGCAGACAGGAGCAGACAGGAGCACTCACTCGGCGCCGCTCATCCCGGGATGGACTCCGTCGGCGATGCAAACGGCCAAAGTCCGGACATGATCCACGACCACACGGTACGCCATGTCCACGAGACCAGGACCACCGGAGTACAGGGCCGCACCTGACAACTGACACAGCGGCTTTAGACAGGGCCGCACCTGACAACTGATACACCAGTACCTGGTCTAGGACCTGGTTTAGTCCCAGTGCAGTACCTGGTGCAGGTGCAGGATCAGGGGGAGGAACAGGTCCGTGTCGTAGTTGGACGTCTTGTTCTGTAAAACGGAGACGAGTCGTTCCAGACCGAGTCCCGTGTCCACGCTGCGGAGGGGGAGGGGCCACAGCGACCCATCCTCCTGCCTGAGCCAATCACAACATAGAAGGGTTAGACCGACCAATCAGGAGGGGGAGGGGTTAGACTGACCAATCAGAGGAGGGGGAGGGGTTACGTGGATTTTCTGTTAAGTTCCTGAACAAACTCTTCCTCAAACTCTCTTCACTTCTGCTCCACGAGTGTGACGAGTGTGGCGAGGGTGGCGAGCGTGACGAGTGTGGCGAGGGTGGCGAGCCTCTCGAGTGTGGCGAGCGTCTCGAGCGTGACGAGCGTCGCGAGCGTGACGAGCGTCGCGAGCGTCTCGAGCGTGACGAGCGTGGCGAGCGTGGCGAGCGTGACGAGCGTGACGAGCGTCGCGAGCGTTGCGAGCGTGACGAGCGTCTCGAGCGTGACGAGTGTGGCGAGCGTGGCGAGCGTCTCGAGCGTGACGAGCGTGGCGAGCGTGGCGAGCGTGGCGAGCCTGATGAGTGTGGCTTTGTCCCCGAGTGTCCAGACGTCGTGTAGAGTTAGAAACACCGACTCTGGACGTCCCACAGAGTTTAACAAAGTGCTGTGATTTACACCAGGTTCATAAACACTGTGGTCGTGTAAAGAGCCACGACGCAAGGATCTGTGCCAAGAGAGATTTATAAATGAGGCCCGCGGGTCAGTCCCCGGTCCAGGTCCGGTCCAGGTCCGGTCCAGTCCCCGGTCCAGTCCCCGGTCCAGTCCCCGGTCCAGTCCCCGGTCCAGTCCCCGGTCCAGTCCCGGTCCAGGTCCAGTCCCCGGTCCAGTCCAGCCCCCGGTCCAGTCCCCGGTCCAGTCCAGTCCCCGGTCCAGTCCCCGGTCCAGTCCCCGGTCCAGTCCCCGGTCCAGTCCCCGGTCCAGTCCCCGGTCCAGCCCCCGGTCCAGTCCGGTCCAGTCCAGCCCGTCCAGTCCCGGTCCAGTCCCCCGGTCCAGTCCGGTCCAGTCCAGCCCCGGTCCAGTCCCCGGTCCAGTCGCGCCCCCGGTCCAGTCCCCGGTCCAGTCCCCGGTCCAGTCCCCGGTCCAGTCCCCGGTCCAGGTCCGGTCCAGTCCAGTCCCCGGTCCGGTCCAGTCCAGTCCCCGGTCCAGGTCCAGTCCAGTCCAGTCCAGTCCCCGGTCCAGGTCCGGTCCAGGTCCGGTCCAGGTCCGGTCCAGTTATAGTCCCGGTCCAGTCCCGTTATAGTCCCGGTCCGGTCCCATTATAGTCCCGGTCCAGTCCCAGTCCAGTCCTGTTATAGTCCCGGTCCGGTCCCATTATAGTCCCGGTATAGTCCCGGTCCGGTCCCGTTATAGTCCCGTTATAGTCCCAGTCCGGTCCCGTTATAGTCCCGGTCCAGTACCTGTTGTACTCCATAAAGACGAGGTTCCAGACCTCGAGGACTTGGGGACAGTCGGTGTTGACGAGCGGTGCCGCGTCCCGTCCTCCCCTCAGGTCCACGTGGATCTCGGTGCAGGGACCACAGGGACCCGTGTCGCCCATCTCCCAAAAGTTCTGCTCCGGCCCAAAGGGGAGCACCCTGTCAGGAGGCAACCTGTCAGAGGAGAGAGGTCAGACCTGGTCCAGTCCCCGGTCCCAGTCCTCGGTCCCGGACTCACCCGAGCTGCAGCCACACGTCTCTGGTCTCCAGGTCCGGGGGGAGTCCGGTTTTGGGGTCTCCGCTGAAGTAGGACACGTAGAGTCGGTCTTTGGGGATCTGGAAGACCTCGGTGAGGAGAGTCCAGGCCATGGAGCACGCCTCGGCCTGACCACACAAAACCTGTTAGGATCCTGCTCTAGTCCCAGCCCCGGTCCAGCCCCGGTCCGAGATCTAGTCCCAGTCCCGGTCCAGACCTTGAAGTAGTCCCCGAAGCTCCAGGAGCCCATCATCTCGAAGAAGGTGTGATGAGTCGAGTCCTTCCCGACGTCGTCCAGGTCGTTGTGTTTCCCTCCGGCCCGGACGCACTTCTGCGAGTTCACCACACGGCGGAGCGACGCCAACGGAGACCGAGGGTCTGCCGAGCCCAGGAGGAGGGGCTTAAACTGAGGGCAGAGGTCAGAGGTCACATTACACACTGCAAATAAACTGTAAACTTGTGTTACTGTGTTTACATGTTCACTGAGAAACCGCGACACTCCTATCCCCGTGTACATGATCAAATGGAGTGTTCCGGGTTTCTTGACATAATCTTACAAATGCACAAAATGAACTTAAATCAATTTAATAAACCAGGAAAAATACAAACCGTGAGGAGCTACGAGATCTCCCACAATCCACTGCACACATCAAAGCAACAGATTCTTCATTAAAATCTTCTAAAACAAATAAACCAGAACCACTGTAGATCCACATCAGCAGGTTTGATCAGATCATTCAGCTCTGATCACATTTGTTTACGTTTTACAGAAACGAAACTTAAGACCACATGACTAATTAGCATAAACTGTTAGCGGTGATAAAAACAGCTGCTCCTTGTGTCGCTGATGTGGTTCAGTTTCTTTTGGACTAAATGACTCGACTCTGTGGATTATGTGTGTTGTTTTTGTGACAGAAGAGGTGCTGATGATGGTGAGTCTGTTCTGTGTGTGTTGTACAGGAGATAGTTCATGTTTTATCTTTTCAGCGTCACACGAGTGCAGATTGTACGTGTGCAGGTTTAGTGCAGCTCTTTATTTTACAGTCATTTCACTCATTTGGTCAATTTATTTATGTTGGTCACTTTATTCCTGTCGTTACTGTTGTGGTGAAAGGCTGGAAAGTGTCTTTTGGACACGTGACTCAACTTGATGTTGCAGTATGCAGGATACTGCGTTTACATGTCACAAGTATCCCGGTTACTATCGGAATAAACCAGCTACAGTTTCCCGGTTTCTAATAACCGGGAAACTGAAACCAGGTTACTGCGTTTACATGCACCATGAAGAAACCGGGATACTGAAGAAACCTGATCATAACCGAGTTATTGATGTGCATGTAAACACACTCAGTGTGTCGTGTGGAAACCAGATTTTAAAGCTGGAATGTCTGGATGTGTTTGTTTTAATTGTTTTATTTGTTTTTCTTTGTTTTTAGGAGGGAACAGTTTCATGTTCAGGGTCAGATTCTGGAAACAGAAACATTTGAAAATAAAAGTTTGGGTTTGATTGACTCAAGAGCGAGAAGGAAAAAACATTTGTTAAGGTCAAAATGACGCCGAGGAAAACCAGACGGTTTAACAGAAAATAAAATATTTTATCAGAAAATAAAATATTTAATCATTTAGGGTTAGGGTTAGTTATTAGTTAGTTTGAAATGTTCCAGAAAACAAACAAACACAAACAAACTGAGGCTAAACCAGGACTAAACCAGGTCTAAAATCAGGACTAAACCAGGACTAAAACCAGGACTAGACCAGGTCTAAAACCAGGACTAAACCAGGTCTAAAACCAGGACTAAAACTAGGACTAAAACCAGGACTAAACCAGGACTAAACCAGGTCTAAAACTAGGACTAAAACCAGGACTAAACCAGGTCTAAAACCAGGACTAAACCAGGACTAAAACCAGGACTAAACCAGGTCTAAAACCAGGACTAAACCAGGTCTAAAACTAGGACTAAAACCAGGACTAAACCAGGTCTAAAACCAGGACTAAAACCAGGACTAAACCAGGACTAAACCAGGACTAAACCAGGACTAAACCAGGTCTAAAACCAGGACTAAAACCAGGACTAAACCAGGTCTAAAACCAGGACTAAAACCAGGACTAAAACCAGGACTAGACCAGGACTAGACCCGGTTCTGGTTCTGACCTGGTTCATTCCCGCGTTCACGAACAGGAGACTCGGGTCCGCGCGGGGCCGGACCGGACTGGACGGGACCAGCTCATGTCCCCGGGCCCGGTAGAACTCGATGAAGTCCGACCGAATCTGAGCCGCGGTCCTGGGCGGAGGCCCGGAGCACAGAGCCCGGACGGTCCGGAGGGTCCGGAGGACACGGGCCCCCGGTGGCAGCAGGAGCCGCATGGGTTCGGGTCTGCTCCGGGTCTGGTCCGGGTCTGCTCCGGGTCTGGTCCGGGTCTGGTTCGGGTCTGGTCCGGGTCTGGTTCGGGTCTGCTCCGGGTCTGGTCCGGGTCTGCTCCGGGTCTGGTTCGGGACTTTGTAGGTCAGGATGTAAACCCGGAAGTACAGTGCAGATGTTTGTGGCGCATGCGCAGTGCAGAGACTCTTCTTCTATGAAGCCGTGTGCAGAGGCGTGCTCCCGCAGGCCGCAGCGCGCCCCCGCAGGCCACAGCGCGCACTGCACCACACTCACGCGCTGAGGGTCACGCGCTCAGGGCTGCGCAGCATGTGCGCATGCGCGCATTAAATTAAAATGCATTATCATTAATTACATTTATTAACACGTAAATAAAACACCTCGAGATAAATTCACCTTTAATTAAAAAACCTGAACGTTTAGATCTCCAAACAGAGTCCTGCTCCGGGCCGGGTACTCACGAGTACTCATGGGTACTCACGGGTCTCACGGGTACTCACGAGTACTCATGGGTACTCACGGGTACTCACGGGTCTCATGGGTACTCACGAGTACTCACGGGTACTCGCAGGTACTCATGGGTACTCACAGGTACACGCGGGTACTCCTGGTTTGGTCCGTGGCATGTTACTTCTGCTCAATAAAAAATCCCTGTGAAGTGATGACAGTCGAGTCGTAGTTGAGTCGTAGTCGAGTCGTAGTTGAGTCGTAGTCGAGTCGTAGTCGAGTCGTTGTTGAGTCGTTGTAGACTCGATGTCTGACACGGTAAATGACGTTAAACTTTTGGGTCATAGACACAGATCGACGCCCGGACGTTTGTCCCGGACGTTTGTCCCGGACGTTTGTCCCGGGCGTTTGTCCCGGACGTTTGTCCCGGACGTTTGTCCCGGGCGTTTGTCCCGGACGTTTGTCCCGGGCGTTTGTCCCGGACGTTTGTCCCGGGCGTTTGTCCCGGGCGTTTGTCCCGGGCGTTTGTCCCGGGCGTTTGTCCCGGACGTTTGTCCCGGGCGTTTGTCCCGGACGTTTGTCCCGGACGTTTGTCCCGGACGTTTGTCCCGGGCGTTTGTCCCGGGCGTTTGTCCCGGACGTTTGTCCCGGGCGTTTGTCCCGGGCGTTTGTCCCGGGCGTTTGTCCCGGGCGTTTGTCCCGGGCGTTTGTCCCGGGCGTTTGTCCCGGGCGTTTGTCCCGGGCGTTTGTCCCGGGCGTTTGTCCCGGACGTTTGTCCCGGACGTTTGCCCCGGACGTTTGTCCCGGACGTTTGCCCCGGGCGTTTGTCGCGGCGTAGACGACGGCGACTCTCACACTCGGTGGATTTTTCTGATACAGGAAAAGTGTGACTCAGAGTCGGTCCTGATCAGGTTCAGGTCCCGCGGGTCGGAGAAGTCGAGTCTTTGACCGTCACAGGTCGATGTTTGTCGGGCACCGGTGCATCGTCCTAAACATCGATGTACCGTCCACAACTAACAGACACAATCATGTTGAACATGTTTGTTTCTTTAATATGAGAAAAATCTCCAGCTGTTTTTTCTTGGACGTCAGAAAACTCGTGTCATTCAAATGATTCTCAAACCGTTTGGTTCAGTCTTTAAATGTTTTAGTGACTTTAGTCGTACATGGTCACGGTTCACTCGAGTCGTTGTGTCAAACATGAATGTTCAAGATACAATTAAAATACAGACGTTTGGTGTCATATAAAAGGACTTTTCTGCTCTTTCAAACAAAAACAAAAAGATTCCAAACTGTTTTCATCACTGTCCACACCTCATCACTCACATGTGAAAATCAGACCATGTTGTGTTTTCTTGTTTTGAACTGGACCCTCACACATAAAACTATTTCACATTTTTAACATTTGGTGATTTTTTGAACAGTCCAAGTACAAATCTTGATTCTCAAAAACAATTGAAGGGTCTCTGACACCTGCAGGTGGGTTTAAAAAGGGGCTAAAAATGTTACGCCACAGAATTTAACAAGTTTTTTTTCATTTTTAAGTTCATATAAAATGAGAATGAGTTGAGATACAAACGTTGGATCGATGTGATTTGAACAGAGGAGAACAAACCTACAAACTCTCAGTCCTCTGTGTGTGACACTGATGGAGACATCGACCTGTGAAAACAGACGAGAAAAAAATGACGTGATTTTGGGCCCAAAAACTGACACATCCTCCCCTCATAAAATGAACTGAAACTTCAAAAGTAAAGATCAAAAATGACTCAAACGTCACAGAGTTGGGACGTGATACTAACAGACTATTTGTTTTTTGTTTTTTTTAAGTTTGTTGAAATGATGTGGAATGACACTATAAATAAATGTGCTCCTCACCTTCACGGTGGTTGTTCTTTTTCCTCCAGCTCAGGTTCTCCAGACGTCTGGAGTTTGACAGTTCTTCAGTATCTGTGCTGTTCCTGTTCTGTTCTTTTCTGGACTGAGATGTTTGTTGTTTTTCCAGTTTGGAGGTTTCAGCCTCGAGTGTCCGATCACCACAGGCTCCACTGATATCTTCACCTTCCAGACCTTCTCCAGCTCCTCCTTGAGCCCCTGATATTTCTCTAGTTTCTCATGTTCCTTTTTCCTGATGTTTCCATCTCTTGGTGTTGTGATGTTCCAACACGGCTCTGCTCTGTTCTTCTCCACCTCCACCATGTCTGGTTGGTCCATCTCCATCCTGTCAGTCTGTATCTGAAGTCCCACAGGATCTTGGCTCGGTCGTTCTCCACAACCTTTGGAGGTGTTTCCCACCTTGATCCTGGGGTCTCCAGCCCGAACTCTGCACAGATGTTTCTGTACATTCTGCCCGCCTCTTGGTTCTGTGGCTCCATGTTTGTTTCCCTGCAGCATCTGACACCTGCAGTTCTGTGCTGGACTGTCTCAGAGCCTCTGTGCACAGTCGACACCGTGGGTCTGGTCTGGTGTGGTAGATCTGGAGCTCTATTTCTCTGGTGCTCAGGTCCTGCTCCTGAGGTCTAGGATGAACCTCTGTGTGTCCTTCAGACCCTCTCAAGACATTGGGAGGATTTCTTGATATCAGCCTCTTCAGTTCTGTTGCGGTGGTTCATGTAGGGGTTTGTCCTGTCATGATGGTCCCTCCAGCTCCTCTTCCTCTGGACCCCACTGTCTGAGACCTTCTCCGAGCTCCTCATCTGCCGGGGCCTTGTCCTTGATGTTCTCAAGGAGCTTGGATGTTTCATCCTGGACAGTGGTTCCCACACTCACTAGTCCTCGGCCTCCTTCCTTCCTTCATTATGTTTTGTTTTGTTGAACTGCTCCAGTTGAAAACACAAAGTGTATCTTTGTATTTATATTTTTGTGTTTATATTTTTGTGTTTATATTTTTGTGTTTATATTTTTGTATTTATATTTTTGTGTTTATATTTTTGTATTTATATTTTTGTATTTATATTTTTGTGTTTATATTTTTTGTATTTATCTTTTTGTATTTATATTTTTGTGTTTATATTTTTGTATTTATCTTTTTGTATTTATATTTTTGTGTTTATATTTTTGTATTTATATTTTTATATTTATATTTTTGTGTTTATGTTTTTGTATTTATTTTTGTGTTTATATTTTATATTTATATTTTTGCATTTATATTTTTTGCGTTTATATTTTGTGTTTATATTTTTTTGTATTTATATTTTTGTATTTATATTTTTGTGTTTATATTTTTGTGTTTATATTTTTGTATTTATATTTTTGTGTTTATATTTTTTATATTTTTTGTTTTATATTTTTGTGTTTATATTTTGTGTTTATATTTTTGTATTTATATTTTTGTGTTTATATTTTTTGTATTTATCTTTTGTATTTATATTTTTGTGTTTATATTTTTGTATTTATCTTTTTGTATTTATATTTTTGTATTTATTTATTTTTTATTTATTTATTATATTTTTGTGTTTATGTTTTTGTATTTATATTTTTGTGTTTATATTTTTATATTTATATTTTTGCATTTATATTTTTGTGTTTATATTTTTTGTATTTATCTTTTTGTATTTATATTTTTGTGTTTATATTTTTGTATTTATCTTTTTGTAATTATATTTTTGTGTTTATATTTTTGTATTTATATTTTTATATTTATATTTTTGTGTTTATGTTTTTGTATTTATATTTTTGTGTTTATATTTTATATTTATATTTTGCATTTATATTTTTGCGTTTATATTTTGTGTTATATTTTTTTGTATTTATATTTGTTTTATATTTTTGTATTTATATTTTTGTATTTATATTTTGTATTTATATTTTTGTGTTTATATTTTTGTATTTATATTTTTGTATTTATCTTTTGTATTTATATTTTTGTATTTATATTTTTGTATTTATATTTTTATATTTATTATATTTTTGTGTTTATGTTTTGTATTTTATATTTTTGTTTATATTTTTATATTTATATTTTTGCATTTTATATTTTGCGTTTATATTTTTGTGTTTATATTTTTGTATTTATATTTTTTGTTTATATTTTTATTTATATGTTTGTGTTTATATTTTTGTATTTATTTTGTGTTTTAGTTACAAATAAATAATAAATAAAGTTTGTGCGCGCGGGTCTCGAGTCTCGTGCTTCTGCTGCTCGTGCACGTGCGGCAGATGTGCGCGCTCGTCAGTCTCATCACGCACAGCTGCGCACGAGCCGTGACCTCGCCCCGCGTCCCCGTGACCCCGTGACCTCGTGAGGTGAGTGTGCACGTGTGTGCCACGTGAGCTCGTGCGCGGGTCTCGTGTCTTTTTCTCGTTTTTTCGGTTCTGGTATATTTTTATATTTATATTTTTGCATTTATATTTTTGCGTTTATATTTTTGTGTTTATATTTTTTTGTATTTATATTTTTGTATTTATATTTTTGTGTTTATATTTTTGTGTTTATATTTTTGTATTTATATTTTTGTGTTTATATTTTTGTGTTTATATTTTTGTATTTATATTTTTGTATTTATATTTTTGTGTTTATATTTTTTGTATTTATCTTTTTGTATTTATATTTTTGTGTTTATATTTTTGTATTTATCTTTTTGTATTTATATTTTTGTATTTATATTTTTATATTTATTATATTTTTGTGTTTATGTTTTTGTATTTATATTTTTGTGTTTATATTTTTATATTTATATTTTTGCATTTATATTTTTGTGTTTATATTTTTTGTATTTATCTTTTGTATTTATATTTTTGTGTTTATTTTTTGTATTTATCTTTTTGTAATTATATTTTTGTGTTTATATTTTTGTATTTATATTTTTATATTTATATTTTTGTGTTTATGTTTTTGTATTTATATTTTTGTGTTTATATTTTTATATTTATATTTTTGCATTTATATTTTTGCGTTTATATTTTTGTGTTTATATTTTTTTGTATTTATATTTTTGTGTTTATATTTTTGTATTTATATTTTTGTATTTATATTTTTGTATTTATATTTTTTGTGTTTATATTTTTGTATTTATATTTTATTATTTATCTTTTGTATTTATATTTTTGTATTTATATTTTTTATTTGTATTTATATTTTTATTTATTTTTTATTATATTTTTGTGTTTATGTTTTTGTATTTATATTTTTGTGTTTATATTTTTATATTTATATTTTTGCATTTATATTTTTGCGTTTATATTTTTGTGTTTATATTTTTGTATTTATATGTTTGTGTTTATATTTTTGTATTTATTTTGTGTTTTTAGTTACAAATAAATAATAAATAAAGTTTGTGCGCGCGGGTCTCGAGTCTCGTGCTTCTGCTGCTCGTGCACGTGCGGCAGATGTGCGCGCTCGTCACTCTCATCACGCACAGCTGCGCACGAGCCGTGACCTCGCCCCGCGTCCCCGTGACCCCGTGACCTCGTGAGGTGAGTGTGCACGTGTGTGCCACGTGAGCTCGTGCGCGGGTCTCGTGTCTTTTTCTCGTTTTTTCGGTTCTGGACGTTTTTGTTCCAACTGTTTTTTTCTTCTTTTTTTTTTTGTTTGAACCGGTTCGGCTCGTTTAGACCCGGTGATTCTGACCCGGTGGCTGTGACCCGGTGGCGGTGACTCGGTGGTGACCCGGTATCGGTGACCCGCAGGATGCAGAAGGGGTTGAAGAAATACTTCGTGAACATGGACGAGTTTCTGTCGAGTCTCGGTTTGTACCGGAAGATGGTCGCACGAGACGCGTCCAGTCTGTTCCGCGCCGTGTCCGAACAGGTGAGACACGTGCGACAGGTGCGACAGGTGAGACAGGAGGGACAGGTGAGACAGGAGGGACAGGAGGGACAGGAGGGACAGGAGGGACAGGTGAGACAGGAGGGACAGGTGAGACAGGTGAGACAGGATGAGACAGGAGGGACAGGTGAGACACAGGTGAGACAGTGAGACAGGTGAGACAGGTGAGACAGGTGAGACAGGAGGGACAGGTGAGACAGGTGAGACAGGTGAGACAGGAGATTGTGTGTGTGTGCAGGGACAGGGGAGACAGGGAGAGGACAGAGGACAGGGGGAGGACAGAGGGAGAGGACAGAGGACAGAGGGGGAGGACAGAGGGAGGACAGAGGGAGAGACAGAGGGAGAGGGAGAGGACAGAGGGAGACGACAGAGGGGAGAGAGACAGAGGGAGGGAGAGGACAGAGGAGGACAGAGGAGAGGACAGAGGGACAGAGGAGGACAGAGGGAGGACAGAGGACAGAGGACAGAGGGGGAGGACAGAGGGATGAGGACAGAGGGAGAGGACAGAGGGGAGGGGGAGGACAGAGGGACAGAGGGGAGGACAGAGGGAGGACAGAGGGGAGGACAGAGGAGGGAGAGGACAGAGGGAGGACAGAGGACAGAGGGGACAGGACAGGGACAGGGGAGGACAGAGGGGGAGGAGAGGAGAGGACAGAGGAGAGGACAGAGGGGGAGGACAGAGGGGGAGACAGAGGGGAGGACAGAGGAGGACAGAGGAGGACAGAGGAGAGGACAGAGGACAGAGGGGCAGAGGACAGAGGGGTGAGGACAGAGGGAGAGGACAGAGGGAGGACAGAGGACAGAGGGACAGAGGGAGGAACAGAGGGAGACAGAGGGGGAGACAGAGGGAGACAGAGGGAGACAGAGGGGAGACAGAGGGAGAGGACAGAGGGACAGAGGGGAGGACAGAGGAGAGGACAGAGGACAGAGGGGGAGGCAGAGGGAGAGGACAGAGGACAGAGGAGAGGGGGAGGACAGAGGGAGAGGACAGAGGACAGAGGGAGAGGACAGAGGGAGACAGAGGACAGGAGGACAGAGGAGAGGACAGAGGACAGAGGGGAGGACAGAGAGGGAGACAGAGGGGAGAGGACAGAGGACAGAGGGACAGGACAGAGGAAGACAGAGGAGGGGGGACAGAGGGACAGAGGGACAGAGGGGACAGGGGAGGGACAGAGGAAGAGGAGGGAGGAGGACAGAGGGGGAGGACAGAGGGAGGACAGAGGACAGAGGACAGAGGAGGGAGGACAGAGGGAGAGGACAGAGGGGGACAGAGGGACAGAGGACAGGAGGGGACAGAGGGAGAGGACAGAGGGACAGGAGAGGGAGACAGAGGGGAGGACAGAGGACAGAGGGGAGGACAGAGGGGAGGAGACAGAGGGAGGAGGAGGGACAGAGGGAGAGGACAGAGGGAGGACAGAGACAGAGAGGGAGACAGAGGAGGGGGGAGGACAGAGGGAGAGGACAGAGGGAGAGGACAGAGGGAGAGGGACAGAGGGGGACAGAGGACAGAGAGGGACAGAGGGAGAAGGAGAGACAGAGGGGACAGAGGGGGACAGAGGGGGACAGAGGGACAGAGGACAGAGGGAGAGAGGACAGAGGGAGAGGACAGAGGGAGGACAGAGAGGACAGAGGACAGAGGGAGGGGAGGACAGAGGGGGAGGACAGAGGAGGGACAGAGGAGAGGACAGAGGGGGAGGACAGAGGACAGGGAGGAGAGGGACAGGGGGAGGGACAGAGGGAGGACAGAGGGACAGAGGGAGGAGGACAGAGGGGAGGACAGAGGGAGAGGACAGAGAGGACAGAGGGAGAGGACAGAGGGGGAGACAGACAGAGGAGAGGACAGAGGGGGGGACAGAGGGAGAGGAAGAGAGAGAGGGAGGGACAGAGGGGGAGGAGGACAGAGGACAGAGGGGGGAGGACAGAGGACAGAGGGAGAGGGGACAGGAGGACAGAGGAGGACAGAGGGGAGACAGAGACAGAGGGGGAGGACAGAGGGGGAGACAGGAGGAGAGGGGGAGACAGAGGAGAGGACAGAGGGGGAGGACAGGAGAGGGGAGGACAGAGGGAGGACAGAGGGGAGACAGAGGGGGAGGACAGAGGGGGAGGACAGAGGGAGAGGACAGAGGGAGGAGGGACAGAGGGAGAGGACAGAGGGAGGACAGAGGGGGGAGGACATAGGGAGAGGACAGAGGGGAGGACAGAGGAGAGGGAGAGGAGGGAGAGGACAGAGGGAGGACAGAGGGGGAGGACAGAGGGGGAGGACAGAGGACAGAGGGAGAGGACAGAGGGAGAGGACATAGGGGGAGGACAGCTTCAAATAGTCAGTCTCTTTTTGGACAGGTGTTTGTCGATGTTCCTCCTGCATGAAACTCAACAGACGCCTGTGTCCCTCGTGTGTCCCTCGTGTGTCCCTCGTGTGTCCCTGTGTGTGTCCCTCTGTGTGTCCCTCGTGTGTCCCTCTGTGTGTCTCTCGTGCTGTGTGTGTCCCTCTGTGTGTCCCTCGTGTGTCCTCTGTGTTCTCGTGTGTCCCTCGTGTGTCCTCTGTGTGTCCTCGTGTGTCCCTCTGTGTGTCCCTCGTGTGTCCCTCTGTGTGTCCCTCGTGTGTCCTCTGTCCTCTGTGTCTGTCCTCTGTGTGTCCTCTGTGTGTCTCTCTGTGTGTCTCTCTGTGTCTCTCGTCTCTGTGTCTCATGTGTGTCCCTGTGGTGTGTCTCTGTGTGTCTCTCTGTGTGTCTCTCGTGTGTCCCTCTGTGTGTCCCTCTGTGTCTCTGTGTGTCTCTCGTGTGTCTCTCGGTGTCTGTGTGTCTCTCTGTGTGTCTCTCGTGTGTCTATTGTCTCTCTGTGTGTCTCTGTGTGTGTCCCTCGTGTGTCTCTCGTGTGTCCTCTGTGTGTCTCTGTGTGTCTGTGTGTGGTCCTCTGTGTGTCTCTCGTGTGTTCTCGTGTGTCTCTCGTGTGTCTCTCTGTGTGTCTCTCGTGTGTGTGTCTCTCGTGTGTCTCTCGTGTGTCTCTGTGTGTCTCTCTGTGTGTCTCTCGTGTGTCCTCGTGTGTCTCGTGTGTCTCTGTGTGTCTCTCTGTGTGTCTCTCGTGTGTCCCTCTCTCGTGTGTCTCTCTGTCCCTCGTGTGTCTCTCTTGTGTACCTCGTGTGGTCTCTCTGTGTTCTCCTGTGTGTGTCTCTCGTGTGTCTGTGTGTGTGTCTCTCTGTGGTGTGTCTCTCGTGTGTGTCTCTCGTGTGTCTCTCTGTGTCTCCTCTCGTGTCTCTCTCTCTGTGTGTGTGTGTCCCTCTGGTGTCTCTTGTGTCTCTCGTGTGTCTCTCTGTGTTCTCTGTGTGTCTCTCTGTGTGTCTCTCGTGTGTCCCTCTGTGTCTCGTGTGTCTCTCTGTGTGTCTCTGTGTGTCTCTGTGTGTCTCTCTGTGTGTCCCTCGTCTCTCTGTGTGTCCTCTCTGTGTGTTCTCTCTGTGTGTCTCTCGTGTGTCTCTCGTGTGTCTCTCATGTTCTCTCTGTGTGTCTCTCTGTGTGTCTCTCGTGTGTCTCTCGTGTGTCTCTCGTGTGTCTCTCTCTGTGTGTCTCTCTGTGTGTCCCTCTGTGTCTCTGTGTCTCTCTGTGTGTCTCTGTGTGGTCTCTCGTGTGTCCCTCGTGTGTCTCTCTGTGTGTCTCTCTGTGTGTCTCTCTGTGTGTCTCTCGTGTGTCTCTCGTGTGTCTCTCGTGTGTCTCTCTGTGTGTCTCTCTGTGTGTCTCTCGTGTGTCTCTCTGTGTGTCTCTCGTGTGTCTCTCTGTGTGTCTCTCGTGTGTCTCTCGTGTGTCTCTCTGTGTGTCTGTGTCTCTCGTGTGTCTCTCGTGTCTCTCGTGTCTCTGTTGTCTCTCTGTGTCTCTCGTGTGTCTCTCGTGTGTCCCTCTGTGGTCCTCTTGTCTCTCTGTGTGTGTCTCTCGTGTGTCTCTCGTGTGTCTCTCTGTGTGTCTCTCTGTGTCTCTCTGTGTGTCTCTCGTGTGTCTCTCGTGTGTCTCTCGTGTGTCCCTCGTGTGTCTCTCTGTGTGTCTCTCTGTGTGTCTCTCTGTGTGTTCTCTCTGTGTGTCTCTGTGTCTCTCTGTGTCTCTCTGTGTCTCTCTGTGTGTCTCTTGTGTGTGTGTCCCTCGTGTGTCTCTCGTGTGTCTCTCGTGTGTCTCTCTGTGTGTCTCTCGTGTGTGTGTCTCTCGTGTGTCTCTCGTGTGTCCCTCTCGTGTGTCTCTCGTGTGTCTCTCTGTGTGTCTCTCTGTGTGTCTCTCTCTGTGTGTCCCTCTGTGTGTCTCTCGTGTGTCTCTCTGTGTGTCTCTCTGTGTGTCTCTCTGTGTGTCCCTCGTGTGTCTCTCGTGTGTCCCTCCGTGTGTCTCTCTGTGTGTCTCTCTGTGTGTGTGTCTCTCTGTGTGTCTCTCGTGTGTTCTCTGTGTCGTGTTGTCTCTCTCTGTGTGTCTCTCTGTGTGTCTCTCTGTGTGTCTCTCGTGTGTCTCTCGTGTGTGTGTCTCTCGTGTGTCTCTCTGTGTGTCCCTCTGTGTGTCTCTCTGTGTGTCTCTCGTGTGTCTCTCTGTGTGTCTCTCTGTGTGTCTCTCGTGTGTCTCTCTGTGTGTCTCTGTGTGTCTCGTGTGTCTCTCTGTGTGTCCTCGTGTGTCTCTCTGTGTGTCTCCCTGTGTGTCTCTGTGTGGTCTCTCTGTGTGTCTCTCTGTGTCTCTCGTCTCTCTGTGTGTCTCTGTGGTCCCTCTGTGTGTCTCTCGTGTGTCCCTCTGTGTGTCCCTCTGTGTGTCCTCTGTGTGTCTCTCTGTGTGTCTCTCGTTCGTGTGTCTCTGTGTCCCTCGTGTGTCTCTCTGTGTGTCTCTCTGTGTGTCTCTCTGTGTGTCTCTCGTGTGTCTCTCGTGTGTCTCTCGTGTGTCCCTCGTGTCTCTTTTGTCTCTCTTGTCTCTTTTGTCCTCAGCTCTTTTATTCTCAGAATTATCACCAGAAGATTCGTCAGGACTGTGCCAACCACATGAGAACCAACCGCTCCAACTTTGAACCGGTAACAACCTGGACTAGACCTGGACTAGACCTGGACTAGACCTGGACTAGACCTGGACTAGACCTGACTAGTCCTGGTCTAGTCCTGGTCTAGTCCTGGTCTAGTCCTGGTCTAGTCCTGGTCTAGTTCTGGTTCTTGTGTTTCAGTTTGTGGAAGGATCTTTTGAGAAATATCTTCAGCGTCTGGAGGATCCAAAGGTCAGAACCTCAAGAACAAACTAACTACAAGTACTACAGTACAAGAGTACTACACTACTACTGTACTACAGTACTACACTACTGCAGTATTACACTACTACTGTACTACAGTACTACAATACTACATGTACTACAGTACTACACTACAGCAGTACTACAGTACTACACTACTGCAGTATTACACTACTACTGTACTACAGTACCACAATACTACATGTACTACAGTACTACACTACAGCAGTACTACAGTACTACAGTACTACAGTACTACATACTACTGCAATACTACTACAGCAGTACTACAGTACTACCACACTAGTACTACTGTAGTACTATTGTGGTAGTACTGCACTGTAGTACTACTGTAGTACTTGTGTTCTTGTAGTACTTGTAGTACTTTTGTACTTGTAGTACTTGTAGTAGTACTTGTAGTAGTACTTTTGTACTTGTAGTACTTGTAGTAGTACTTGTAGTAGAACTTTTGTACTTGTAGTAGTACTTGTAGTAGTACTTGTAGTACTGCAGTACTTGTAGTACTTGTGTACTTTTGTACTTGTAGTAGTACTTGTAGTAGTACTTTAGTACTTGTAGTACTTGTAGTAGTACTTGTAGTAGAACTTTTGTACTTGTAGTAGTACTTGTAGTAGTACTTGTAGTAGTACTTGTAGTACTGCAGTACTTGTAGTACTTGTGTACTTTTGTACTTGTAGTAGTACTTGTAGTAGTACTTGTAGTACTTTTGTACTTGTAGTAGTACTTGTAGTAGTACTTGTAGTAGTACTTGTAGTAGTACTTGTAGTACTTGTAGTACTTTTGTACTTGTAGTAGTACTTGTAGTAGTACTTGTAGTACTTGTAGTAGTACTTGTAGTACTTGTAGTACTTTTGTACCGTACAGTGGTGTGGTGTTTGTTTCTGCAGGAGACGGTCGGGCAGGTGGAGATCAAGGCTCTGTCCCAACTCTACAGGTCTGACCCTGGTCCTGGTTTAGTCCTGGTCTAGTCCTGGTCTAGTCCTGGTCTGGTCCTGGTCTGGTCCTGGTCTAGTCCTGGTCTAGTCCTGGTCTAGTCCTGGTCTAGTCCTGGTCTAGTCCTGGTCTAGTCCTGGTCTAGTCCTGGTCTAGTCCTGGTCTGGTCCTGGTCTGGTCCTGGTCTAGTCCTGGTCTAGTCCTGGTCTGGTCCTGGTTTAGTCCTGGTC
>NW_026571190.1:42534553-42542053 GCF_026225935.1 Boleophthalmus pectinirostris | reverse complement strand
AGTACTACTGCAAATACTACTGCAAATACTACTGCAAATACTACTACAAATATTGCAAGTACTACGGCAAATACTACTGCAAATACTACTACAAATACTTCAAGTACTACTACAAAATACTACTACAAATACTGCAAGTACTACTACAAATACTGCAAATACTACTGCAAATACTACAAATACTACTACAAATACTGCAAGTACTACTACAAATACTACTGCAAGTACTATAAGTACTATTACAAGTACTACTACATGTACTATTACAAATACTACTATAAATACTACAGTACAACAGGAAGCTGTAGTTCAGACTCCTGCAAATGTTTCAACAACCCAAATACCACAAATACTACAGTTATTATATACTAAAGTACACAAATACCCACGGTCCTGGTCTTGGTCTTGGTCCTGGTCCTGGTCCTGGTCCTAGTCCTAGTCCTAGTACTAGTACTAGTCCTAGTCTTGGTCTTTGTCCTCAGAGCTGCAGAAGACGGAGTACATGGTGTTCGCTGGACGTCAGTATTTCCTTGGAGACAAATGTCAGGTACTTTTACTGTGTACTTTCACTGTGTACTTTTACTGTGTACTTTCACTGTGTACTTGTGACTTGTGGTATTTGTAGTACTTGTGACTTGTAGAATTTGTGGTACTTGACTCATAGTATTTGTGGTATTTGTGACTCGTAGTTTTTGTAGTACTTGTAGTATTTGTAGTATTTGTGACTTGTAGTATTTGTTGTACTCGTAGTACTTGTAGTATTTGAGTTGTAGTATTTGTAGTACTTGTAGTATTTGTAGTATTTGACATGTAGTATTTGTTGTACTCGTAGTACTTGTACTATTTGACTTGTAGTATTTGTAGTACTTGTAGTATTTGCAGTATTTGACTTGTAGTATTTGTTGTACTCGTAGTATTTGTAGTATTTGACTTGTAGTATTTGTTGTACTCGTAGTATTTGCAGTATTTGACTTGTAGTATTTGTTGTACTTAGTATTTGTATTTGTTGTACTCGTAGTATTTGTAGTATTTGACTTGTAGTATTTGTTGTACTCGTAGTATTTGTAGTATTTGAGTTTTGTACTTGTAGTATTTGTAGTATTGTATTTGTTGTACTCGTAGTATTTGTAGTATTTGACTTGTAGTATTTGTTGTACTCGTAGTATTTGTAGTATTTGACTTGTATTTGTAGTATTGTTGTACTCGTACTCGTAGTATTTGTAGTATTTGACTTGTAGTATTTGTTGTACTCGTAGTATTTGTAGTATTTGACTTGTAGTATTTGTTGTACTCGTAGTATTTGTAGTATTTGTTGTACTCGTAGTATTGACTTGTAGTATTTGTTGTACTCGTAGTATTTGTAGTATTTGTTGTACTTGTACTCGTAGTATTTGTAGTATTTGTTGTACTCGTAGTATTTGTAGTATTTGACTTGTAGTATTTGTTGTACTCGTAGTATTTGTAGTATTTGACTTGTAGTATTTGTTGTACTCGTAGTATTTGCAGTATTTGACTTGTAGTATTTGTTGTACTCGTAGTATTTGACTTGTAGTATTTGTTGTACTCGTAGTATTTGTAGTATTTGACTTGTAGTATTTGTTGTACTCGTAGTATTTGTAGTATTTGTTGTACTCGTAGTATTTGTAGTATTTGACTTGTAGTATTTGTTGTACTCGTAGTATTTGCAGTATTTGACTTGTAGTATTTGTTGTACTCGTAGTATTTGTAGTATTTGACTTGTAGTATTTGTTGTACTCGTAGTATTTGTAGTATTTGACTTGTAGTATTTGTTGTACTCGTAGTATTTGTAGTATTTGACTTGTAGTATTTGTTGTACTCGTAGGTTCGTCTGGAGCCGAAAGGAAAATTCTTTAACGCTTTTATCCAAGACGTGACGAACCACAACTCAGCGCTGACGGTTTTCATCGAGGAACTGGGAGAGAAGTACTACTACTACTACTACTACTACTGCTACTGCTACTGCTACTGCTACTACTACTACTACTGCTACTACTGCTGCTACTGCTACTACTACTACTGCTACTACTATTACTGCTACTACTGCTACTGCTACTGCTACTGCTACTGCTACTACTGCTGCTACTGCTACTACTACTACTGCTACTACTATTACTGCTACTACTGCTACTGCTACTACTACTACTACTACTGCTACTAGTATTACTACTACTATTATACTACTACTATTATACTACTATTATACTACTACTACTACTGCTGCTACTGCTACTGCTACTGCTACTACTGCTACTACTACTGCTACTGCTACTACTGCTACTACTGCTACTGCTACTACTACTACTACTACTACTACTACTACTACTACTACTACTACTACTGCTACTACTATTACTACTACTACTATACTACTACTATTATACTACTATTATACTACTGCTACTGCTACTACTGCTACTGCTACTACTACTGCTACTACTGCTACTACTACTGCTACTGCTACTGCTACTACTGCTACTGCTGCTGCTACTACTACTACTACTACTACTACTACTGCTACTACTATTACTACTACTATTATACTACTACTATTATACTACTACTATACTACAACTACTATGACTACACTACTACTACTGTTATACTACTACTACTACTATTATACTACTGCTGCTGCTATTATACTACTACTGCTACTGCTGCTACTACTACTACTACTGCTACTATTATACGACTACGACAGTATTACTCCAGTACTACAGTAGTAGTACTTGAGTATTGCAGTATTACTCCAGTACTACAGTAGTAGTACTTGAGTTTCTGTTCTTGTTCTTCAGACATCTTGTTCCTCTGACTGACCTGAAACCTGTGAACCCCGTCCCCGCCTGGAACGTGGCTCCGAGTCGCAAAGACCAGGGTAAGACCTGGTCTAGACCTGGTTTAGTCCTGGTTTAATCCTGGTTTAGACCTGGTTTAGTCCTGGTTTAGACCTGGTTCAGACTTGGTTTAGACCTGGTCTAGTCCTGGTCTAGTCCTGGTTTAGTCCTGGTTTAGTCCTGGTTTAGACCTGGTATAGTCCTGGTTTAGTCCTGGTTTAGTCCTGGTTTAGTCCTGGTCTAGTCCTGGTTTAGTCCTGGTCTAGTCCTGGTTTAGACCTGGTTTAGTCCTGGTTTAGACCTGGTTCAGACTTGGTTTAGACCTGGTCTAGTCCTGGTCTAGTCCTGGTTTAGACCTGGTATAGTCCTGGTTTAGACCTGGTATAGTCCTGGTTTAGTCCTGGTTTAGTCCTGGTTTAGTCCTGGTCTAGTCCTGGTTTAGTCCTGGTCTAGTCCTGGTTTAGACCTGGTTTAGTCCTGGTTTAGACCTGGTATAGACCTGGTTTAGTCCTGGTTTAGTCCTGGTTTAGACCTGGTTTAGACCTGGTTTAGACCTGGTTTAGTCCTGGTTTAGTCCTGGTTTAGTCCTGGTCTTTAAAGCAGTCCAACCGGGTCTAACTGGGTCCTGGTTCCAGACCCGGACTCTCGGGGGCACAGACACAGGCAGAGGTTCTTCAGGAAGGTCCGGGGTAAAGGCTCGGACCTGGTTCTTGCGCCTCCTGCCTTCACAGGTCAGAACCAGGTCCTCCCGCCGCGCTTCCAGCCCACGCCCGCCCCCCGCCGCCGCCCTCGCCCACCGCCATGACCTACGACCCCTACGCCCCGCCCCCTCCGCCGCACCACCACCCCAGAGGCCAGAGGTACGCCCCCCCCAGGTGAGACGCGCCGGCGCACCCGCTGCACCTGCCGCACCTGCCGCCTCTCTTTAAACGTGCGTCTGTCCGTAGCTCCGCCCGCTTCCTCAACCGCCACCTGATTGGTCCACAGCTCACCTACTACCACCCGGGACGCCGCTACTACCACGACTACGACGGCTACGCCCTCCGCTCACGGTACTGCCCCTGTCTGATCCTGTCTGCACCTGTCTGCTCCTGTCTGCTCCTGTCTGCTCCTGTCTGCACCTGTCTGCACCTGTCTGCTCCTGTCTGCTCCTGTCTGCTCCTGTCTGCTCCTGTCTCTGTCTGCTGGTTTGGTTTCTGTGGTTCTCCTGTGGTTCTGTGGTTCTGGTTTCTCTGTGGTTCTGGTTCTCCTGTGGTTCTAGTTCTCTGGTTCTCTGTGGTTCTCCTGTGGTTCTGTTCTCTGTGGTTCTAGTTCTCCTGTGGTTCTCTCCTGTGGTTCTCCTGTGGTTCTGGTTCTCCTGTGGTTCTAGTGGTCTCTCTGTGGTTCTAGTTCTCCTGTGGTTCTCCTGTGGTTCTCCTGTGGTTCTCCTGTGGTTTTGGTTCTCCTGTGGTTCTCCTGTGGTTCTAGTTCTCCTGTGGTTCTCCTGTGGTTCTAGTTCTCCTGTGGTTCTAGTTCTCCTGTGGTTCTCCTGTGGTTCTAGTTCTCCTGTGGTTCTAGTTCTCCTGTGGTTCTCCTGTGGTTCTCCTGTGGTTCTGGTTCTCCTGTGGTTCTAGTTCTCCTGTGGTTCTCCTGTGGTTCTAGTTCTCCTGTGGTTCTCCTGTGGTTCTCCTGTGGTTCTCCTGTGGTTTTGGTTCTCCTGTGGTTCTCCTGTGGTTCTGGTTCTCCTGTGGTTCTCCTGTGGTTCTCCTGTGGTTCTAGTTCTCCTGTGGTTCTCCTGTGGTTCTGGTTCTGCTTCTGGTTCTCCTGTGGTTCTCCTGTGGTTCTCCTGTGGTTCTGGTTCTCCTGTGGTTCTCCTGTGGTTCTCCTGTGTTCTGGTTCTCCTGTGGTTCTGGTTCTCCTGTGGTTCTCCTGTGGTTCTGTTCTCCTGTGGTTCTCCTGTGGTTCTGGTTCTCCTGTGGTTCTCCTGTGGTTCTGGTTCTCCTGTGGTTCTCCTGTGGTTCTCCTGTGATTCTCCTGTGGTTCTAGTTCTCCTGTGGTTCTCCTGTGGTTCTGGTTCTGCTTCTGGTTCTCCTGTGGTTCTCCTGTGGTTCTGGTTCTCCTGTGGTTCTCCTGTGGTTCTGGTTCTCCTGTGGTTCTGGTTCTCCTGTGGTTCTCCTGTGGTTCTCCTGTGGTTCTGGTTCTCCTGTGGTTCTGGTAGATGTTCTGTGTTTCAGCCGTGCTCGGCGTCAGGGTTCTAAAGATGGTTCTTTTGGGTTCTCGTTGGACTCGGTGGACGACCCGGAGCTGTTCTTTCCTCTGGAGCAGATCCCCGTGAGTCTCTTTTCCTCAAACACTTTGGTTTTGTATTTAAATGTGTACGTGACTCCGCCTCCTCAGCCGCAGGCCCCGCCCCCTGCGCACGGCCCCGCCTACAGACCTCCTCAGGCGCCGCCCATCTCCCAGGCCCCGGCCCCAAACTCCAGCGCCGTTTCCTCCGACGACGACGGCGAGACCCCCGCTGCCCCGGGTCAGTCCAAGACCTGGTTCAGACCAGGGCCTGGTTTAGACCTGGTTTTAGACCTGGTTTTAGACCTGGTTTTAGACCTGGTTTTAGTCCTCATTTAGACCTGGTTTTAGTCCTGGTTTAGTCCTGGTTTTAGTCCTGGTTAAGACCTGGTTTTAGTCCTGGTTTAGACCTGGTTTTAGTCCTGGTTTAGACCTGGTTTTAGACCTGGTTTAGACCTGGTTTTAGACCAGGTTTTAGTCCTGGTTTAGTCCTGGTTTAGACCTGATTTTAGTCCTGATCTTATTCTTTTTTGTTTTTCAGAGTTCTCAGAAGACTTCATCTACCCCTCACAAGGTCAGCCTCTCAGCCAATCACAGCCCTCCTCTGTGCCTCTCAGCCAATCACAGCCCTCCTCTGTGCCTCTCAGCCAATCACAGCTCGTCTCTTGTTTCAGATTCGGGTTTCCAGACGACGACGACGGCGGTGGCGGGCGTGGGCGGGGTTTATAACGAGCCCGGCTCCACTCAGGTACGTCATAGCGCCACCCGGGTCAGGTCGGGTCCCGGGTCTGGGGTCGGGTCGGGTCCCGGGGTCAGACCGGGGTTTGGGGTCGGGTCCCGGGGTCAGACCGAGGTCGGGGGTCGGGTCGGGTCCCGGGTCAGATTCTGTTTCTTTCTGTGTTCAGGACGAGCAGGAGGCAGGAGCAGTGGATTCTCCTCAAAGACCAGATCTGAACTACAACTTCACCCAGCAGGTCAGTCCTGGTTCAGTCCTGGTTTAGTCCTGGTTCAGTCCTGGTTTAGTCCTGTTTGTGGTTTTCAGGTGAAGCCCATGTTGGGTTCTTCTCCCTCTTCTTCGTCTTCCTCCTGTTCCTCCCCAGCCACGACTCACCCGCCCCCCAGACCAGGTGAGAACTCAACCAGGACTCCCCCCAGACCAGGTGAGAACTCAACCAGGACTGGTGAACAGAAACCTTCTTGTTGTGAGGTATGAGACCTCAGGGAGTGAGGTTCTGGAGGTCCTGAGGTCCTAATCACCTGATGCATTTGACTCGGTGTGCTTGACCGGATGCGTTTGACCCGGTGCGTTTGACCCGGTGCGTTTGACCTGGTGCGTTTGACTCGGTGCGTTTGACCCGGTGCGTTTGACTCTGTGCGTTTAACCCGGTGCGTTCGACCCGGTGCGTTTGACCCGGTGCGTTCGACCCAGTGCGTTTGTCCCGGTGTGTTTGACCCGGTGTATTTGACCCGGTGTATTTGACCCGGTGTATTTGACCCGTGTATTTGACCCAGTGCGTTTGACCTTGGTGCGTTTGACCCCGGTGCGTTTGACCCGGTGCGTTTGACCTGACCTGATGTGTTTGACCCCGGTGCGTTTGACCCCGGTGCGTTTGACCCGGTGCGTTTGACCCGGTGCGTTTGACCCCCGGTGCGTTTGAGCCGGTGCATTTGACCCCGGTGCGTTTGACCCAGTGCGTTTGACCCGGTGTGCTTGTCCCAGTGCGTTTGACCCGGTGCGTTTGACCCCGGTGCGTTTGACACCGGTGCGTTTGACCCGGTGTGCTTGTCCCAGTGCGTTTGACCCGGTGCGTTCGAGCCGGTGCATTTGACCCCGGTGCGTTCGACCCGGTGCGTTTGTCCCGGTGCGTTTGACCCCGGTGCGTTTGACCCGGTGCGTTTGACCCCGGTGTGTTTGACCCGGTGCATTTGACCCCGGTGCGTTTGACCCGGTGCGTTTGTCCCGGTGCGTTTGTCCCGGTGCGTTTGACCCCGGTGCGTTTGACCCGGTGCGTTTGACCCCGGTGTGTTTGACCCGGTGCATTTGACCCCGGTGCGTTTGACTCGGTGCGTTTGTCCCGGTGCGTTCGACCCGGTGTGTTTGTCCCGGTGCGTTTGACCTGACCTGATGTGTTTGACCCCGGTGCGTTTGACCCCGGTGCGTTTGACCCCGGTGCGTTCGACCCGGTGTGTTTGTCCCGGTGCGTTTGACCTGACCTGATGTGTTTGACCCGGTATGTGACCCGGTGTGTTTGACCCAGTGCCGGTGCCCTCTGCTGCCCCATGGATGGTGAACGAGCTCGGTGAACCCGTCTGTGCCGTCGTGGCTCCGCCCCCTTATTCCTACGACCCGAACGGCGCCGACCTGCCACGAGGTAACGCA
>NW_026571190.1:42527053-42529553 GCF_026225935.1 Boleophthalmus pectinirostris | reverse complement strand
ACACACACACACACACACACACACACACACACACACACACACACACACACACACACACACACACACACACACACACACACACACACACACACACACACACACACACACACACACACACACACACACACACACACACACACACACACACACACACACACACACACACACACACACACACACCACACACACACACACACACACACACACACACACACACACACACACACACACACACACCACACACACACACACACACACACACACACACACACACACACACACACACACACACACACACACACACACACACACACACACACACACACACACACACACACACACACACACACACACACACACACACACACACACACACACACACACACACACACACACACACACACACACACACACACACACACACACACACACACACACACACACACACACACACACACACACACACACACACACACACACACACACACACACACACACACACACACACACACACACACACACACACACACACACACACACACACACACACACACACACCACACACACACACACACACACACACACACACACACACACACACACACACACACACACACACACACACACACACACACACACACACACACACACACACACACACACACACACACACACACACACACACACACACCACACACACACACACACACACACACACACACACACACACACACCACACACACACACACACACACACCACACACACACACACACACACACACACACACACACACACACACACACACACACACACACACACACCACACACACACACACACACACACACACACACACACACACACACACACACACACACACACACACACACACACACACACACACACACACACACACACACACACACACACACACACACACACACACACACACACACACACACACACACACACACACCACACACACACACACACACACACACACACACACACACACACACACACACACACACACACACACACACACACACACACACACACACACACACACACACACACACACACACCACACACACACCACCACACACACACCACACACACACACACCACACACACACACACACACACACCACACACCACACACACACACACACACCACACACACACACACACACACCACACCACACCACACACACCACACACACACACACACACACACACACACACACACACACACACACACACCACACACACACACACACACACACACACACACACACACACACACACACACACACACACACACACACACACACACACACACCACACACACACACCACACACACACACACACACACACACACACACACACACACACACACACACACACACACACACACACACACACACACACACACACACACACACACACACACACACACACACACACACACACACACACACACACACACACACACACACCACACACACACACACACACACACACACACACACACACACACACACACACACACACACACACACACACACACACACACACACACACACACACACACACACACACACACACACACACACACACACACACACACACACACACACACACACACACACACACACACACACACACACACACACACACACACACACACACACACACACACACACACACACACACCACACACACACCACACACACACCACACTCTCTCTCTCTGAGTCGTTTCTGTTTCAGTCCCTCAGGCTCCTCCAGCCTCGTACCAGGACTGTACCCGGACCGAGGCCCCCGAAGACCTGCACCCAGGTACCACACGAGTCCTGGTTTAGACCTCCTTTAGTCCTGGTTTAGACCTGGTTTTAGACCTGATTTTAGACCTGGTTTAGTCCTGGTTTAGTCCTGGTTTAGTCCTGGTTTAGTCCTGGTTTAGACCTGGTTTAGACCTGGTTCTGACTCTCTCTCTCTCTGCAGCTCCTGGCTCCGCCCTGGACGCCCCTAGCCCCGCCCCCGTGTACCCCGACCCGCCCCCTCCCGTGTTGCACCTGACGTACGAGGCTCCGCCCACTCACCTGCACCACTCCACCTTCTATGGCTGCCATTGGCCCCCGCAGCCGGCCCCGCCCCCTCGCGTCTACTGCCCCGCCCCTGCCCCCTCCCACCTGGTCAGCTACATCCCCCCGCCCCCCCCACTACGCCCCGGGAATCTAACCCCCCCCCACTACACCCTGGAGTGTGAGTTGACTCCGTGTCTCGTCTGGACACTTCTGAGTTCAATTCCTTTTCTTTCATTTGATGAATGTTTGGTTTGTGTTTGTGGCTCCGACAGTCTGGGTCCCGGTCCGAGTCCCGGTCCGAGTCTGAATTTTTTTTTTTTTATTGAATTTAAAGTTTAAACCTGAGCCTGTTCTGCGTTTGTGCCTTTGAGCCTCACACTTCTCGGGTTGTAAATCCACTGTGTTTTTTCT
>NW_026571190.1:42502053-42519553 GCF_026225935.1 Boleophthalmus pectinirostris | reverse complement strand
GGCGGCGGTCTCGGTCCTGGCCCGGTCTTACATCTGGGCTCTGGTCGTGACCCAGTTCTTTGTTCCGGTTCTGGTCATGATCTTCTGCTACGTGTCAATCATCCGGACGGTGAAACGAGGCCACGCCCTCTCGTCCGAGCGCGACGAGCTGAGCGACCGACAGAGGAAGATGGAGCGCGACGTGACCATAGTGAGTGAAATGAGGATTGTACAATATGAGAAAACTGGAGTGGTGGTTTGCAGTCACTACAGGGTGTCGGGTCAGGACAGCAATTATAGACGTTCTGGTGAGTTAAAATGAGGGAGTCCACATCCAGGTAATGTTGAACGTTTCTTTAATGTCTGCGTGCTGAAACACGTGTGTGTGTGTGGTTCTCTACAGGAGAAAGAACAAACAAATACAAACAATATAGCAGTAATAAATCAAAATGGTGGTTGATTGTGATTATTTACACAATACTGCAAACTACAAAGTGGCCGATAGGGGCCAATATGTTCGGTGCAGTTTAGATATAAACAGATCCAAATCAAATTACCCAGGTTTAATACAAAGGAAACTGCATATATAAATATAACAGATGGTTACTGGGGTTTGTGAAGTAAAGGAAAAAACGGTATTCTAACGTACACACAATGCGCAATTACATAGACACGAGGCTAGCTAGCAATACAAAACGAAAGTCACGCACAAAGATTTCTAAACTGCACAAAACACAGTCAAACAACAGCTACAAACTTTGAACATAATACCACTCATACTCACACCAGAACTCACGTCTAAAGGACGCACACTATCATTCAGACATTAAAGTGTCCGAAACACAGCCGATGCACTGAGCGTCACGCCGCTATACTGACTCAAGAGTTCGTGACTCACTCGGTGTGCAGGCGCACCCCTCTTGTGGTGAGAAAGAGTATAACAACAAACAACAACTAATATATAACAAGACTAAATGTCTTTTATACAGTGAGTCTGCACCTGTCTGCACCTGTCTGCACCTGTCTGCATCTGTCAGGTGTTAGAGAAGAGTGTTATATACAGTATATATGGTGTATATAGTGTGTTATATAGAGAAGTGATTATAGAGTGTAAAGAGTGTGTTATATATAGTTTATATAGTGTATTATATATAGTATTATATAGTGTGTAAAGTGGCGTGCAGACTTTATTCTCGTGTGATCTGTGTTTGACTCTTTTGTTTGTCGCTGATGTTTGATGTCGTATTTTATTTCTTGTCTTGTTTATTTCTGAGCCTTTTTTTTTTTTTCTATGACGTTATCGCCATAGCAACAGACTTTGGGCTGATGTTCTTTACAAACATCAGCACGTGTTTTTTTTTCCAGGTGTAGTGTTTCCAGGTTTAGGGATTGATTGAATCTTTCCTTAAATCCAAAACCGTTTCAAACCTGATCTTCACGTTCATGTGAATAGAAAATAAACTTTACACTTTAAACACATCACTTAAGATGATGAGACGATTAAAGTATTTTATGGAACCTTGCCGTAGACCACGAGTATTACCATGGAGACAAAAAGCAAACGTTAACAAACGCTGACAAAAAAACATTTAAGGTAATCTGAAAACTCCAGAAAAACTCCCAAAGGATTTAAAGAGCACACTTTCACTTTCACTTTCACTTTTATGTATCTAGTGTAAATGTGTGTCAGGTGTCCATCGTGATCTGCACGGCGTTCATCTTGGCGTGGTCCCCGTACGCCGTGGTCAGTCTGTGGTCGGCGTGCGGTTTTGCCGTTCCAAACCTGACCAGCATCTTCACGCGGCTCTTCGCCAAGTCCGCGTCCTTCTACAACCCGCTCATTTACTTCGGACTCAACTCCAAGTTCAGACGAGACGTGTTCGTGCTGCTGCCCTGCGCCAGGAACCCGACCAGGACCAAGACCGGGCTCAGACCGGACCAGGGACCCAGGCGGAGACCCAAGCACCGCCCCAAACTGCCCCCAGACCCCGCCCACCAGCTCGAGGTGCCCAACCCCTACCCCCCCCTCCCCGAAGCCCACATGCCCTCCCCTTCCGAGACCGGCTCCGACTTCGAGTGCGCCCGACTGTAGCCCGGGTCTGGACCGGGTCTGGACCGGGTCTGGACCGGGTCTGGACCTGGTCTAATCCACCTGCATCCAGGAGTATTTCCTCTAACCCTGTTCTAATGTGTGAAATGTCCCGCAGTGAGGCTTTAGCCTGTTTGCGTGACTGTTGCAGTGACTGTTTTTTGCCTCATTTGAGCTGCTCTGTTGCACAACAAAAATAAAATAAAATGAATAAAAACTGAGACTCCAGAAAAGGGTTTGTGTGTTTCACGGTGAAACGTCAGGGGAAAAATGTTTTTTTGTTTTGGTTTTTTTTCTGAGATTTGTACAAAACACAAACATTGGATTGGAGTGTGTGTGTGTGTGTGTGTGTGAGAGTGTGTGTGTGTGTGTGTGTGTGAGGAGCCGATGGTGCAGATTGGCAGCATCAGTTCTGTCAGTCTGCCCCAGGGCAGCTGTGGCTACAGCAGGAGTTTAACCACAGAGAAGAAGAAAAAGTAACAGTTTGTGACCCGAGTGTGAACAAACCTCAGAAATAAACGATCGATAAATAAAATGTGACTCACACCGACACAAAAACATTTATAACACACGAGCGCAGCCGAGTGTTTCCGGAGACTCCCGAGCGCAGCCGAGTGTTTCCGGAGACTCCCGAGCGCAGCCGAGTGTTTCCGGAGATTCCCGAGCGCAGCCGAGTGTTTCCGGAGATTCCCGAGCGCAGCCGAGTGTTTCCGGAGATTCCCGAGCGCAGCCGCGCGGTGGAGCGGTGCGGTGCTCCGGGGGCAGAGGCGCGCTGTGGCCGCGGAGGAGGCGCTCTGATGCGGCAGCGGTGAGAGGAAGACCCGCAAACACCGGAGCCGCAGATACGGAGCCGCGGACACCGGAGCCGCGGACACCGGAGCCGCAAACACCGGAGCCGCGGACACCGGAGCCACCGGAGCCGCTCCCGGGGCTCTGATCTGCGCCGAGCAGCGGGAGAGCGCGAGACACACGGTAACGGCACACGCACGCGCTCTGCGGTTCACGCGCACCGGATCATGACGTAATGGTACCACACGAGACCGATACCAGAGACCAGGTCTGAACCAGGACTAAACCAGGTCTAAACCAGAACTAAACCAGGTCTAAACAGGACTAAACCAGGACTAAACCAGGTCTAAACCAGGACTAAACCAGGACTAAACCAGGACTAAACCAGGTCTGAACCAGGACTAAACCAGGACTAAACCAGGTCTGAACCAGGACTAAAGCAGGTCTAAACCAGAACTAAACCAGGTCTAAACCAGGACTAAACCAGGACTAAACCAGGTCTGAACCAGGACTAAACCAGGTCTGAACCAGGACTAAACCAGGACTGAACCAGGACTAGACCAGGTCTAAACCAAGACTAAACCAGGTCTAAACCAGGACTAAACCAAGTCTGAACCAGGACTAAACCAGGACTAAACCAGGACTAAACCAGGACTAAACCAGGACTGATCCAGGTCTACAGACATGTTGGTTTTGTTGGTCTGAGTGAAGACTCAGGTGAGTCTGTGGCTCCTGTCAGTACTGTCAGTACTGCAGTATTCAGAGTACTGTAGTATTCAGAGGGATGTAGTAGTGTTTGTAGTACATTAGTATGTGAGTGTAGAGTGTGTTTGTGTAGTATGCACTCTGTAGTAGTGCTGTAGTACTAGAGTACTACTATAGTAGTAGTGTAGTACTGTAGTCGTACTATAGTAGTACTGTAGTGGTACTGTAGTACTGTAGTAGTACTGTAGTACTATAGTAGTACTGTAGTAGTAGTGTAGTACTGTAGTAGTACTGTAGTAGTACTGTAGTACTATAGTAGTACTGTAGTAGTAGTGAGTTTTCAGTGAGGCTGTTTCCATGGAAACAGCTGAGGCCTGATTCACACAAAATGGCTGCTGCTTCTACAAACACACAGACACACACACACACACACACAGGCACACACACACACAGACACACACACATACACACACACACACACACACACACACACACACACACACACAGACACACACACACACACACAGACACACACACACACACACACACACAGACACACACACACACACACACACACACACAGACACACACACACACACACACACACACACACGACACACACACACAGACACACACACACAGACACACACAGACACACACACACACACACACACACACACACACACAGACACACACACACACACACACACACACACACACACACACACACACAGACACACACACACAGACACACACACACAGACACACACACACACACACACACAGACACACACACATACACACACACATACACACACAGACACACACACACACACACACACACACACACACACACACACACACACACACACACACAGACACACACACACACACACACACACACACACACACACACAGACACACACACACACACACACACACACACACACAGACACACACACACAGACACACACACAGACACACACACACACACACACACACACAGACACACACACACACACAGACACACAGACACACACACACAGACACACACACAGACACACACACACACAGACACACACACACACAGACACACACACACACACACAGACACACACACACACACACACACACAGACACACACACACACACACTCTCTGTAATATATAAAGTGATCTGTGTCTGATCCTGACCAGAACCAAGACCCAGGACCCGGATCAAGACCAGACCCAGAATCCAAGACCTGCACCTGCCCCGGCTCTGCTCAGTGACCCCTGACCCCAGTGACCCCTGACCCCTCAGTGACCCCTGACCTCAGCATGCCTCTGGTGACCCGGTGCATCGAGCCGCGGTTCTTGTGCCGCGGCGCCGTCCCAGAAGGCGTGTCCTCTGAGCTCGAGTGTGTGACCAACAGCACCCTGTCCTCTGTCATCAGACAACTATCCACGCTCAGTGAGTACTACTACTGCTACTACTGCTACTACTACTACTACTTCTACTACTACTACTACTACTATGTGTACTTGAGTCCTTATACTTGTGTACTTATGTCCTTATACTTGTGTTTTTGTGTCCTTATACTCATGTACTTGTGTCCTTATACTCGTGTACTTGTGTCCTTATACTTGTGTCCTTATACTTGTGTCCTTATACTTGTGTCCTTATACTCGTGTACTTGTGTCCTTATACTCGTGTACTTGTGTCCTTATACTTGTGTCCTTATACTCGTGTACTTGTGTCCTTATACTCATGTACTTGTGCCCTTATACTTGTGTACTTGTGTCCTTATACTTGTGTACTCGTGTCCTTATACTCGTGTACTTGTGTCCTTATACTCGTGTACTTGTGTCCTTCACTTGTGTACTTGTGTCCTTATACTCGTGTACTTGTGTCCTTCACTTGTGTACTTGTGTCCTTATACTCGTGTACTTGTGCCCTTATACTCGTGTACTTGTGTCCTTATACTCGTGTACTTGTGTCCTTATACTCGTGTACTTGTGTCCTTATACTCGTGTCCTTATACTCGTGTACTTGTGTCCTTATACTTGTGCCTTATACTCGTGTGTACTTGTGTCCTTATCGTGTACTTGTGTCCTTATACTCGTGTACTTGTGTCCTTATACTCGTGTACTTGTGTCCTTCACTCGTGTACTTGTGTCCTTATACTACTTGTTCCTTATACTCGTTACTTGTGTCCTTCACTCGATTGTGTCCTTATACTCGTGTACTTGTGTCCTTATACTCGTGTACTTGTGTCCTTACTCGTGTACTTGTGTCCTTCACTCGTGTACTTGTGTCCTTCTACTCGTGTACTTGTGTCCTTCACTCGTGTACTTGTGTCCTTCTACTCGTGTACTTGTGTCCTTCACTCGTGTACTTGTGTCCTTCACTCGTGTACTTGTGTCCTTCACTCGTGTACTTGTGTCCTTATACTCGTGTACTTGTGTCCTTCAGGCCGTCACGCGGAGGACGTGTTCGCGCTCCTTTTCTCGGAGGCTCGTGGCGTTTCGATTCGAATGACGTCGCTTCAGGAACGAGTCGATTCTCTGAGTGTCAAAGTCACAGAACTGGACTCTACAGTGGAAGAAGGTCAGAACTAAACCAGGACTAAACCAGAACTGAACCAGGACTAAACCAGAACTAAACCAGAACTGAACCAGGACTAAACCAGAACTAAACCAGGACTGAACCAGGACTGAACCAGGACTAAACCAGAACTAAACCAGGACTGAACCAGGACTAAACCAGAACTAAACCAGGACTGAACCAGGACTAAACCAGGACTAAACCAGGATTATAACGGGACTAAAGCAGATCTAAACCTGGTCCAGACCCGGTCTAAGTCCTGTCTCGGTCTCCAGTGTCTCTTCAGGACATCAACATGAGGAAAGCGTTCAGGGGCAGTACCGTTCAGGACCAGCAGGTGGTGTCTCGAGCTTCCATCCTGCGCCCTCTGCTGGAGACGTACGAGCGCTGCGACCCCCCACCACCCCTGCACCTGCTCACGCCGTACAGGTGAGGCCCTGTCACTGCACCTGCTCACGCCGTACAGGTGAGGCCCTGTCACTGCACCTGCTCACGCCGTACAGGTGAGGCCCTGTCACTGCACCTGCTCACGCCGTACAGGTGAGGCCCTGTCACTGGGCCTCTGGCAAGGCATCATTTGCATACGTCAGTGCCTCATTTGCATATATTGGTGCCTCATTTGCATACGTCAGTGCCTCATTTGCATACATTAGTGCCTCATTTGCATATGTCGGTGCCTCATTTGCATATGTGTTGTCAGGGACGACGGTAAAGACGGGATGAAGTTCTACACAGACCCGTCGTATTTCTTCAGTTTGTGGAGAGAAAAAATGCTGCAGGCCACAGAGAACAAGAGGAAAGAGAAACGCAGGCACAAGGTACTTTTACTATAATACTACTGCATGAAAAAAGTACTGCATTTAGCCTCGTGTGAGAAATGCTCCAGTCCGACGAGATCCAAACCAGAGTCCTGACCCAGAGTCCTGACCCAGAGTCCTGACCCAGCGGGAGCAGCTCTGGTTCTGTCCGGGTCAAAGGAGCTGGAGCGGGGACTGATGTTCGGTGTCTTGACCCGAAGCAGCGAAGACGACGGCACGATACTGCTCGGACCCGGTCCGCTGCGCACTGGTCTTACTCGCCCTCGTCCGGAACCAGGACATGGAGGACGGAGCCTCTGGACCAACGCTCCTGGAGGACGACACGAGACCAAGGACCAGACCCCCGGCTAGAGCCCTGCCCTCCCACGGGACCCCACGCAAAACAGTGCGGCGGGGGGGGACCGCAGGGCGCTGGGGCGGGACCGTGCGGCGGGGGGGGTTGTTTGGTTAACAGTTTTTTTGTTTTTCCAGGAGCAGAAAAACACAGACGAGACATCGGGTCGAGAGGTCAAGAAGGTAACAACCTCTGACCTCACCTTTAACACGACCTCTGACCTCACCTTCAACACGACCTCTGACCTCACCTTTAACACGACCTCTGACCTCACCTTTAACACGACCTCTGACAAGACTGAGTACTTTTTTTGTGTTCAGGTGTGTGTGTGTGTGTTCAGGTGTGTGTTGTGTGTTCAGGTGTGTGTTGTGCGTTCAGGGGTGTGTTCAGGTGTGTGTTGTGTGTTCAGGTGTGTATTGTGTGTTCAGGTGTGTGTTCAGGTGTGTGTTGTGTGTTCAGGTGTGTGTTGTGTGTTCAGGTGTGTGTTGTGTGTTCAGGTGTGTTGTGTGTTCAGGTGTGCGTTGTGTGTTCAGGTGTGCGTTGTGTGTTCAGGTGTGTGTTGTGTGTTCAGGTGTGTGTTGTGCGTTCAGGTGTGTGTTGTGTGTTCAGGTGTGTGTGTCAGGTGTGTGTTCAGGTGTGTGTGTGTGTTCAGGTGTGTGTTGTGTGTTCAGGTGTGTGTTCAGGTGTGTGTTGTGTGTTCAGGTGTGTGTTGTGTGTTCAGGTGTGTGTGTGTGTTGGTGTGTCAGTGTGTGTGTGTGTGTGTCAGTGTGTGTTGTGCGTTCAGGTGTGTGTTGTGTGTTGTGTGTGTGGTGTGTGTTCAGGTGTGTGTTGTGTGTGTTGTGTGTTCAGGTGTGTGTTGTGTGTTCAGGTGTGTGTTCAGGTGTGTGTTGTGTGTTCAGGTGTGTGTTGTGTGTGTTGTGTGTGTCAGTGTGTGTTCAGTGTGTGTGTGTGTGTGTGTGTTCAGGTGTGTGTTCAGGTGTGTGTTGTGTGTTCAGGTGTGTGTTGTGTGTTCAGGTGTGTGTTCAGGTGTGTGTTGTGTGTTCAGGTGTGTGTGTTGTTCAGGTGTGTGTTCAGGTGTGTGTGTGTGTGTGTCAGGTGTGTGTTCAGGTGTGTGTTTGTGTGTGTGTCAGGTGTGTGTTGTGTGTTCAGGTGTGTGTTGTGTGTTCAGGTGTGTGGTGTGTGTTCAGGTGTGTGTTGTGCGTTGTGTGTTCAGGTGTGTGTTGTGCAGGTGTGTGTTCAGGTGTGTGTTGTGTGTTCAGGTGTGTGTTCAGGTGTGTGTTGTGTGTTCAGGTGTGTGTTGGTGTGTGTGGTGTGTGTTCAGGTGTGTGGTGTGTGTTCAGGTGTGTGTGTGTGTTCAGGTGTGTGTTGTGTGTTCAGGTGTGTGTGTTGTTCAGGTGTGTGTTCAGGTGTGTGTTGTGTGTTCAGGTGTGTGTGTGTTCAGGTGTGTGTTCAGGTGTGTGTGTGTTCAGGTGTGTGTGTGTTCAGGTGTGTGTGTGTCAGGTGTGTGTTCAGTGTGTTGTGTGTGTCAGGTGTGTGTTGTGTGTGTTCAGGTGTGTGTTGTGTGTTCAGGTGTGTGTGTTGTGTGTTCAGGTGTGTGTTGTGTGTTCAGGTGTGTGTTGTGCGTTGTGTGCAGGTGAGGAAGGCGCGTAATCGTCGTCAGGAGTGGAATCTGATGGCGTACGACAAAGAGCTGCGCCCGGACGCCCGAGTGTCACCTTCGCCGTACGACTCCTCCCCCGACAGGTAACCCCGCCCCCTGATCCGGTCTCTGGTCTGGTCTCTGGTCTAACCCCGGTCTCTCTCTGGTCCAGGTCCGGTTCTGGAGGGTCCCTGAAGGACGTGGTCCAGACCCAGTCCTTGGACCGGGCTCTGAGACCCAGTACCACAAACCCCGCCTCCAGCAGGCAGCACTCTCTGGGACGCAACCAATCACAGCACCAGCAGCAGGCCCCGCCCCCCGCCCCGGCCAATCACAGCGCAGCACGGGTCGCCACCAAAGACAAGTACAAAACAGAACCAGAACCCACACTCACACACCCCAATGGAACCAGAACCAGAACATTCACAGGGAGGAGGAGGCACTGCTCTGTCTGCGGCTCTGTTAGAATGAGCCACAAACAACTGTCTCAGAGTGATTTATATTTATGTTTATTATATTTATTATATTCATATTTATAATATTTATTATAAATATTTTATATTTATGTTTATATTTATAATATTTATGTTTATTATATGTATTATATTCATATTTATAATATTTATGTTTATATTTATATTTATTCTATTGATATTTCTGTGTTTCTCTCTTCCTGTTTCACAGTGATGCCCTCCCACAGGTGCCTCCGGCTCCGCCCCCTCCCCCTCCCCTCATGACCACACCTGGTCATGTGACCTTCTCCAACAGTCCCGCCCACTCTGCAGCTGCCACGGCAATGCACACCCCCGCCGCCGCCAACACAGGTAACTCCTCCCCCAACACAGGTAACTCCTCCCCCAACACAGGTAACTCCTCCCTCAACACAGGTAACTCCTCCCCCAACACAGGTAACTCCTCCCTCAACACAGGTAACTCCTCCCCCAACAAGGTGACTCCTCCCCCAACACAGGTAACTCCTCCCCTAACAAGGTGACTCCTCCCCCAACACAGGTAACTCATACACTACTGCAGTACTACGGCAGAAGTACTCGTACAGTACTTCCTGTACTGCAGTGGTTTCTGTGTGTGTAAATATTAACTGCACTGCCCTGTGTTTCCTGTAGGAGGCGCTGCGAGGCCTTTTAGCCCCTCCCCTCCGGCTCCGCCCCCCTTAAACCCCGCCTCCCCGCCCCCTGTCGCCGTGGTGACGGACAGGAAACCTTCGGTCGCCGTGGGAACCGAGAGGAAACTTCTGGGACCCAACTTCCCCATGAACGACGCGCGGAGCGACCTGCTGGCTGCAATACGCCGAGGTACTACTACTACTACTATTACTACTACTACTGCTACTACTACTGCTACTACTACTACTACTACTACTACTACTACTACTACTACTACTACTACTACTACTATGCTACTACTACTGCTACTACTACTACTACTACTACTACTACTACTACTGCTACTACTACTACTACTGCTACTACTACTACTACTACTACTACTACTACTACTGCTACTACTACTGCTACTACTACTACTACTACTACTACTACTGCTACTACTGCTACTACTACTACTGCTACTACTACTACTACTACTGCTACTACTACTACTACTACTACTACTACTGCTACTACTACTACTACTACTACTACTACTACTACTACTACTACTACTACTACTACTACTACTGCTACTACTACTGCTACTACTACTACTACTACTGCTACTGCTACTGCTACTGCTACTACTACTACTACTGCTACTGCTACTACTACTACTACTGCTACTACTGCTACTACTACTACTACTACTACTACTACTACTACTACTACTACTACTACTACTACTGCTACTGCTGCTACTACTACTACTACTACTACTACTACTACTACTACTACTACTACTACTACTACTACTGCTACTACTACTACTACTACTACTACTACTACTACTACTACTACTACTACTACTACTACTGCTACTACTACTACTACTACTGCTAGTACTACAGCAGCGACCTACTACAGTTCCACGAATACTAATACTACAGTACAGATGACAGTGTCAGCCACTTTAACACAAAGTACTGCAAATACCACTGCGCTAGTAGTAATACTACTAATAATACTGTGACCACACCTCCTGTCAAAGCTCCTCCCCTAAAGGTAACTCCTCCCCCTAAAGGTAACTCCTCCCCATAAAGATAACTCCTCCCCTAAAGGTAACTCCTCCCCCTAAAGATAACTCCTCTCCTAAAGGTAACTCCTCCCCATAAAGGTAACTCCTCCCCATAAAGATAACTCCTCCCCTAAAGGTAACTCCTCCCCCTAAAGATAACTCCTCTCCTAAAGGTAACTCCTCCCCATAAAGATAACTCCTCCCCTAAAGGTAACTCCTCCCCTAAAGGTAACTCCTCCCCCTAAAGATAACTCCTCTCCTAAAGGTAACTCCTCCCCATAAAGATAACTCCTCCCCTAAAGGTAACTCCTCCCCTAAAGGTAACTCCTCCCCCTAAAGGTAACTCCTCCCCTAAAGGTAACTCCTCCCCTAAAGGTAACTCCTCCCCTAAAGGTAACTCCTCCCCCTAAAGGTAACTCCTCCCCAAAAGGTAGTACTCCTGCAGTACCACAGGTCCAGCCCAGACCCAGACCTGATCTGGGGTCAGATCTCAGGAGCTCAGGTCTGGATTTGGATGGAGACACTGGGAACATCAGGAGCCACAGGAGATGCCACAGAAAAAACTGTGGTTGTGTCCTTAGGCAAGACACTGCTTGTGTGTGTGTGTCTGTGTGTGCGTGTGTCGCGGTCCTGTCTTGACCCTGTCGCGGTCTTGGACTTGACCCTGTCGCGGTCCCGGTCTTGACCCTGTCGCGGTCCCGGTCTTGACCCTGACGCGGTCCCGGTTTTGACCCTGTCGCGGTCCTGTCTTGCAGGGATCCGTCTGCGGCAGGTGCAGGAGCAGCGGGAGCAGGAGGAGAAGCGGGAGCCCACAGGAAACGACGTGGCCACCATTTTGTCCCGACGCATCGCCGTCGAGTACAGCGAGTCCGAGTCTGAGACCGAGCAGGACCAGGACTGGTCCGACTAGATCAGGGTCAGGGTTAGAAACCAGGACTGAACCAGGATTAGACCAGAACTAAACCGGGACTGAACCAGGACCTTGTTGATAGACCCTAAAACAGTATTTTATTAGAAAGTTAAATGTTTGCTGGTTTTGTGCCAAATCATTTGAATCTTTTTGTTTGTTCAAAAAGTGTGTTTAGTTTCAGTGACGTGGTGTTTGTTTATTTAAAGTGGTGATTTGCATAATAATCTGCATAGTCATTTGCATACTGATTTGCATATTCGTGCCGTGTTTGTGCTGATGTGGTGAAGACGGTGAAGACGGTGCCATGTTTAAAACTCTTTCTGATCTGAGTTTCAGAGTTTGTGAATTTAAGATCTGTGAAATAAAAACTATTATACACCTGACCCTCGCGCTTCAGTGTGTCACGTGACCTTCACGTGACCTTGTGTCTTCAGCTCCCGTCAGAGCCAAACGTTTATCTGATCTCCTTCTCGTTGTACCTGATGAACAGTGGAACTAAACACATGAGCCTGTTACGCTTTAGGGCACAGGTGTCAAACATACGGCCCGGGGGCCAGATCCGGCCCTCCAAGACCTTTAATGTGGCCCTTGGATGATTTTCTTCTAAAATATTTTAAATGTTGAAATTGAATTTTTCTTAAAGTTTCAGGTTGTTCATAATATTAAGATTTCTGTAATAGATTTGCGTTTCTCTGCACAAATATTTGAACTTATTGTTATTTTTGGGGTGTATATGCCATGAGTTTTCTGATCCGGCCCCTTTGGGATCAAAGTAGGTTGGATACGGCCCCCGGACCAAAATGAGTTTGACACCCCTGCTTCAGGGGAAACTAAACCATCTTCTGACCTTCAGTTTGCCACTTTAACCATTAAAAATCTAATTTGGTGGAAGAGAGAGAAGGTAGAACACACAGAGAGTAGGTAGAACACACAGAGAGTAGAACACACAGAGAGGAACACACAGAGAGTAGAACACACAGAGAGAAGGTAGAACACACAGAGAGTAGGTAGAACACACAGAGAGTAGAACACACAGAGTAGAACACACAGAGAGTAGGTAGAACACACAGAGAGTAGAACACACAGAGTAGAACACACAGAGAGTAGGTAGAACACACAGAGAGTAGAACACACAGAGTAGAACACACAGAGAGTAGAAGACACAGAGTAGAACACACAGAGAGTAGGTAGAACACACAGAGAGTAGAACACACAGAGTAGAACACACAGAGAGAAGAACACACAGAGAGAAGGTAGAACACACAGAGAGAAGAACACACAGAGAGAAGGTAGAACACACAGAGAGTAGAACACACAGAGAGAAGGTAGAACACACAGAGAGAAGGTAAAACACACAGAGAGAAGGTAGAACACACAGAGAGAAGAACACACAGAGAGTAGGTAGAACACACACAGAGAGAAGAACACACAGAGAGAAGGTAGAGAACACACAGAGAGTAGGTAGAACACACAGAGAGAAGAACACACAGAGAGTAGGTAGAACACACAGAGAGTAGAACACACAGAGAGTAGGTAGAACACACAGAGAGTAGGTAGAACACACAGAGAGTAGAATACACACAGAGAGTACACACAGAGTAGAACACACAGAGAGTAGGTAGAACACACAGAGAGAAGAACACACAGAGAGTAGGTAGAACACACAGAGAGTAGAACACACAGAGAGTAGGTAGAACACACAGAGAGTAAGTAGAACACACAGAGAGTAGAATACACAGAGAGAAGGTAGAACACACAGAGAGTAGGTAGAACACACAGAGAGAAGAACACACAGAGAGTAGGTAGAACACACAGAGAGTAGAACACACAGAGAGAACAATAGAACACACAGACGTTGGACAGTTACAAGTGCCTCTGTATCCCAGAGGCAACAAGGAAAGAGGCTACGTCCAAATACCTGCAACGAGTGAGACAAGTCCTAAGAAGCAGCTCAATGGAAGAACAAGGCCCAGGCAGTAAACATCTCCACTCTGTCAGTGATCAAATCCTGCAGGAATCATGCACTGGCCAAAGGAGGAGATACAGACACAGATGTTAAGACATGAAAGCTCCTGACCATGTGGAGGGTTCATCCCAAATCCAGTTCCCTGAGACTGTGCGCAAGCCAGAAGGAAGGAGGCTGAAGACTAGTGAGTGTGGAACCACTGTCCAGGATGAAACATCCAAGCTCCTTGAGAACATCAAGGACAAGGCCCCGACAGATGAGGAGCTCAGAAAATGTCTCAGACAGTGGGGTCTAGAGGAAGGGGAGCTGGAGGGACCATCATGACAGGACAAACCCCTACACGAACCACCGGAACATAACTGAAGAGGCTGATATCAAGAAATCCTCCCAATGTCTTGAGAGGGTCTGAAGGACACACAGAGGTTCATCCTGGAGCTCAGGAGCAGGACCTGAGCACCAGAGCAACAGAGCTCCAGATCTACCACACCAGACCAGACCCACGGTGTCGACTGTGCACAGAGGCTCTGAGACAGTCCAGCACAGAACTGCAGGTGTCAGATGCTGCAGGGAAACAAACATGGAGCCACAGAACCAAGAGGCGGGCAGAATGTACAGAAACATCTGTGCAGAGTTCGGGCTGGAGACCCCAGGATCAAGGTGGGAAACACCTCCAAAGGTTGTGGAGAACGACCGAGCCAAGATCCTGTGGGACTTCAGATACAGACTGACAGGATGGAGATGGACCAACCAGACATAGTGGAGGTGGAGAAGAACAGAGCAGAGCCGTGTTGGAACATCACAACACCAAGAGATGGAAACATCAGGAAAAAGGAACATGAGAAACTAGAGAAATATCAGGGGCTCAAGGAGGAGCTGGAGAAGGTCTGGAAGGTGAAGACATCAGTGGAGCCTGTGGTGATCGGACACTCGAGGCTGAAACCTCCAAACTGGAAAAACAACAAACATCTCAGTCCAGAAAAGAACAGAACAGGAACAGCACAGATACTGAAGAACTGTCAAACTCCAGACGTCTGGAGAACCTGAGCTGGAGGAAAAAGAACAACCACCGTGAAGGTGAGGAGCACATTTATTTTAAATAGTGTGTTTATATACAGTATATATAAACAATATTTATATAAACAGTATATAAACTTTATTTATATAAACTGAACTTAAATAAACGGGTGTGTTTAGGGGCGGGGCTTCTTGGAGGCGGGGCTCTGCTGGTGTCGCGGGCTGATGTCGTCACTGCTGCGACACTTGCGGTGTGTTAGCTGTTAGCTGCGTTAGCTCCGTGGACCGTCGCGTTTGTCCCGAGTAAAGCCGAATAAAGCCGCTCTGTCCCGGTCACACGCACCATGGCCGCCGCGGGGACCCAGAGGAAGCGCCTCCTGAAGGACGAAGACATGACCAAGGTGGAGTTTGAGACGAGCGAAGAGGTGGACGTGACCCCCACCTTCGACACCATGGGCCTGAGAGAGGACCTGCTGCGCGGCATCTACGCCTACGGTGAGGCCGAGGCTCCGGGAGGGCCTCCGGGGGACGGGCCGAGGCTCCGGGAGGGCCTCCGGGTTAAAGCTGAACTCTTGTGAATAAATGTTTGATAAAAATGCAGAATAATAAAGTCACGTGTTTGTACAACGTTTTCCTCCGCGCGCTCAGCTGCGCGTGTTCGCCCCGCAGCTAAAGCTAAAGCTAAAGCTAATCCACAACAACAGTCCGAGCGGCTCTTTGTGACCAGGTCCAGGGTCCGGCTTTAGTCCGGCTTTAGTCCGGCTTTAGTCCGGCTTTAGTCCGGCTTTAGTCCGGCTTTAGTCCTGGGGTTTCAGTCCGGGTTTGTTTGTACAGTGCTGGACCACAGACTTGTGGTCCCTGAGCATCAGTCGTGGGGTCTGTGTCCAGTCTCTGGTCCTGGTCCTGGTCTTGACCCGGTCTCTGGTCCTGGTCCTGGTTTTGACCTTGGTCCTGGTCCTGATCCTGATCCTGGTCTTGGTGTTGCAGGTTTTGAGAAACCGTCTGCGATCCAACAACGAGCCATAAAACAAATCATCAAAGGACGAGACGTCATCGCACAGTAAGAACACAACTACACACAACAACATCTACACACACACATACACTCACAAGCAAACACACATAAACACACACACACAGTCCCTGTCTGAGCCTCCTGCACTTCGGGGAGGGCATCTGATTTACTTGTGTGTTTCAGGTCTCAGTCTGGAACTGGAAAAACCGCCACGTTCTGCATCTCCGTCCTGCAGTGTCTCGACATCCAGGTGAGTCTGAGGATCTCAGGGGGTCTGACCCCATGTCCGGTCTCTGGTCTCTGGTCAGGGGCCCTCATTTAAAAATTTCGCTTACACACAAATCCTTGCGTAGTCGCTCTTTATGCCGTGAGATTTATGAAACTTGTCTAAAGTGCGGCTCTTTGCTAAACTCTACTCCAACTCTGGACCTCCCGTAAACTCTACACAAAGTCTGGAGACACAGGGAAAAAGCGACACTCGTGGAGCAGAAGTGAAGAGGGATTGAGGAAGAGTTTGTTCAGGAACTTAACAGAAAATCCACGTGTATAAAAGAATGACCTTCAGATTTGTGCATTTAAGTGTTTGGTTCACAAAACACGGAGAAGAGCAGTTTATTATATATGTGTGTGTGTATATATAATATATATTATATATATATTAGGGCTGGGTAAAAATATATATTTTTTATCTCGATTAATCGCATGAGTTTGAGTGATTAATTGTGATTAATCGCATGTTATACGCAAAACCAATTAATGAATTAAAAAGTAGAGTATAGCGCTCCTTTATTGGAAATGTAAATGAAAGCATTTGTTGTACAAACAGCATTTCTTTCACAGGGGAACGTCAGAGCCTTCAAAGTATTCAGGGAAGGCTCAAGAAAAAATATTGAATGGACGTTTGTGCTACTAATATATTTATTGAATATTTTTTATGCTGTGAGTAATGAAGACTACACTAGTAATAATTTGTAGATCAGTGTTATAAACTTGGACTGATATTTCTTAGGAAACAAAGGGTTAATATAATGGAATGGAAATGGACCAATCACATTTTTTCTTCCAGTGGTATCTGGGTAAATCAGTTACTCCAGCACTGAACTAAAGAAATAAGCTCAGCTCAGAGCCGGAGCCCGCGAACAGAGGCCGCGAACAGAGGCCGCGAACAGAGGCCGCGAACAGAGGCCGCGAACAGAGGCCGCGAACAGAGGCCCGCGAACAGAGGCCGCGAACAGAGGCCGCGAACAGAGCCCGCGAACAGAGCCCGCGAACAGAGCCCGCGAACAGAGCCCGCGAACAGAGCCCGCCGCCGGAGTCGGAGCCCGCGGCCGAACCCGCGGCCGGGCCTGCAGCTCACGGAGGCTCAGGCACGTTGCATCTCACGTGGTCAGAAAAAAGTGAAAAGAAAAGACGTCAAACTTAAAGAAATGCTCGCGGTGGACTTGTGTATGTGTTTATATACAGGACCA
>NW_026571190.1:42474553-42497053 GCF_026225935.1 Boleophthalmus pectinirostris | reverse complement strand
ATGTCATCACATCTACACATCTACAGAGTCACGAGCGGCTGCTGCGGCTGCAGTTTTCAGCACGAGTTTGTATAAAAATATAAACTACGCGCATAAAAATAATAGGAGACACATGAGTTAAACACAGATCCAGTTTGTACAGGACATTTTTAATGGATGCATCTTTGATGGGAAACATAAAATAATTTTAATTTAATTTAAAATTTGTTTTGGGTTCCAGTTTTAAATCGGCTGGTAAATAGTCCCACAGTCTAAGTCCCGAACACAAGAACACCACGATCAAACCGCGAGCACCGCGAGCACCACCGCGAGCACCACCTGTATCTGTGCAGTTTATGCTCCAGGCAAATGTGTGTTTCACAATTCAGACACTTCAAAAGGAATTTAATGATTAAAATTGGTAAAATGTTCAAAGTGAAATAGTTTGTTTCTTTTAAATGTCACTGTGCTGCCGGTGTCTGTGGTTTTTGTCTCGGACCTTAAAGCTGCGTTCAGTCTGCAGCCTGAAGTGAGCCAAATCTGATTTTTTGGCCCCTATGTTCCTGTATTCGATCTTATCGAAGCCTATGGCTTGTCCCCTGAGGAAAGACATAGGCTGAAACGCGTCGGGACTTTGTAAGTTTGTCCATTAAAACCTGCCGCAAACTAATAAAGGCATTTTATTTTTAACCAGTGAGTGCCTTGTGTTTTTTGCATCTTTGACATTATAATGTGTTTAATTCAACTTTGACACATTTGTTTATGTCTTACAGAAACAAAACTTAAAACCGCATGGATAATTTGCATAAACTGTAAATGCTGGAAAAAAGTGTCTTTGTCCTTGTGCGCTGATGCCTCCGCTTCTGTCGGACTAAAGGACACGACTACATGTTCTTTCTGTGAGGGATGTCACTGCAACTTTTGGACGCGTAATTTGTAGAATGAAAGTGATTAGAGCGACCCCACTGCACATGCGTGCGGGGCGGCGCGTGCGGGCGGCGCGTGCGGGGCGGCGCGTGCGGGCGGCGCGTGCGGGGCATCCTGCACGTGGAGATTTCAGAAAATCCATCCTATTTTCTGACGCTCTCTCTATGCTCTACGCGAGCGTACATATATAGAGTACACAAATACACAGAGAGCATGTATCTTTTGTTGTATTTGTGCATTTACAATAGTACAACGTGCTCCTTGAGCAGTTCTGTATCGTGTGAAAGAGCCCAGCTCCACAAAGACTCTTCATTAATCTTTTCCCATTGAGAAACACAGAGCCGGAGCCAGAGCCACGCGTCAACGCAAATGCGGCTCCACCGGCAGCTGCAGCAGGACGAACACGCGCAGCACTGACTCAGGGTTTGTCCATGTAAAGACGCTCAAACTTGACTGATTCGTTTAGTCGCTTGTATCAGGTCCACAGTGAAACTAAAAAGTGCAGCAGAACTTCACGAGACTCGTCAGGTGAAAACAAATTCCAATGTTTAATTGAACCCAACAGTGACGTACGTCGTTCATCTGACATAATTTGAACAAATTCATGTTCAAGTTCTTGATTTACAAAAGTGTTGCGTTCAGTTCAAAGTTCACTGAAAAGAGTTCTTTTGAACACGTTCATGCACAACACTGACTGTAGTAGTATTAGAAGAAATAGTAGTAGTAGTAGTAGTAGTAGTAGTAGTACTAGTACTAGTACTAGTAGTACTAGTAGTAGTTGTAGTAGTTGTAGTAGTTGTAGTATTCAGGGGCTACAGGCGCGTAGACGCGGTGTCAGAGGCTTTTATTGTGGAGAGACACGCCGGAAGTGCGGGGCCTGTGCGCGCTGACGTCACAGTGGAAAGAGCGTTGTGAGGATGAGGTGAGTGCGTCAGACCGTTACGTGATGTTTATGTTTGATTCTTTTAACATTTTGATCAAAATCATAAAACACGAGACACGTGACCCGCGCGCGAGCTGCCCCTGGGCGCGTGCACGATCTGCCCCGGTGCGCGTGCATCAAGCTCGTCTCCTCGCTCCTCGTTTCCTCGCTCCTCGCTTCCTTTCCTCAGACTCGTCTCCTCCGCCCTGTGACGCGCGCGTGCGTGCGTCTGTGCGCGGGTCCGTGACGTTCACGTGATTTAAACATTTTGAGATAAAAATGTTTTTATTCACCACGTTGTGACGTAGAGAAGGAGGAGGAGAGAGGAGGAAGATGAGGAGGAGGAGTGTGTTTTCCATCTGTGTGTTTTTCGTCACACTCAGACTCTTTTGACTCTTTTGACTCTTTAGGTCCGAGGTTCTGGTTCTGTGTTTGGTCCTGGTTCAGTCCTGGTCTCAGTCCCGGTCTCAGTCCATAGACCCGGTCCAGCTTCTGGCCCAGCGCTGGTCGGACTTTGGGTTCCGTTTGTTCCGGGAGGCGGCGTCTCGCTCGGACCAGAACCTGCTCCTGAGTCCCAGCGGAACCGGACTGAGTCTGAGCTCGGTTCTGGAGCGAAGCGCCGGCAGCGGCAGAGAGCAGCTGGAGAGGGCCCTGGGGCTGCAGGGCCTGCAGGCTGCAGGTGTGTACTACATGTAAATGGTCACATTTTTCTATAGCACTTTTCCACCTTCAAGGCTCAAAGCTCAACAAGGAACCACTCACACAGTCACACATTCACACATTGTGGGCAAGGTAGGTTAAGTGTCTTGCCCAAGAACACAACGGCAGCATTCATCTGTGGAGAGCTGGAATCACACCACCAACCTTCAGATCAGTGGGCGAATGCTCCACCCACTGAACTACTATGTATTTAACTATAGAAACTCTGTATATTATATATACAGTATATACACACACACACACACACACCACACACACACACATATATATATATATATGTGTGTGTGTGTGTGTGTGTGTGTATATACCTGGTCTGGTTCTCTCATAGACCAGGGGACTCATTTATAAAACTGCGCAGATGTTGTCGTAAGTTAGTGCGTACGTTTAATAGCTACGACAGTCGAGCGCCGCAAACTCCATATTTAGAAAACCCACCGCACGAACCAAACCTGCAACCCCCTCACACCTCCACCTCACCATAAAAGGACAGACCACGCCCCCTCACACCTCCACCTCACCATAAAAGGACAGACCACGCCCCCTCACACCTCCACCTCACCATAAAAGGACAGACCACGCCCCCTCACACCTCCACCTCACCATAAAAGGAGCAGGTAAAGTGACTCGTGAATGAAATTTCCCTAAACATGAGTCGATAATCAGACACGCGGGACAGAGGGAGGAGGAGGCTCCACGCAGCACCACGTGATCACCACAAACACTTTATTAAAGACTTTATTAAATAAGGTTTAATAAATACAAAACTAAAAGTGACAATAATGACTCATCTGTTCATTTAATCATATTTTATAATATTACGGCAGAACATCTTTGCAGTAAAGACCATGTGTTTTTTCACTGTTTCAACAGTTTTATCTCTATATTTTTAAGTGTGTCTATGAAGTGTGTGAGGACTGGTCCTGTATTTATACATATACATGTAGATACGTGCACGCGCTGATCTGAACGGTCAAATTATGAGCGCGTGCGAGAGATTCAGATGCCCTCCCCTGGAGAGGGAAAGGAGCGAAGGAAGGACACGAGGACACGAGGACACAGATTTATCATTAAACACATCAGATACAGATGTTATTCTGCCGATTAAAGTCCACACGAAACATCCAAACTGCTGAACCTGTGAGTGCGGGTCTGTGAGTGCGGGTCTGTGTGTGCGGGTCTGTGTGTCTGTGAGTGCGGGTCTGTGAGTGCGGGTCTGTGAGTGCGGGTCTGTGAGTGCGGGTCTGTGAGTGCGGGTCTGTGAGTGCGGGTCTGTGAGTGCGGGTCTGTGAGTGCGGGTCTGTGAGTGCGGGTCTGTGAGTGCGGGTCTGTGAGTGCGGGTCTGAGTGTAGTGCAGTGCAGTGCAAAGTGTAGGGCAGATTTTGGTTGGGGTCAGGTTCGGTCAGTGGGCTTTGTGTTGTCCGCAGACTCAGGTCACAGACTCGGGTCACAGACTCGGGTCACAGACTCAGGTCACTCTGGCGCTCGGTGAGTAAAGACTAAAGTAAAAGTGTTAAAGTTTTGTTCATTAAATCAAAGTCTGGCTCCTGCTGCGTCTGAGGGAAGAGTTTAGTCTCAGGTCGGGTCATTATTTCGTCCTCTGTGTTGGTCAGTCTGTGTCGGTCAGTCTGTGTTGGTCAGTATAAAGTCTGTGGTCTTGTTGTGGACTGTGGGACTCTGCGCTGCACCGAGTCCGGGAACGTGTCCGCGCTTGTGCACAAGTTTAAATGTTTAATATTGTGGAGAATAATGAGTGGAATAAACAGCTCTTCTCCGTGTTTTGTTGAACCAAACACTTAAATGTACAAATCTGAAGGTCATTCTTCTGTATACGTGGATTTTCTGATCAAACTCTTCCTCAAACTCTGTTCACTTCTGCTTCTCTCCACGAGTGTCGCTTTTTCCCCGTGTCTCCAGACTTTGTGTAGAACTTACAGGAGGTTCAGAGTTGGTGTAGAGTTAAACAAAGAGCCACGACTTAGTCGAGTTTTATAAATACCGCGGTTGGTGTAGGAAGCGACGACGCACGGATTTTTGCGTAAGCAAGATTTATAAATGAGGCCCCTGGTCTGGTTCTCTGTAGACCTGGTCTGGTTCTCTCATAGACCTGGTCTGGTTCTCTTGTAGACCTGGTCTCTGGACTTCGAGCAGCGGTGGGTGGAGACTCTCTTGGGGGCGTGGCCTGGTTCGTGGCGCAGGGGGCGGAGCCTGATGATGCGTACAGGAAGAGTCTGGAGGGGAGTTTTGGGGCGGACCTTCAGACGGTGGACTTCGGCTCACCTCAGGACTCTACGGACTCCATCCAGCGCTGGGTCCTGGAGCAGACCCGACAGCGAGTCCAGACCCCGACGACCGGACTAGACCTGGGACCGGACCCACAGCTGGTCCTCGCCTCGGCTCTTCACGTCCAGAGTGAGTCCAGTTTAGACCTGATTCAGTCCTGACTTCAGTCTTACTTTAGACCCACTTCTAACCCTGCGCTCTCCTCTGGTCTCTGCTCTGGTCTCTGCTCTGGTCTCTGGTCTCTGGTTTCTGCTCTGGTCTCTGCTCTGGTCTCTGGTCTCTGGTTTCTGCTCTGGTCTCTGGTCTCTGGTCTCTGCTCTGGTCTCTGGTCTCTGGTCTCTGCTCTGGTCTCTGGTCTCTGGTTTCTGCTCTGGTCTCTGGTCTGATCTCTGGTCTCTGGTCTCTGGTCTCGGTCTGGTTCAGGCCGGTTCTCGGTCCCCTTTAATGCGTCCCAGACGGTGCAGGAGCGGTTCTTCGTGGACCGGTACCACACGGTGATGGTTCCGATGATGCTGACCACGGGCAGGTTCCTGTTGGCGTACGACCGGAACCTGAGGACTGGAGTCCTGAGGCTGGGACTGGACCGGGACCGAGCAGCCATGTTGGTTCTGCTGCCGGACGAGGGCGTGCACGTGAGCGCGCTGGAGGACGAGCTGAGCGGCGAAAAACTCCAAAAACTCGTCCGAGCGCTCAAGAAGACGTGAGTTTATTATTATTATTATTATTATTATTATTATTATTATTATTATTATTATTATTATTCATTATTATTATTATTAATAATAATAATAATAATAATAAGACTTAACCCTGTCTCCGGTGTCGACCTTCAGGCGTCTCGAGGTCCAGATTCCGCGCTTCGCTCTGGAACAGGCCACGCCCCTAAAACCCGTCCTCCAGAAGCTGCAGGTCACACAGGTGTTCGCCGACAACTCCCTCTCCCAGGTCAGTCCCAAAACCGGTTTAGATCCTCCTAGAACCAGGTCAGTCCCAGAACCGGTTTAGATCCTCCTAGAACCAGGTCAGTCCCAGAACCGGTTTAGATCCTCCTAGAACCAGGTCAGTCCCAAAACCGGTTTAGATCCTCCTAGAACCAGGTCAGTCCCAAAACTGGTTTAGATCCTCCTAGAACCAGGTCAGTCCCAGAACCGGTTTAGATCCTCCTAGAACCAGGTCAGTCCCAAAACCGGTTTAGATCCTCCTAGAACCAGGTCTGTCCCAAAACCGGTTTAGATCCTCCTAGAACCAGGTCAGTCCCAAAAAACGGTTTAGATCCTCCTAGAACCAGGTCAGTCCCAAAACCGGTTTAGATCCTCCTAGAACCAGGTCAGTCCCAGAACCGGTTTAGATCTAAGACCCTTTCTGGACCTGTTCATAGTCCTGTAGTCTGGTCCGAATCCCTGCATGTGGACCCGGTCTACACCCGGTCTACACCCGGTCTACACCCGGTCTACACCCGGTCTACACCCGGTCTACACTGTTTTTCAGGTCCTGGACTCGGTGGCTCTTTCCGTGGACGAGACTTCGGCGCCGGGAAGCGTGGCCAGCTCTTTTAAGACCCCGCCCCCTCGGCTCACTGTGAATCGGCCGTTCCTATTGGTCGTTTATCACGAAGCAACAGAAACGGTGCAGATGATTGGACGAGTCATGGACCCCACCCAGAAATGACCAGTCACATCACACCCTGGTCTAGTCCAGGTCTAGTCCTGGTCTAGTCCTGGTCTAGTCCCGGTCTAGTCCTGGTCTAGTCCCGGTCTAGTCCAGGTCTAGTCCTGGTTTAGTCCCGGTCTAGTCCAGGTCTAGTTCTGGTTTAGTCCCGGTCTAGTCCAGGTCTAGTTCTGGTTTAGTCCTGGTTATTTCTGGTTTGTTTTTCGTTTGTTTCCTTCAATTAAATAAACTGTCTTGAACCTGAAGTTTTGTAGTACTGCAGAAAAGCAGTACAACTACTACTACTACTACTACTATCACTACTACTACTACTACTACTACTACTACTACTACTATAGTACAGTACTGTTACTGCCTGAGCTTGTACTTTGTCACTTTTAATTCCACTAAAACTGTGTATTTTTACTTAAGTACTGGAACTGTCTCCTCCCTCCTTGTTTTCACTCTCTGACGCTATCTCCTTGTCTCCTTGTCTTCTCCCTCCTTGTCTCCTTGTCTCCTCCCTCCTTGTCTCCTTGTCTCCTCCCTCCTTGTCTCCTCTCTCGGTCTCTGTTTCCTTGTGAGTTTTTCTTGTGATGTAATGATCTGTTAAACACTACACTTCCCATGATGCTCTGCTTCTGCTGGTCAATAATAAACAACTGTTACAAATGTGTACGGCTTTGGTTTAGTCCTGGTCTAGTCCTGGTCTAGTCCTGGTCTAGTCCTGGTTTAGTCCTGGTTTAGTCCTGGTCTAGTCCTGGTTTAGTCCTGTTTTTTCTTGAGTACTCTGGAATACTCGAGTACTCTGGAATACTCGAGTACTCTGAAATACTTGAGTACTCTGGGATATTCGTGACTTAGACAAACTTTTTTGATCCACAGGGATTCAGACACAAAGTCACACGACACGACAGAAAATAATAACAAATATAATAAATATAATAAACAATAAATATAAATGTGATAAATTCTAAATAAAAAGCAAAAAAGAACAAGAGACAAATAAAACATTGATGTAAATGTAAATCTAAATAAAATAGAAAAATAAGAAATAAAATATAAAATCACAGATTTATACAAGAGGAAGACACAGAGTGATGTGTTACATAAGGTTGTAGGGAGTATTATCTGTCACATAAGGGAGTATGTACAGTTGTAGGGAGTATTATCTGTCACATAAGGGAGTATGTACAGTTGTAGGGAGTATTATCTGTCACATAAGGGAGTATGTACAGTTGTAGGGAGTATTATCTGTCACATAAGGGAGTATGTAAAGTTGTAGGGAGTATTGTCTGTCACATAAAGGTGAGTTGTTGTTCTTCTTGTGCAGTGTTACAGTGTGAAATTTCTCCATTTGCCTTTTGCAAAAATATATATATTTTTGGCCATAACTTGAGAATATAATATATTTTATATTATAAAATATATTTTAAATATCATCATCTATATTTATTTCTATGCACGCCGCTGGGGGCGCTGTCACTTCCGCTGATGGCGCTGTTACTTCCGCTCACAAAAGTGTCATGGCGGCGCACAGACTCCCGCAATGACTTTTCTCAAAACAACCCGCCGAACCGAACCGGACCGGACCAGACTAACCCAGAACCAGGACCGAATCGGACCGGACTAACCCAGAACCGACCCGGACTAACCCAGAACCAGGACCGGACCCGGGACCAGGTGATATTAAGACCTGTTTAATTTCAGATGTCTGAGCCTGGTTTAGTCCTGGTTTAGTCCTGGTTTAGTCCTGGTTCAGACCTGGTTTAGTCCTGGTTCAGACCTGGTTTAGTCCTGGTTCAGACCTGGTTTAGTCCTGGTTCAGACCTGGTTTAGTTCTGGTTCAGTTCTGGTTCAGACCTGGTTTAGTTCTGGTTTAGTCCTGGTTTAATCTTGGTTCTTGGTGCAGGATGGTCTCAGTTCTTCGTGGCGCCTGGAGGGTTTTGGCTCCGCCCCTTCTGCGTGCAGCCCCGCCCCCTCTACGGAAAACCCCCGCCCACTTCCAACAGCAAAGACACACCTCCAAACAGGTAAAAACACACCTCCAAACAGGTAACAGGTGACTGAAACTGATTAAGGACCGTGACCCCTACGTGACCCCTACGTGACCCCTACGTGACCCCTACAGTCAGACACAATCATGGATCTATTAAAATAACTGGATACAGTTTTGCTGCTTGTTTCTGCCTCGAGTTGACGTAGTGTCACTCAGTGGTTCTACAGTCGAAAAAATCCCATGGACCGAGAGAAGATTTTTCTCATAGAGGCAACGTGATCACAACCTGCTCGTGTTCGTCTGACAGGACCTACAACTTTCAAAAATGTCGGATTTTGTGGCGATTTTTACCTATTTTTAGATCATAAACGTTTTCTCGCTCAAAATCCTTCAGTTGTCTTAAAAAATGCTTTATATTCGTTAGCTCCGGCTCCGCTCTGCTCCGTTCTCGTTCTTCTCGCTCTGATTGGTCAAAGCGATCACGTGATACACGAGTCCGCGCTCCGTGCGTGTGGTCGCGTGCATTCGCGTGTTGCCCGTGGGAGAAAAGACTCTACTGCACATGCTCGGTCGCCCACAGCCACCAGAAGAACCTCGCCGGGCTAATCTGGGATCATGAGACATAGAGCTCAGCCCATTGACTTGAATGGGCGGCCATTTTGGAACCTGGGGGCTTGGACACAATAAGCTCAGGTCACATGGTGTGTGCAGGTCAAAGGTCACAGGAAGGAGCCCAAACCGAAAGTGGAGAAACAGGAAGTGGAGATCAAACAGAGGATGAGTGTGGAAGAGCTGGCACGAGCCATGGACCGAGACTGTGGTAAACCTGCACCTGTCTGCACCTGTCTGTATCTGTCTGCACCTGTCAGCTCCTGTCTGCACCTGTCTGCACCTGTCTGCTTCTATCTGCACCTGTCTGCTCCTGTCTGTATCTGTCTGCACCTGTCTGTATCTGTCTGCACCTGTCAGCTCCTGTCTGTATCTGTCTGCACCTGTCTGCACCTGTCAGCTCCTGTCTGCACCTGTCTGCTCCTGTCTGTATCTGTCTGCACCTGTCTGTATCTGTCTGCACCTGTCAGCTCCTGTCTGCATCTGTCTGCACCTGTCTGCACCTGTCTGCTTCTATCTGCACCTGTCTGCTCCTGTCTGTACCTGTCTGCACCTGTCTGCTTCTATCTGCACCTGTCTGCTCCTGTCTGCACCTGTATGCTCCTGTCTGTACCTGTCTGCTCCTGTCTGCACCTGTCTGCATCTCTCTGTATCTGTCTGCACCTGTCAGCTCCTGTCTGCTCCTGTCTGCACCTGTCTGCTCCTGTCTGTACCTGTCTGCTCCTGTCTGCACCTGTCTGCACCTGTCTGCTTCTATCTGCACCTGTCTGCTCCTGTCTGCACCTGTCTGCATCTCTCTGTATCTGTCTGCACCTGTCTGTATCTGGCTGCTCCTGTCTGCACCTGTCTGCTTCTATCTGCACCTGTCTGCTCCTGTCTGCACCTGTCTGCTCCTGTCTGCACCTGTCTGCTTCTATCTGCACCTGTCTGCACCTGTCTGCTTCTATCTGCACCTGTCTGCTCCTGTCTGCACCTGTCTGCTCCTGTCTGCACCTGTCTGCTCCTGTCTGTACCTGTCTGCTCCTGTCTGCACCTGTCTGCTTCTATCTGCACCTGTCTGCACCTGTCTGTATCTGGCTGCTCCTGTCTGCACCTGTCTGCTCCTGTCTGCACCTGTCTGCTTCTATCTGCACCTGTCTGCTTCTATCTGCACCTGTCTGCTCCTGTCTGTACCTGTCTGCACCTGTCTGCTTCTATCTGCACCTGTCTGCTCCTGTCTGCACCTGTCTGCTCCTGTCTGTACCTGTCTGCTCCTGTCTGCACCTGTCTGCTCCTCTGACCTGTGACCTGTGACCCTCAGACCACGTTCTGGAGGTCCTGTCCAACACGTCGTTGGACTCGGTTCTGGGTCTGGACTCGGTTCTGGATCAGTCGTTGATCAAAGAGGTGGTGAAGCTGTCGGGGATGAAGGTCCGATGGGCCAAACTGAGCGAGACCCGCCAGCGCCCCCACAAGGACGTCACCCGCAGGTACAAGAACCTCACAGTCACAAGGTACAAGAACCTCACACTCACAAGGTACAAGAACCTCACACCCGCAGGTCCAAGAACCTCACAGTCACAAAGTACAAGAACCTCACACCCGCAGGTACAAGAACCTCACAGTCAGAAGGTACAAGAACTTCACACTCGCAGGTACAAGAACCTCACAGTCATAAGGTACAAGAACCTCACACTCACAATGTACAAGAACCTCACAGTCACAAGGTACAAGAACCTCACAGTCACAAGATACAAGAACCTCACACCCGCAGGTCCAAGAACCTCACAGTCACAAGGTACAAGAACCTCACAGTCACAGGTACAAGAACAGTCACAGGTATAAGAACCTCAGTCACAAGGTACAAGAACCTCACAGTCACAAGGTACAAGAACCTCACAGTCAGAAGGTACAAGAACCTCACACCCGCAGGTCCAAGAACCTCAGTCACAAGGTACAAGAACCTCACAGTCACAAGGTACAAGAACCTCACAGTCAGAAGGTACAAGAACCTCACAGTCAGAAGGTACAAGAACCTCACAGTCAGAAGGTACAAGAACCTCACAGTCAGAAGGTACAAGAACCTCACAGTCACAGGTACAAGAACCTCACAGTCACAATTGCAACAGTCACAGGTACAAGAACCTCACAGTCATAGATACAAGAACCTCACAGTCACAGTTACAACAGTCACAGGTACAAGAACCTCACAGTCACAGGTACAAGAACCTCACAGTCACAGGTACAAGAACCTCACAGTCATAGATACAAGAACCTCACAGTCACAGTTACAACAGTCACAGGTACAAGAACCTCACAGTCACAGCGCCCCCACAAGGACGCCACGAGCAGGTACACCCAGATGCCCTCGTTGCCTCAGATGCCCTCCCTCTGTCTCGTCCCTCAGACCGCCGCCGGACCCTGCGCTGCTCAGGCCCCGCCCCCCCGTGGTCACAATTATGGGTCACGTGGATCACGGTAAAACCACGCTCCTGGACGCTCTCAGGGCCAGCCAGCTCGCGTCTGCGGAGGCGGGAGGCATCACGCAGCACATCGGAGCCTTTCTGGGTAAAACTCTAACTAGACTAAACTAAACTAACTCAAACTAAACCAAACTACACTAACCCAAACTAAACTAACTCAAACTAAACTAACCCAAACTAAACTAACTCAAACGAACCCAAATTAAACTCAAATTAAACTGAACTAAACTCAAACTAAACTAACTCAAACTAAACTAAACTAAACTCAAACTAAACTCAACTCAAACTAACTCAAACTAACCCAAACTAACTCAAACTAAACTAATTCAAACTAAACTAACTCAAACTAAACCAAACTCAAACTAAACTAATTCAAACTAAACTAACTCAAACTAAACCAAACTCAAACTAAACTAATTCAAACTAAACTAACTCAAACTTAACTCAAACTAAAATAACTCAAACTAAACTAAACCAAATTAACCCAAACTAAACTAACCCAAACTAACCTAGACTATGGGTTAGGGTTTATATTTACTATTTTCATGTTTTCTGTATTTATTTGATCGATTCTGAATCTGCTCAGGATCCTGGTTCAGGGTTTAGGCTTCAACATTTTGTCCCTAAAGACGATGACGGTTCTGGACACTCCGGGACATGCGGCTTCCCTGGTCCGGTCCCTGGTCCGGTCCCTGGTCCGGTCCCTGGTCCGGTCCCTGGTCCGGTCCCCGGTCTGGTCCCTGATCCGGGCTTTGGCCGGTCCCTGGTCGGGTCCAGTCTTTGGTCCGGTCCCTGGTCCGGTCCAGTCTTTGGTCCGGTCCCTGGTCCAGTCCAGTCTTTGGTCTGGTCCCAGGTCCAGTCCCTGGTCTAACCCGGTCTGTCGGTCGCAGTGCGTTTGGCGAGCGGTGAGGCGATGACGGTCCTGGACACTCCGGGACACGCGGCGTTCTCGAGTCTTCGGGCCAGAGGGGCGTCGGCCACAGACATCGTGATTCTGGTGATCGCGGCGGACGACGGCGTCATGGAACAGACTGTCGAGTCCATCCGACACGCCCGGAACGCCGGAGGTGAGTCCGGAACATTCTAGTGACGCTAACTGGAGGCACTGCTCTGTCCGAGGCTCTGACATACTGGAATCTGAGTTTAGTTTGACCCTCTCTGACCTCTGACCCTCTCTGACCTCCTCTGACCTCTGACCTCTGACCTCAGTCCCGATCATCGTGGCCGTGAATAAATGTGACAAACCTCAGTCGGACCCTGACAGGGTCAAGAGGGAGCTCCTGTCGCACGACGTCGTCTGTGAAGAGTTTGGAGGAGACGTGCAGGCGCTGCACCTGTCAGCCCTCAAGGTACACTCACCTGTACAGGCGCCGCACCTGTCTGCACTGAGGGGGTCGTTGTGTTGTGTGTACAGTTGTGTGTTGTGTGTACAGTTGTGTGTTGTGTGTACAGTTGTGTGTTGTGTGTACAGTTGTGTGTACAGTTGTGTGTACAGTTGTGTGTACAGTTGTGTGTCGTGTGTACAGTTGTGTGTTGTGTGTACAGTTGTGTGTCAGTTGTGTGTACAGTTGTGTGTTGTGTGTACAGTTGTGTGTACAGTTGTGTGTCGTGTGTACAGTTGTGTGTCGTGTGTACAGTTGTGTGTCGTGTGTACAGTTGTGTGTCGTGTGTTTGTGTTCAGGGGGAGGGGCTTGTGGAGCTCACTGAGGCGGTCGTGGCTTTGGCTGAAGTTCTGGAGCTGAAAGCCGAACCGGACGGAGCGATGGAAGGAACCGTGATCGAGAGTCGCATCGACAAAGGGAAAGGGTGAGGAGGACGAGGAGTGTGTCGTGTGTCGTGTGTAATAACTGGTGTGTGTGTAATAACTGGTGTGTGTGTCAGTCCTGTCAGTACCGCTCTGGTCCAGAGGGGGGCGCTCCGGAGGGGGGCGGTCCTGGTCTCGGGTCGGACTTGGGCCAAAGTCCGGTTCATGTTTGATGAAAACGGGACGGTTCTGAACGAGGCCGGACCGAGCCGAGCCGTGCAGGTCTGCGGCTGGAGAGACCTGCCCTCCGCCGGGGAGGACATCCTCGAGGTCGAGTCCGAGGTAAGACCGGGACTAGACCCAGTCTAGACCCAGTCTAGACCAGGAATAAACCTGAACTAAACATGAATTAGACCTGGACTAAACCAGGACTAAACCAGGACTAAACCAGGACTAAACCAGGACTAAACCTGGACTAAATCTGGACTAAACCTGGACTAAACATGAATTAGACCTGGACTAAACCAGGACTAAACCAGGACTAAACCAGGACTAAACCAGGACTAAACCTGGACTAAATCTGGACTAAACCTGGACTAAACATGAATTAGACCTGGACTAAACCAGGACTAAACCAGGACTAAACCAGGACTAAACCTGGACTAAACCTGGACTAAACCTGGACTAAACCCAGACTAAACCCAGACTAAACCCGAACTAAACCCGAACTAAACCCGGACTAAACCCGGACTAAACCCGGACTCTTGGTGGTCTGAGCAGCAGAGGGCGCGGGAGGTGGTGTCGTACCGACAGCACCTGGACGAGCAGCAGCGTCTGGGGGAGGAGCAAAAGACCATCGCGGCCAATCAGGAGGCTCATCTGCGACAGTACCGCCTCCAGAGGGCGGAGCTAGCACACCTGAGCTGGAGGCAGCGGAAGAGCGCCCTCTACCACAAAAACAAGGAAGTGTTCGCCACTCGCCCGCCAGAACGAGACACGGACCAAAGCTCGCCGCGGCTCAGCGTCGTCATCAAAGGTGCCACGCTTTTGGTTTGGGCGCGTTCTCCGAGTTTAGGAACGTTCTCCGAGTTTAGGAACGTTCTCCGAGTTTAGGAACGTTCTCTAAGTTTAGGAACGTTCTCCGAGTTTAGGAACGTTCTCCGAGTTTAGGAACGTTCTCTAAGTTTAGGAACGTTCTCCGAGTTTAGGAACGTTCTCCGAGTTTAGGAACGTTCTCTAAGTTTAGGAACGTTCTCCGAGTTTAGGAACGTTCTCCGAGTTTAGGAACGTTCTCTAAGTTTAGGAACGTTCTCCGAGTTTAGGAACGTTCTCTAAGTTTAGGAACGTTCTCCGAGTTTAGGAACGTTCTCCGAGTTTAGGAACGTTCTCTAAGTTTAGGAACGTTCTGTATTATTATTATTATTATTATTATTATTAGGGTTGAATTTGTGTTTTTAAAGTGAGATTTAGTTTGTCTCAGACGTGGACGACGCTTTAGACTTTATACTTACTCTGTTATTATATTTAATAATAATCATGATAATAATCATGGTGTGGTGTTGTTCAGGAGACGTGGACGTTTTTTTAGACTTTATACTTACTGTTATTATTATTATTTTTTAATATAATAATAATAAATATAATAATAATAATGACGGTGTGGTGTTGTTCAGGAGACGTGGACGGTTCTGTGGAGACCCTCCTGAATGTTCTGGACTCGTACGACGCTCAGGATCAGTGTGAACTCGACCTGATCCATTTTGGGACCGGAGACGTGTCCGAGACCGACGTGAACCTGGCACACACCTTCTCAGGTTAGGTCTCTAATCCGGGTTTAGACCTGGTTTAGTCCTGGTTTAGACCTAGTTTAGGCCTGGTTTAGTCCTGGTTTAGTCCTGGTTTAGACCTGGTTTAGTCCTGGTTTAGACCTGGTTTAGACCTGGTTTAGTCCTGGTTTAGTCCTGGTTTAGTCCTGATTTAGACCTGGTTTAGACCTGGTTTAGACCTGGTTTAGTCCTGGTTTAGTCCTGGTTTAGTCCTGGTTTAGTCCTGATTTAGACCTGGTTTAGACCTGGTTTAGACCTGGTTTAGACCTGGTTTAGTCCTGGTTTAGTCCTGGTTTAGTCCTGGTTTAGTTCTTGTGTGTGGAGAATGACATGGACCCTGTGTTTGTTTATCTTGTGTTGTTTTATTTGTGTCCTTATTTGCATCCTTGTGTCCTTTTTAGATTCCTTGTGTCCTTTTTTGCATCCTTGTGTCCTGTTTAGTTTCCTTGTGTCCTTTTTTGCATCCTTGTGTCCTTTTTAGATTCCTTGTGTCCTTATTTGCATCCTTGTGTCCTGTTTAGTTTCCTTGTGTCCTTTTTAGATTCCTTGTGTCCTTATTTGCATCCTTGTGTCCTTTTTAGTTTCCTTGTGTCCTTATTTGCATCCTTGTGTCCTGTTTAGTTTCCTTGTGTCCTTTTTTGCATCCTTGTGTCCTGTTTAGATTCCTTGTGTCCTTATTTGCATCCTTGTGTCCTTTTTAGATTCCTTGTGTCCTTATTTGCATCCTTGTGTCCTTTTTAGATTCCTTGTGTCCTTATTTGCATCCTTGTGTCCTTTTTAGTTTCCTTGTGTCCTTATTTGCATCCTTGTGTCCTGTTTAGTTTCCTTGTGTCCTTTTTTGCATCCTTGTGTCCTGTTTAGTTTCCTTGTGTCCTTTTTTGCATCCTTGTGTCCTTTTTAGATTCCTTGTGTCCTTATTTGCATCCTTGTGTCCTTGTTAGATTCCTTGTGTGTTTTTCATGTGTTTGTTGGTTCTTTGTTGCAGGTTCTGTTTACGGCTTTAACGTGTCGGTGTCGCGCTCCGTGCAGCAGGTGGCGCTGAAGAAGAACGTGCCGCTCAAACTTCACTCTGTTATTTACAAACTCGTCGAAGAACTCAAGCAGGAACTCAGCGAAAAACTGCCCTCAGAGACCATCCAGACAGTCCTGGGTAAGAACCGGGTCTAAACCAGATCTAAACCCTCCAGAGACCATCCAGACAGTCTTGGTCTCTGGTCTGGGCCCTGGTCCAGTCCCCGGTCTGGTCTAAGTCCGGTCTAAGTCTGGTCTTTGCAGGAGAGGCTGGGGTCCTGGCCGTCTTCGAGGTCTCCGTGGGGAAGAGGAAAGTCCCTGTGGCTGGATGCAGAGTCCAGAGAGGCGTCCTGGACAAACGGCAGCGCTTCAGAGTCCTGAGGGAGGGGCAGGTCCTGTGGGAGGGTATGTACTCCTGGGGGGGGTAGTTACTCCTGGGGGGGGTAGTTACTCCTGGGGGGTACGTACTCCGGGGGGGGGGGTAGTTACTCCTGGGGGGTACGTACTCCGGGGGGGGGGTAGTTACTCCTGGGGGGTACGTACTCCGGGGGTTGTAGTTTACTCCTGGGGGGGTATGTACTCCGGGGGGGTAGTTACTCCTGGGGGGGTACGTACTCCGGGGGTTGTAGTTACTCCTGGGGGGGGTATGTACTCCGGGGGGGTAGTTACTCCTGGGGGGTATGTACTCCGGGGGGGTATGTACTCCGGGGGGGTATGTACTCCGGGGGGGGTAGTTACTCCTGGGGGGGTACGTACTCCGGGGGGGGGTAGTTACTCCTGGGGGGTAGTTACTCCTGGGGGGGTACGTACTCCGGGGGTTGTAGTTACTCCTGGGGGGGTACGTACTCCGGGGGGGGGGGTAGTTACTCCTGGGGGGTATGTACTCCGGGGGGGGGGTAGTTACTCCTGGGGGGGTACGTACTCCGGGGGGGGGTAGTTACTCCTGGGGGGGTAGTTACTCCTGGGGGGGTACGTACTCCGGGGGGGGGGGGTAGTTACTCCTGGGGGGTACGTACTCCGGGGGTTGTAGTTACTCCTGGGGGGGTACGTACTCCGGGGGTTGTAGTTACTCCTGGGGGGGTATGTACTCCGGGGGGGTAGTTACTCCTGGGGGGGTATGTACTCCGGGGGGGGTAGTTACTCCTGGGGGGTACGTACTCCGGGGGTTGTAGTTACTCCTGGGGGGGTATGTACTCCGGGGGGGTAGTTACTCCTGGGGGGGTATGTACTCCGGGGGGGGTAGTTACTCCTGGGGGGTATGTACTCCGGGGGGGGTAGTTACTCCTGGGGGGTACGTACTCCGGGGGTTGTAGTTACTCCTGGGGGGGTATGTACTCCGGGGGGGGTAGTTACTCCTGGGGGGTACGTACTCCGGGGGTTGTAGTTACTCCTGGGGGGGTACGTACTCCGGGGGGGGGTAGTTACTCCTGGGGGTACGTACTCCGGGGGGGGGGGGGTAGTTACTCCTGGGGGGTACGTACTCCGGGGGGGGGGGTAGTTACTCCTGGGGGGGTACGTACTCCGGGGGGGGGGGGGGGGGTAGTTACTCCTGGGGGGTACGTACTCCAGACGACTCCCTCAACTTTATTTCTGTTGCACTTTAAAAACAAGAGTCGACCAAATTCTGCAGGAAAAAAACAAACAGGGACAAAGACGAGTCGGTAAAAGGTCGAACCTCAGACTTCCCACGTTTACACGAGAACTTTAATTCTGAAAGAAAACGATGTAATTCTGAATAAAAATGAATTCCTCTTTAAAAAGTCCATATAAACCTGGCCCTGGCCCTGGCCCTGGTCCTGGTCCTGGTCCTGGTCCTGGTCCTGGTCCTGGTCCTGGCCCTGGCCCTGGCCCTGGTCCTGGTCCTGGTCCTGTCTCGGGACTTTGATCCGTGTCTCTTTGGGTTTGTGAGCGGGATGCGGGGGTGGGCTGAGGTAGAGCAGCTCACTTTGTCTCCTTTGTGTTTGTGTCGGTGGAGGAACGACAAACCGAGACGACAGAAAAGTCGGAGCAGATGAAGTTTGTGTTTAAATCTGTCGGTGTTTCTGTCCAATCAGAACCTCCCCAGACGCTCACACACAGGAAAAAAAAACATCTCACCAGTTTTACACATAAACCTCAATTCATAATTATTATTTCCATGAAAACTCCAAGGAGAATATTTTAATTCCGAACTATTTAATTCAGAATAATTTATATGAAATAAAAAAAAAACGTGTAAACGTGGCACTGAGTTAAAACTGAGGAGAAAAAAGTGAGTGGATCCAGATCTGCAGAGAGAAGATTCCACTGGAGCAGCTGCTCTGTTTCCCCCAGTTTAACCCTGGACTCTGGTCTCTGGTCTTTGGTCTCTGGTCTCTGGTCTCTGGTCTTTGGTCTTTGGTCTCTGGTCTCTGGTCTCTGGTCTCTGGTCTTTGGTCTCTGGTCTCTGGTCTCTGGTCTTTGGTCTTTGGTCTCTGGTCTCTGGTCTCTGGTCTCTGGTCTCTGGTCTCTGGTCTTTGGTCTCTGGTCTCTGGTCTCTGGTCTCTGGTCTCTGGTCTCTGGTCTCTGGTCTCTGGTCTCTGGTCTTTGGTCTCTGGTCTCTGGTCTCTGGTCTCTGGTCTTTGGTCTCTGGTCTCTGGTCTCTGGTCTCTGGTCTCTGGTCTCTGGTCTCTGGTCTCTGGTCTCTGGTCTCTGGTCTCTGGTCTAACCCGGTCTCTGGTCTCTGGTCTCTGGTCTTTGGTCTCTGGTCTTTGGTCTCTGGTCTTTGGTCTTTGGTCTTTGGTCTCTGGTCTCTGGTCTCTGGTCTCTGGTCTCTGGTCTTTGGTCTTTGGTCTAACCCCGGTCTCTGGTCTCTGGTCTCTGGTCTTTGGTCTCTGGTCTCTGGTCTCTGGTCTCTGGTCTTTGGTCTAACCCCGGTCTCTGGTCTCTTTAGGGTCCCTTTCGGCTCTGAAGCATCATAAGGACGATGTTTCTTCTGTGAAGTTGGGGATGGACTGTGGACTTTCCGTCGACGGAGCCGTGGATTTCAAACCCGGCGACACAGTCCAGTGCTACGAGGAGGTCCAGACCCCCCAGACCTGCTCCTGGACCCCCCCGGGATTCTGACCCACAACTAGGACTGAAGTGGGACTAAACCGGGACTGAGCCAGGACAAAACCTCTTGTGGATTCAGCTGGTTCTGGTTTATTCAACCAAAATGGTGATAAAAATAGAATATTCTAATGAGTCTGTTGAAGATCTTAAGATTAAAATTATAATTATAATAATTATGACATTAAATGTTCCTTTTGTTTAATGTAAAAATTATTTTGTTTTTATTAAAGACACAAAAGTTTCAGATTCAAGAATGTTTTCATCCACGTTTCTGAAAATAAATGTAATAAAAACAAACAGCTCTGACCCCTGAACTCTGACCTTTGACCCCTGACCTCTGACACCATTTCTATGTTCCAGTGCTGCTCACTGAAGGTGCAGAGTTTTCATTACAAAAAGAAAATCATTTCAAAAGTGCGAGAGAAAAGTTTAAAATGAAGATAAACAATATTTCTTGGGATAATCTGAATCTAGAGTATTGCGGCGTATGTAGCCCAATGCTTTTCCCACACGCCGCGGCGGGATAAGACGCGGGGTAAAACACTGTGCACGCGTAACTCGGAACAAATGCATATACACGGTACTTGTTTGTCATAGTAGGCGTACGCGTTAGAGCACTTACTTTAAAGCTGCTGCCGTCCGTAGCCATGCACCGATACCTTCTATATGCAAATCTTTCCTGTTAAAATACGGTCAACAGAAAGTTGCTCCCCGTGCTCACCCCGCCACCATGATCCAAGGCCTCACACTCAGCAGGTGAGCGCGCGCTATATAGGCCACACCCACCGTGCCACCCCCAGACACCGCAGTGTAGTGCACATTAGTCACGTGTGGAAACCAATAGAAAACCCACGAATGGCTCCTACATAGAGAAGAATAATAATATTTATAATCTAGACCAGGAGAGTCAAACTCATTTTGTTCCGGGGGTCGTGTCCAACCGACTTTGATCCAAAGTGTCCGGATCAGAAAACTCATGTCATATAAACCCCAAAAATAACAAGAAGTTCAAATATTTGTGCAGAGAAACACAAATCTATTACAGAAATCTTTTTTAATTGATGAACTCTTTCTTTTACAAAATATTATAATATTATGAACAACCTGAAACTTTAAGAAAAATACAATTTCAACACAAAGTTTGAACATGAACTTGTCTGTAAACAGAATAAGTTCATTTTTGTTGTAAAATCCTGCACTCGGCTCCACTTTTCTCATGTTGGACATTTTCTGATGAGGGTCACGGTCAACAGTCAAAACGATCGTCCTTTAAGAGCGTTTGGAAAGAGACAAGTCTTCATTTGTGCTGCTCTGGTGGGAGGGGCCACGTACAGAGACGCTGGAGACGCTGCTGTGATAAACACCACACAAAATTAACACCATTTTAATAGAAAATATCATTCAAATATTTTAGTAGAAAATCACCCAAGGGCCACATTAAAAGTCTTGGAGGGCCGAATCTGGCCCCCGGGCCTTATGTTTGACACCTGTATTCTAGAGTTTGAAAATTCTGGTTTAGAATTAGTAAAGAATATTTCATCCTCTTATGAAGATGGAACACGTTAAATCCAGCTCCTGATATCACTGAAATAAATAAAATCATGATGATTTTTCTGTTTTCTTTGTGAAATCAAACGTTTCATGTTGAAGTCTTTTCCTCACACGATCTCGGCGTTTTTAAACACAGGTCCAGGTCTTTCCCTGATTGTTTCAGTAACTACAGACCCAGATCTGTTTTACCTGGATTTTTAAAAGTATTAGAAAAAGTTCTTTATAAAAGGTTATTTTCTTATATAAATAATAATTCAGTTCTTTGTAAGTATCAACGTGGTTTTGGTAAAACTCACAGCACGTTCACGTCTCAATAATGTTTATATCCAATTCAAACTTTCTGGTCGTCACTGTCGATGAAAATCTAAACTGGAAAGAGCAGCTGACTGACTCAGAACTTTATAAATCTCTTGGTTTTAGACTTAGACAAAATGTATTGATCCACAAGGGAAATTATTTGGACATTAAAAGAAAAGTTTCTAAATTTATGGATTATAATTTAGTTAAATGTACCTGTCATAATAACATCTGGTCTGCACTTTCCCAACTCCTCTCAACAATATTATTATTGGTGCAAAAATGTTTTGTTCAAAATGTAACTGATTCCACTCGTGTCGTTTATTCATCAAACTGAACATTCTTAATATTTATGACATTAATATTTATCACATTTGTATTTTATGTATAAAACTCTTAATATACGACTCTGATCCCTGAACATTTCACATTTTACTTTAAAACCAGTGAAGAGATTCAAAGATACAAAACTCGTCTAAATCATCATTTTCAAACGAGTCACAAGTGGAGCTCAGTTTTACTTCGATCCAGAGGCGGGAAATTCTGAAGCAGTTTTCACGTCGTTAGTGACGCGTCAGAAATGTTTAAGAAGAGTTTGAGGGAATGTTTGATATTTCATGATCTTGTTTGATAATGATTCAGTTTCAGAGTTTCATTGTGTTTTAATCCAAGTCTGAATCAAATGTTTTTCACCTACGTTGAGTAAATGTCATCGTTTTTATTCATGCTCAGCCACATTCAGTTTAAATGTTTTCATGAGGCGGAGGCTTTAATATTTTGCCCTTTGGGGGTTTTTGCCTTTTCCAGCACCAACTTTTTCATAGTCATATGTTATGTACATGTGAAATAAATAAATAAATATCGGGGTTAGTGAAATAATGTAAAATCAGGACAGGGCGTCGGACTCATCGCCATGACGGCGTCGGACTCTCAGATCAGGGCAAAGACAGTTTTTTTTCCCCTCAATAACGTTGTTCATGTCCATGAAAAATCTAAAAGGTGAATTCACAAATGTTGAACCTGATGATTTGTGTTTGTGATCAGACCCAGAAACTCTCGGTTTCAAACTGGTCCTGTCTGGATTTAACGTCACTGGACTCTGGAATGTCATGATGTCGTCTGAAACACACAGGGAAAATACTCCGTACTGTGGCATTAAACGTTCCTGTTGAGGTCAGGGGGCGGGCTCTCAGGGGGCGGCTCGTTCTGATTGGTCAGATTCAGAACTTGATCTAATCAAAGGAAATATTCAAAAAGGTCTGGTCCAGGTCCGGTTCCACTCAGGAAGTCCTCCTATCAGATCCACACACACTTCCTGTCTCATTCTGTTCACTTCCTGTCCCACAAACCGAGGGAGGGCCAGAGCAGGACCTGGTCTGGTCTCCGGGCAGGGACCAGTCCAGGGACCAGACCAGACCAGGGACCAAGGACCAGACCAGACCAGGGACCAAAGC
>NW_026571190.1:42444553-42467053 GCF_026225935.1 Boleophthalmus pectinirostris | reverse complement strand
CAGTACCTCAAATAGTACAGAGTATCTCATAAATACTAGAGTACCTCAAATACTCCAGAGAGTATCTGGTGTTACAGTAGTAATAGTAGTACTACAGTACTGCAGTACACAGTACGTGGTAGTACTTCTCAGCCAGGTCCCTGTGGCTGTTCCAGTGGCTCTGGACTCTACTTTCAGTAGTACTACAGTACACTGTACACTGTAGTATTTGTAGTACTTTTGTGTGTCAGGTGCGGCGCTGTGGCTTTGGACTCTGGATCCTGGGGTTTAGTTTCACAAAGCTGCAAAAACAAGAACCACTTCATCTGTGGATCCTCCAAGTCCAAGTCCAGACCAGGGACCGGGCCAGGGACCGGACCAGAGACCGGACCAGGGACCGGACCAGAGACTGGACCAGAGACCGGACCAGAGACCAGACCAGGGACCAGACCAAGTCCTGGATCATCAGAACCAGAGTCTGAACCAGTTTCAGATGTTGAGGGCCCAGATGGACCCGATCGATCCAGAGGTGAGTCTCTCTTTGGAATATCATCCTGAATTTTGGACTTCTGTTCATCTTGCAACACATAAAGGGAAAAGTCTCCCGAAAAAGTGAACATCAAACCTCCATGTTTGTTTTCCCAGTGGGACGTGTCTATTGACAAAGTCGATCTTTTCAAGTCTTTTGAACCATTTCACTTTTGTTTCTGCTTCTGATATTGTCATATTTTAGTTTTGGGATTCGGACGTCGTAATTGTTGTGGTTGTTGGATCCAAACAGCGGAAATCAACTCGAGGAACGAACTTTAGAAATTTGTGAACTCCATAAATGTAAAAGTGAATCAGATGTGTGTGACTCAAACCTCCGTTCAAACTGTTTCTCTTCCCAACGGAATTGAAAAATAGTGAAAGGTGAAGGTGATGGGCAGGACTGATCCACAGGAAGAACCAAAAAGGAAACATTTGTCTGACTAAATCATCCTGAGTTTACAGAGAACATTTTGTATGTGGAGCCACGACAAAACAAAATCCAGTTTGTTAATGTAGAGGAGCAGAAGACAAACAGACTGAGCTGCACTTTCTTGTTCTTGTGGTTTTACAGAAACATCATGTCTTGGTCTCTTTGCAGTGGAAGGTGTTTCTTGGTGAACAGTTGGAGCCTTTCACTTTGGCGTTGACTTTTTAAATTCATAACCAAGACTGAGTGAAGGATCAGGATTTTGTTTTGTCGTGGCTCCACATACAAAATGTTGTCTGTAAACTCGGGATGATTTCTCAGTCAGACAAATGTTTCCTTTTTGGTTCTTCCTGTGGATCAATCCTGCTCATCACCTTCACCTTTCACTATTTTTCAATTCCGATGGGAAGAGAAACAGTTTGAACGGAGGTTTGAGTCACACACATCTGATTCACTTTTACATTTATGGAGTTCACAAATTTCTAAAGTTCGTTCCTCGAGTTGTTTTCCGCTGTTTGGCTCCAACAACCACAACAATTACGATGTCCCAATCCTAAAACTAAAATATGACAATATCAGAAGCAGAAACAAAAGTGAAATGGTTCAAAAGACTTGAAAAGATCGACTTTGTCAATAGACACGTCCCACTGGGAAAACAAACATGGAGGTTTGATCATCACTTTTTCGGGAGACTTTTTCAGTTTGTTTGCACGATGAATGAAAGTCCAAAATTCAGGATGCATGTGTTGGACAAAATACTGGTCATTTTCAGTACTGACCCTGACCCTTGACCCCTGACCTCTGACCCTTCACATTTGTTTGTGTTTCAGATCCGGTCAGAGTCCAGACCAGACCTGGGCCCAGTACTGGAACTGAGACTGAACCTGGACTTGGGTCTGGGACTGACCCAGAACCTACTCCAGAACCTGGACTTGGGTCTGGGGCCATGGACCCCAAACTGTCCTCAGGTGTTTGTTTTTTTTCTCCTTTCACTAAATATTATTGTTCTGTTTTTTTCATGAAACTTACAAATTTTTCTCTGATAGAACCGGACCAAACCGGACCCAGTCTGGGACTCAATCCAAATCCAGACCCAAGTCCAGACCAGAGACCAGATCCAAGTCCAGATCCTACAGGCACTCCTGTGTCCTCTCCTGTCACTGAAGGTCTTGGTCCAGTCTCTGGTCCTGGTCCAGTCTCTGGTCCCTGCCCCACCCCTCAGGTCCCCAGGTCTCGCGCTGTGTCTCTGGACGACTCGGAGCCGGACAAAGTCTCCGTGGAGTGTTGGTCTGGAGACGTCCTCCTACTGCGCTGTGTCCAGGGAACATGGACCTGGGCCGGACCAGGTCTGTGTCAGATGCCCTCCCACACTCCCTGTCCCCGTGTGTCAGATGCCCTCCCAGATGGACCTTGTCACTGATACAAATCTCACTGTTTCTCTCCAGACCCAAGTCCAGACCCAAGTCCAGATCCATCAGAGCACTGGGACCTAGCTCTGAACCAGTCTGGGGCAGAGTACCCGCTGGGGGCAGAGTACCCGCTGGGGGGCTGCCCTCCCTGTGGTCCTGGTCTCCGGTTCAGGGAGGGTCAGTGCGAGGACATTGACGAGTGCTCGCTAAGCCCCGCCCCCTGTGTGCACGGCTGCGTGAACGCTCACGGCTTCTTCACGTGCACACCTGCGCCGCACTCGCACATGCACGCACTCATCGCTGTTGCCGCGGTAACACTGGCCGTGGTCGTCGCGGTAACCGTTTGGTGCTGCATCCGGAGGAAGAGGAGGGACCAGAAACTGGACCAGGACCTGAATCAGACCGAAGCCTGAATCCAGATCGAACCAGGACCTGAACCCGGACCTAAACCGGACCTAAACCAGACTACAGGAGGGTCTGAGGGTGGGACATGTTTCTGAATGTAATAAATTTTTTGTAGTGATTTAAAGCAAACGGTCGAGTCCGAGGGCCCGGACCGCGGACCGTCAAGTCCACGGGTCTGGAGCTGAGCGTCTGTGGTCCAGACTCAGTCAAATGAAGCTCAGCGAGGTCGCAGTTACAGCGGCGAATCTGAGGCCAGGGCCAAGTTTTAAACAGGAACTGATTTAGGAACAAAATGTTGAAATAAATCGAGCGGGTTCAGAGGTCAGACTGAGGCCACGCTTTTTATACACAAAGTGAACTGGAACCAGAGTCAGTGGAGCCCAATCATGCCCATGAACACTTCCCGTTTGGTTCTAATAAAATAACTTTTTTTAATTTCTAAACACGTTTGTACTGAATAAAAGTGAAGCACAAAGAGAAAACGTTTGACCTGGAGTTTTATTCCAAACTGATCAGAAAAGTCACGAGTCGCTCCTGAGGCAGATTCAAATGGAAAAATACAAAAAAACCAAAGATTTTAAAATAAAAACATTCAGTTCTTCTCTTCCTCCCTCACTTCCCTCTCTTCTTGCTCTTCGCCCGCAGACTCGGCTCCACTTCTCCGTCGCTCTTTCCTTTCACGCTGTAGAGTCTGTGTGCGCGCTCTGATAACGTTCCTCCGCACTTTAAGCCTCGTCTCATAAGTTCCTCCTTCAGAACGTTCAGACCCAGAGCCTCCAGGTCCTCGGGACCAGAGATCGAGTCCAAGTCCAAAACCGGGACCGGGAGCTGTGGACACAAAGACACGGGTCAGAACCAGTAAGATGCCCTCCCCTCCTCAAGTGGGGGTTCTAGTCTGGGGGTGATGGTTTACCTGATCTGGAGTCTGGTCCTGGTTCTGCTCTGGACTAGATCTGGACTCTGCAGATTTCATCTGGACCAGACAAGGACCGGACTGGCCAGGGCCTCCCTCGGGTCTACAGTTGGACTCTGCAGGTGGACTCGGTCTGGACTCAGGTTGAGGGTCAGCGGGTCCTGTGGTCTTGGTTCGGTCTTCAGATGGAACAGGTTTGACCTCAGAGCCGCTTGACCCGGACTGTTCTGGACCTCGAACCTCGGACTGTGACACTTCGATGCTGGAGGACCAGGAGGAGGGTGGAGCACAGGGCGGTGCCGGGGCAGAGGGCAGAACAGGGAGCGGTGCCGGGGCAGAGGGCAGAACAGGGAGCGGGGCAGAGGGTGAAACAGGGAGCGGGGCAGAGGGTGAAACAGGGAGCGGGGCAGAGGGCAGAACAGGGAGCGGGGCAGAGGGTGAAACAGAGAGCGGGGCAGAGGGTGAAACAGGGAGCGGGGCAGAGGGTGAAACAGGGAGCGGGGCAGAGGGTGAAACAGGGAGCGGGGCAGAGGGTGAAACAGGGAGCGGGGCAGAGGGTGAAACAGGGAGCGGGGCAGAGGGCAGGGTCTCTTGTTCCAGGTCAGACTCTTGGTCCGTGTCGTCGTCAGAGCTCAGGTCCAGGCCGGTCCTGGACACAAATGAAAGTCACATGTGATTATGGGTCAAGTCCAACTTACGGCTGTATGTCAAATTGTCCGCGTCTCCTTGAACCCCCTCCCCAGAGCGTCTCCTTGAACCCCCTCCCCAGAGCGTCTCCTTGAACCCCCTCCCCAGAGCGTCCGTCTCCTTGGCCCTGTCCTCCAGCTGCGGTGTAAAAGGTTTAGAGATTTATTAAATGTTAACACATTCATTCATGTGAACACAGCGACTGCGCCTTGAATTACTTTGTGTACGAATTGTGCTATACAAATAAACTTGCCTTGCCTTGCCTTGTTTCCTTTAATGAAAGAACTAAGCTCAGATTTTCATTTACTCCTTTCACTGACTGCAGTACATTTTCTTTACCACCAGATGGCGCCTTTACACCAACACAGAGTCCACACGTATTTAAATATTTAACACCATGAGGCCTCATCGACCTTCACCAGTCACAAAGAAACAACACAGAGCAGAAGCGGCGCAGAATCAGGGCTGTGATTGGTCTCCTCTACATCTGCTCTACATACATTTCTGTTTTTTTCATACTTCATTTTCAACACCATTTTTAAATCCTCGCGTCCTAGTGTTGTGGCGGTGAATTACTTGGCAGCGCATCGGCCTTCACGCAGATCCAGAAATCAAAAACGACAGCGGCAAACGAGTGACGAGTCGAAGCAGAACTCCAAAACTCACCAGGTGAAGGGGGCGTCGCTGCGGCTCTTCTTGTTCACTGGTCCCTCTGTCTCCTCACTGGAGCGTTTAGAGCCGCCGAGCCCGGAGCCGCCGAGCCCGGAGCCGCCGAGCCCGGAGCCGCCGAGCCCGGAGCCGCCGAGCCCGGAGCCGCAGGACACCTGAAGACCTGAGGGACAAACAGGTTTCACACACACGTTTTAGACACACGTATGTGGCGTTTGTGTTTTACCTTTAATCACAGAGTCCTCCAGTCTCTCCGCTAGCTCGTGGCACTGCTGTGTGTACTGGGCGTCTGTAAAATGATGCTTTGGTTCGGCAAGTTTCTTCTGAAGTCGCTCCAGTCGTCTCTGCTCCTTCTCCGCCTCTCGCTCCGCCTGCTTCTTCAGCCACTCGGCCATTCTGAAACACACCACATACAGACGCATCTGTAGGTCATATTACACACTCCCTCGTGTTTTTGGGGTACTCCCTCGTGTTTTTGGGGTACTCTCCCTCGTGTTGTGGAGGTACTCCCTCGTGTTTTTGGGGTACTCCCTCGTGTTTTTGGGGGTACTCCCTCGTGTTTTTGGGGGTACTCCCTCGTGTGTTGGGGGTACTCCCTCGTGTTTTGGGGGTACTCCTCGTGTTTTTGGGGTACTCCCTCGTGTTTTTGGGGTACTCCCTCGTGTTTTTGGGGTACTCCCTCGTGTTTTTGGGGTACTCACTCTTTCTCGTGGTTGACGTCGCGGAGTCTTCTCCCGCTCAGGTCGCGACACGCCTCTCGGTTTGTCGTCTTTTCGATCTGAGCTCCGAGTGCACGAAGCATCGACCCAAAACCTGCCCACACAAGTACACAACACATGAACACACAACACACATGAACACACAAGTAGACACACAGACACACACACACACACAGACACACAGAGACACACACAGACACAAACACAGACACACACACACACACACACACGCAGACACACACAGACACACACAGAGACACACACACACACAGACACACACACAGAGACACACACAGACACACACATAGACACACATAGACACACACAGACACACACAGACACACACACAGCTCTTCGTCCTCACCTCCTTTTCCTCCGCGCAGTCGAGTTTCCAGGTGATACACTGATCCATTTTGCAGAAGCTCGTCTCTGTCCACCACACGACCGTTACACACAACGTACAGGTCGCACAGACCCTGGACGCACAACACAACACAACACAACATGTGAGAATACACAACCACAACACGTGTTGTGCGTCCAGGGTTTGTGCGACCTGTACGTTGTGTATTCTCACAACACAACACAACACATGAGAATATGAGTTCATTCTGATCACCTACACAAAAACTGTCTACAGTTTGTGCGTCGTCTGTGTGTGGTTTGTGCGTAGTCTGCGCGTAGTTTGTGCGTCGTCTGCACGTGGTTTGTGCGTCCTTTGTCATTTGCTTTGATTCATATTTTATATACTCGTTTTGTTCAAGTCGCTGCGTCACCTGAGCGAAAATGACCTCATGGAATTTCTGCAAAACACACAAACCAAACTTTTTGCAGCACAAACGACGCACAAACGACTGACACATTTTGTCAGTTTCAATTTCAGAACATCTGAAGCTTCCTGGAGACTCCAGTTTGACCTTAAAAGAAATAAAATCTCCAAAACTAAAGCAGCACAAACGATAAACATGGTTTGAGTATCATTGTGTGTTTGTGTGTAGTTGTGTGTTTGAGTGTCGTTGTGTAGTTGTGTGTGTTTGTGTGTCGTTGTGTGTGTGTGTGTAATTGTGTGTTTTGTTTACATCCACCACTTTAAACTATTTTGTGGCTGGTGGCTCCCGGATTCAGATTAAAGGGTTAGATTCAGATTAAAGGGTTAGATTCAGATTAAAGGGGAGAAATTAAACGGGCTCCGGGTTTTTTCTGGATGTTTCTGTTGTTTGTAGCATTAGCAGTAGCATTAGCAGTAGCATTAGCATTAGCTTCGGTCAGACACTTCCGCTTAAACGGCCTTAAACCTCTCGTAGCCGGGTCAGAGCGGTCCGCCCCGGGTCACACTCTCACCGTGTTCCGCTGGAAGTGTTCCAGGAGCTGTCCCGCCGCAGAGAGGCCGAGCACAGGCCGCGGTCTGAGGCCCAGAGCCGGAGCGGTCACCCACACCTCCGCCATCTTGTGTCTGTCCAGCGTGAGGCCTGCGTCAGAGCGTCAGTGCGTCACTGCGTCAGTTTATTTTTATTTTTATTTTTAAAATTAATGTAATATCCTTGTTAATGAAGGATGAGCGGACCACAGGTTGTAGATGACTTTGGTTTTTACTGAACGTTACTCAATCACAGTTCAACAGTAACCGGGAACAACAACTGACATATTTTTCCCAACCTTCAGCCTATGCCGCCACCTAGTGGTCAACACGGGGTATAACATGTATCTACTACATTCCTCCCCTCTTAAGTTATTACTCTCATCTTAACTACTCAAACAAAAATTAACTAATTATTCTGTAGCTTTCCAAAACTAGCCACCTTCACATTTAACTGTGTCATCTTCTCAAACATTATAATAACCCTGACACAACCTTTTCTTTTTTTTTTTTTTTTTTTTTTTTTTTAAAAGAATCAACATTCATAGTCTTTCAGATAACTAGGTTTTGAGACAGTCCGTTGAGAACGCCGTGCTGGTGCAGCTGTTTGCTGGGGTGGTGCGTCCTTCGCTGCATCTGGGGCCGGAATATCTGTCACAGGTGGTTTTGGGTTTTCTTGCACAGTTCCTTCTGGAGCACAGCTATTTCTCACTGGCACAGGATCAGCTGAAGACAAATCCACCATGGGTGGTTCTATGATCTTAGGGTCTACTAGGTCCGCGTCTTCCGGTCTGGCCAGTATCTGGTCAACATGCCTTCGGACAACTGTTCCATCTCCCAACATGACCTTGTAAGACACCGGTCCCGTGACTTTGGTAATAAAACCCCGAACCCATTTAGGCCCATAACTGAAGTTCCGTGTAGACACTGCATCTCCCACTTGGAAACCTCTTCCTGATCCGAGCTTGTCGTGATGCTTCTTCTGCATGCACTGCTTCCGTTCCACCTTGTTTCTGAGGTCCGGATGCCCTAGATCCAGTGTCGATCTCAACCTCCTGCCCTGCAACATTTCCACTGGTGACAGCCCTGTGGTGGACTGAGGGGTAATGCGGTAACTAAACAGCACTCTTGAAACTTTAGTATGGATGCTACCTTCACCTGCTTTTTTCATCATGGACTTAAATGTCTGGACTGCACGCTCGGCACAGCCATTTGAAGAAGGATGATAAGGAATTGAAGTGATGTGTTCGATTCCGTTCTTCCTCATGAATTCTTGGAATTCGGCACTCACAAAGCACGTACCATTATCTGACACAATCATCTCAGGTAATCCTTGACTGCTGAAACTTCTCCGCAGAAATTCAATCGTATTGGCAGAAGTTGCTGAGGTTACCGCGTAGGCGTCCATCCATTTGGAATAGGCATCCATCAGTATCAAAAACATGTGACCCATAAAAGGACCCGCATAGTCTATGTGTAGCCTCTGCCACGGTTTACTCGGCCACTCCCAAGGGTGGAGTGGTGCTGGAGCTGGTAAGTGGCGATGTTCTTGGCAGGTGCTACATCTTTTCACTACAGATTCAATGTCTGCATCTAACTTTGGCCACCAGAAGTAGCTTCATGCTAATGCTTTCATTCGGGTGATGCCTGGGTGACCATGATGCAGTTGACCCCGTAATGCTTCGCGACCTGTCGGGGGTACCACCACGCGTGACCCCCACAATATACATCCATCTTGCACACTTAATTCGGTTTTCCTCACCGCATAAGGCTGGAAAGCTGAGTCTGAGTGTTGTGGTGGCCAGCCATGTTGAATGAACTGACAGACTCTGGACAGCACTGGGTCTTTTCGTGTCCACTGGCTAATTTCACTGGCTGACACGAGCGTTACCTCATCCAGGATCAGTACGCGGTCCTCCTGCTCTCTCCTGACGGCTGTCTGAGGCAGGGGGAGCCGGCTCAGAGCGTCCGCATTGCTGTGGTGTTTACCCGGCTTATAGACAATCTCATACTCATATGCTCGCAAAGTCACTGCCCAGCGCTGAATGCGAGGGGATGCCATTTGAGGCACTGCTTTCATCTCACTGAAGAGGGACAGTAAAGGCTTGTGGTCTGTACAGATGATGAACCTCCTTCCATATAAATATTTATGGAAGCGCTGAATGCCAAACATCACCGCCAGTCCTTCTTTGTCCAGCTGCGAGTAGTTTGCTTCAGCTGCCGTGAGTGTCCGTGACATGAAGCCAATAGGCCGCTCTTGCCCGTCTGGCATGCGATGCGACAACACCGCCCCTACTCCGTAAGGCGACGCATCGCAGGACAGGATTAAGTCTTTATGGCTGTCATAATGCACTAACACCTCTGACGACTGCATGAGCCTCTTAGACTCCTCAAAAGCTCTCTCTTACTCCTCCTGCCAGTTCCACGGCGTTTCTTTCCTTAACAGTCTGTGCAAGGGAGCTAACCGTGTTGAGAGATTTGGCAAGAATCTGTTGTAATAGTTGAGCAGGCCTAAGTAAGCTCTCAGTTCTGTGACATTAGTTGGTGCTGGTGCCTGTTGTATAGCCCTGACCTTGTTTGGCAGAGGGTGGAGCCCCGAGGCATCCACTTTGTGTCCCAAGAACTCGGCCTCTCGCTCCATGAAGACACATTTGTTGCGCTTCAGACGAAGACCAGCCTCTCGTAGCCGCTGTAGGACTTCGTTCAAGGTCTCCAGGTGCTCGTGGTCACTCCGACTGGTCAGCAGGATGTCATCTAAATAAACTGCAACATTAGGGATTCCCGCCACCAGACCCTCCATTATCCGTTGAAAAATGGCAGGACTAGAGGAAACACCAAATGGTAGGCGATTCACTTGAAAAAGCCCTTTGTGTGTGTTGATTGTGACATAAGGCTTTGATGCCTCATCGAGGGTGACTTGTTGATATGCATGACTAAGGTCCAGTTTAGTAAACTTCTCACCCCCGGTCAACTTCTCAAATAAGTCCTCCAACTTGGGTATTGGATACTGCTCTAGCTTGGAAACTTGGTTTACTGTGAGCTTGTAGTCCCCGCAAACACGCACCGAACTATCAGTCTTTAACACCGGCACTATTGGTGCAGCCCACTCTGAGAACCTCACTGGCTCAATTATGCCCTCCTTTGTGAGCCTTTCCAGCTCTAACTCTACTTTCTTCCTCATGGCAAAAGCCACGGGCCTAGGCTTGTAGAACTTTGGAGCCATGTCCGCTTTTACGTATATTTTTTGCGGGCGGGCCTCTCCAGGTTCCCAGTTCTTCTTTGAATACCTCTTCATTCTGCTTTAGCACATTCTGTAACGTTAGCTGAGGCTGTTCCATCTTATTGACAAACACACAGTTCATTTCCAACTCTCTTAGCCATGCTCGGCCTAGCAGGTTTGGCCCCCTCCCTGCTACCACTACTACTGGCAACTGCTTGACTTTGTCTTTGTAGGTTACTGTTACCATTGCCGTTCCTAGTGTAGAGACTTTTTCACCTGTGTATGTTTTCAGAGTCAATGAGCAGTTTTGTAACTCCTGTGCGTTTCCCGCTGCCCATAACTTGCTGTATTCATCTTTTGTCAAAATCGACACACTACAGCCTGTATCCACTTCAAACTGTACCATGTTCCCATTCAGATCTAGCTGTGTGGTAATGGGGTCTACCTTTGCCATTTTTGAGTCTTTTAGGTTGTGCATTGAAAACACTTCTTCGTCACTGGACTGGGGATCCGTGGACTCGCTCATATGATGCGCGTACTGCCTTTTTTCTTTCCAGCTAGCCTTTTCACCCTTGACATACTTCTTCCCTTCCCCCTTAGCCTGTTGCTGGTCCCTAGGAGGAGAGGACCTGCACATCTTTTTCACGTGCCCCTTTTTCCCACACCCATGGCACTTTTCATTTAGAAACCGGCAGTCCCATGCCAAGTGTTCCCCCCCGCACCTATAACAGGCCAATGGAACACTCTTGCTTTGATCTTTAGGTCGTACATTCACCTTATGCACTGACAGCGGCGGTGCAGCCTTGCTCACAGTACTGTCCAGCGCCTTTGATTGCAAGTCACGTATATCCTTGTTCGCTGTCTCGATGGCCTGCGCGACTTTCAGGGCTTTATCAAACGTCAGCTCCGGCTCCGCTAACAGTCTCCTTTGAATGCGATCATCCGCAATGCCGCACACAAGCCTATCGCGCAGCATCTCCTTCAGCTTATCACCGTAATTGCAATGTTGCGCCAGCTCTCTCAGCACAGCCACATACTCCAACACAGTCTCATTTGCCGCTCTAGTCCTTGAATTAAACTTAAATCTCTGGACTATTTCACTGGGCTTTGGATTGTAATGTGACTGAAGCAAACCAGTCAATTCCGCGAATGACTTGGCACCCGGCTTCTCTGGACTTAGCAAGTTCCTCATTAAACTATACGTCTTGCTGCCGACGGAGCTCAACAAAATCGCTCGCTGTCTTCCTGCGTCAGTAATCCCATTTGCCTCAAAGAAGTGCTCCAAAACTTCACAATATTCCTCCCAGGTCTGTATCTGACTGTCAAACACCGTCAGCGCTCCCACCATGGAAGTAGCCATCCCGCCGCTAGCGCCAGCTTCCTCGCCGTCCGACATTAGCCGAGAAACTGTTTCATGAAACACTCAAGCTGTTTCCTGCACCAACAGCGTCTCCCGAGTTCACCAGTTTCCTCGTCGCCAAATGTAATATCCTTGTTAATGAAGGATGAGCGGACCACAGGTTGTAGATGACTTTGGTTTTTACTGAACGTTACTCAATCACAGTTCAACAGTAACCGGGAACAACAACTGACATATTTTTCCCAACCTTCAGCCTATGCCGCCACCTAGTGGTCAACACGGGGTATAACATGTATCTACTACAATTAACATATTTGATTATGATACATTTATACAATAATAAATAAAAACACAAAGAACAGACACGTTTTTAACATGTGCGTGTCTGTTTATGTGCGTCACTGCAGAGCGCCACCTGCAGGCCGCGAACCACTGTCACATGAAAAACAGACAGAAAATTTATGGAAAGGCCGATACCTCCAAAATAAAAGAAAATATCATAAATGGTTACTATCCAACAACAATGATGCTTAAAAAAAAAAAAAAGGTTTGGTTTTGCAACGGAGCTGTGTTTGTTCACCTCGAGGAGGAAACTATCAAACATATTTTTCTCCTGTGGCAGCACAAAACATTTTTGGAAAAATCTAATGACTTGGTTGAAATTAAGACGGTCATAACTGTTCAATTAAATACTTTATGGTATAAACAAATTTCCAAACGAACTATTGAGCCTTAATAATATAATTATAATTGTGGGTTAATACGTAAATGTAAAAACCAAAACACAAATCCATTTCTTTTGTTGTTTAAATCTGAACTACAGTCATATATCCAACAAGGACAGACAATGACTATCTCCAAAAACTCCTATTTGAATCTTAAAAATGTGCAATAAAAATGTGCAATAATAATGTGCAATAATAATGTGCAATAATAATGTGTGCACTGATTGTAATGGCTCATACGGCTCACTGTAAGTTTTGCTGTTTTATTTTAACTTATTGTAAATGTTTAAAAAATTTACAAAAAAAAAGTAAAAGTAAAAAAAATAAAAAGAAAAAGAAAGATTAAATTTTTATTGAAAATGTAAAAGATTTAAAAAGTGCCCCGAGGAACAGATAAACACTGAAGCAGACACGCGGCAGGGCATCCGAGCATCCTCCGAGCTCCCATCAGCCCTCGGTGCCGCGGTGCATGCTGGGACAGATCGGTGATGGCGGCGCAGTGCGGGGCATGGTGCGGGGCCTGGTGCGGGGTCAGCCGGTTTCTCTGGAGCTCGGTTCGGCCGCGGCTCTGCTCCTCTCTGCGGCCGGGCTCTCGCTGCTTCGCCTCGGACTCGGCTCCGGAGAAGCCTCGGTCCGGGTTCGCCGCGGCGCTGGAGCTCCAGGAGGAACTGCGGGAGGCGGCGGCGAACCAAGCCGAGCAGCAGCGCTCTCGGGGCGGACACACGGAGAGCTTCGCCTCGCTGCTGCGGAGATCTCCCCTGGTTCAGATGGGACCCGCTAAAGACAAGGTCAGAGTCTGTTAGAGCCGGTATCATTAACAAGTGTTCGATACGATACGATACATACCTCTATACAGTGAGCTTTCAACAATTGTTTTGTTGATGATTTTTTTTAAACAAATTATTTCTATAGAATTTCTTAAAATATGACAGAACGTCTGTCGTCGTGTAAAACGGCCATTGTGACAAAAATGCTGTTAGACTTTTTCACTGCTCACAGAAAATGTGGTTTTAGAGTCGAGGTTCTTGCAGCTGCAGACAGGATTTAAAATATTGTATTGAGTTTGTAGCTTAGACCGTAAATATGACACTTAAATATGATTCTCTTGTTTTAAACAGTCTGTGGTTCACAGGATCTTCTCCAAACTGCTCTAATCTACAGCTCAGTGTCAGGCGCACATGTCTGGGTGAATTTTAAGGGATTTCCTCTCTGCAGGTGGTCGTGGGCAGGGTGGTCCAGGTTTTGGACCAGGACTTGTACGTGGACTTTGGAGGGAAGTTTCACGCCGTGGTCCGGACTCCAGACGGATCGGCTCTACCCAGAGGGACCCGAGTCCGGATCCAGCTCCAGGATTTGGAACTGACCGCTCGCTTCCTGGGACATAGTACCGACACGACGCTCCTGGAGGCGCACGCCACGCTGCTCGGGCCCGACGGAGGGACTAAACCTGGACTAAAACAGGACTAAACCCTCCTGGAGGCGCACGCCACACTGTTTGGGCACAACAGAGGGACTAAACCTGGACTAGACCAGGACCAGACCAGGACTGTGTATAAATGTACAGATCATGTTTGAGTGAAATAAAAGTGGGTTTTGTTGAGACTCAGTTTGTGTTTTTAAACACCTCTCAGCCAATCAGCTGTCAGGAAAAGATGAGAGAGAAACACAAATTCTGGAGTTGGAGTGTTTTTATTTGGAGTTGTTTCAGAGAGTTACACGGTTCTAGAAACATTTCAGATAAAAATTCTTTTTAATATTTTTTTAGTTTAAAGTTTAATAATGAATAAACAGGAAGTGATGTCATCAGATCATGGAGAAGTTCAGCCACTGGGGAAAAAACAAAACAAAAATACATCATTAGTCCTGGGTTAGTCCTAGTTTAGTCCTGGTTTAGTCCTGGTCCAGACCTGGTGCATGTCCAGTTGGATGGAGCCGCTGTTGTTTGTATCGAGTCTCTGGAAAATTCCTGTGAAAAAAAAAAGTGTCTTTTACAAACAAAAGTTTATTTAACTAACTGTATTTACAACTCAGTCTGAGTTTATGTAACTATTTACACAGAAGTCTTTTTGCACTTATGTAAAACTTTTTATACTTATATAAGTATTTAAATGTGTATACGTCTGGTTACACTTGTATAAATCTGTATAAAAACTCCACCGCCGTGTGTTTATGCACTTATATATATATATATATATATATATATATATATATATATATATTATATTATAGATAGATGGATATATAGATATAGATATTGTCCTCACTGAACATCATCTCCAGTCTCATCAAACAGGACGTGAAGTTGTCAAAGTCCAGGGTCATGTCCGACTCGGCGTATCGCGCCACGAGGAGCTGGTACAGAGCATTATTCAGTGTGAAGCCTATAGAACGTACAACACATACAATTATATATAAATACACATATTAAATTATATATAAATACACACATACAATTATATATAAATATAAGTAAATAAATATTTACAGTTGTGGACAAAATTGTAGGTTCCCTCTGGTAATGAAAGAAAAATCAACAATCACTGAAAAACTTGAAATTGAGAAAAGCAATAATAAATAAAAAAATTTACTCAAAATTGTCCAACAAAAATCAAACATTGTTTTTCACGTGTGGTTCAACAGAATTATTTTAAAAAACAAAATAATGAAACTGGCCTGGACAAAAATTATGGTTCCCTTAAAGGTTGTATGGAGGATTTTTTTTTTGTTTGTTTTGTTTCAAGTTGTCAATGATAGCATTATAGAGGTGCAGTAGCCTTGTAATTATGATGACCAAAAAAAAGAGAATAAAAATGCATCAACTCTGGACGTGGTGGGGCTAAACATTTGCCAATAGATAACGACACTGCCTCGTTATCTGTTAGCTGACAGGCTGTCAATCAATCTCCCTACGTTTCTAGCGTAACTGACTTGCCTGCGCCGCCGGTACGTGGTTTAGTTACGCCTGTCACACAGTCCACAGACGCAAGACGCACAGATGCTGTTTACTCCACCAACGCAACAGTTCTTAGCAGCTTTTTTTGACCTATATCTTCCTCGCAGTTAGCACAAAATTTGTTGCAATGGCGACAAGAATCCAGGAGCAGTTCGCCGCAAAAGAAAGTCCGTTTTGAGGTCGCTGAAAGAAGAAGACAAGGGGAAAAGCAGCGAAGCCAAACTAAGGTGATTCTTGTAGATTCATTCCAGCGATGGCGCGACTGAAGCAGACGCAGGATCTAAAGACTGACGCATTGGTCGTCAAATTACTCCTGGACAGGTCACTTCTGCTTATTATGAAAACGTACTTTATTTTCAAGAGCTAGACAAATGTTTTTCAGGACACGAAAGCGATATCCTATGTCTGAAAACGTAATTTTCAAGGCAAAGAAAGAGTTCGCTTGCTGCTGCGTGTTGTAGCTAGTTCATTCGCACTGAATCTCCGCGCACTCTTCTCTGCACCCCTTTCCTGCTCCTGTCCCCGCTGCCCGATCCACTCTTCCCCCTGCTCCTCACTTCTCCGGGCACGGAATCTCCGCGCACCCCCTCCCCTCTCCTCTCTCCTCTCCTCTCTCCCTGCTCCGCTCTTCTCCCTGCTCCTCACTTCTCGTCCGCGAACGAAATGTCCGCACACCCGCTCCCCCCGCTCCTCACTTCTCCGCCTTGCCTAACCAACACTGTAGTTAGTTGTTTACAAGTCATGTGCAGCGCACCGGCTGTAAACAAACCTGTTTCTGGCGTAAGGAGGAGGCGGGAGGAGGCGTTTCTACGTAGGAGCTGTAGGGGAGGGGAGGTGGTTTCACGCATGCGCAACATTTGAAAAAGGACAAACAGTCGCTGGATTTCTCGTTCCTTGGAAAATCCTCTATACAACCTTTAACTTAATATTTTGTTGCACAAACTTTTTGAGTCAAACTCGTTCTTGTGTGTTTTTTCGTGTGTTTTGGGTCATTTTCCTGTTGAAGACTCATGACCTACGACTGAGATCAAACTTTCTGAGGCGACACATTTTGTTCCAAAACACTTTGATAGTTTTGAGATTCTGTTGTATTTTTCACAGATTCAAGACGCCCTGAGCCTGACGCAGCAGAACAGCCCCAGAACCAAACCAAACCTCCTCCGTGCTTCACAGCAGAGACAGTGTTCTTTTCTTGGTCTGCTTCACGTTTGCGTCTGTGAACATAGAGCTGATGTGTCTTGCCAAGAGCTTCAGTTTTGTCTGATCTGTCCAAAGAACATTCTCCCAGAAGTTTTGTGGTTGGTCCATCTGCATCGTGACAAACTCCAGTGTCACTTTCTGATGATGTTCTCTCAGCAGTGGTGTCCTCACATGAAGTCACTTTGGCTCAAACACTGATGGACGGTGTGATCTGACCTGATGTTCCTCGTCCTTCAACTTCACGTTTCATTTGTTTGGAGGTTGTTCTGGGTCTTTGGTTCCGTTCGTATGATTCGTCTCTTCAGTTTGTCGTCAGTTTTCCTCTTGCGGTCGCGTCCAGGGAGGTTGTCTTCAGTCCTGTGGAGCTTAAACTTCTGAAGAACATGTGGAAGTGTAATCACAGGAACATCACGCTGCTTGGAGATGGTCTTATTGTCTTTATCTTGAACCTGCTCGTCTCTCATGTTCTTTCTGGTCTCTGTGTGACACAGTTCTCTTCTTCTCTTTCTCTGGTCCATGTTCAGTGTTGTGTCCATCATGTCTCCAAACACAATGACACATGTGGCCCTTTAAACAGACACACTGACTGAGACTGATGAGTCTGAAGAACCTGTGATGAAGATCAGAGACACACTGAACTTTAACATGTCCATGTTGTCCAACTGTTTACAAGCTTTTCTAGAGGAACATCATGTTTATCCACGGCACTTTCATTAGTTTGTTTTTTTAAATTATTCTATTGAACAACAATTAAAAAACAGGGTCTGATTTTCATTGGTTATTTGTCAGGATTTTTTTTTTTTTTTTGCTTTTCTTGGTTTCCAGTTATTTCAGTGAAAATTGTTGATTTTTCTTTCCTACAACAACATTGTACAACGATTTTGTCCAGGATTGTCCATGCTGCAGCAAGAACATTTCCACTGTGTGTCTCAGTCTGTGTGTCTCAGTCTGTGTGTCTCAGTCTGTGTGTCTCAGTCTGTGTGTCGAGGTCTGTGTGTCGAGGTCTGTGTGTGTCTCAGTCTGTGTGTCTCAGTCTGTGTGTCTCAGTCTATGTGTCTCAGTCTGTGTGTCTCAGTCTGTGTGTGTCTCAGTCTGTGTGTCTCAGTCTGTGTGTCTCAGTCTGTGTGTCGAGGTCTGTGTGTGTCGAGGTCTGTGTGTGTCTCAGTCTGTGTGTCTCAGTCTGTGTGTGTCGAGGTCTGTGTGTCTCAGTCTGTGTGTCTCAGTCTATGTGTCTCAGTCTGTGTGTCTCAGTCTGTGTGTGTCGAGGTCTGTGTGTGTCTCAGTCTGTGTGTCTCAGTCTGTGTGTCTCAGTCTGTGTGTGTCGAGGTCTGTGTGTGTCGAGGTCTGTGTGTGTCGAGGTCTGTGTGTGTCGAGGTCTGTCTGTGTCAGTTTCACAGGGGGACAGGTTAGGGAGGATCAGCAGATCTGTGGAAGAGCCCAAAGTGCCCCTCCTCAGGACAAAAGTGTCCCTCCTCTGTGTCCTGCAGTGTCACAGCGGCCTGCAGGGGGCGCCAGGTGACCAGCAGGAAAAGTCTCACTTTCTTCACTCACACATTGTGTGTAAAAAAAACTGGAGCCTCAAAAAGGTCCAGAGATAAACTTTAAAACTGTCTCCATGGATACGAGAAAAACAAACACACACAAACAAACACACATACACAAACACACACACATACACAAACACACACAAACACACACAAACACACACACACACACACACACAACAAACACACACACATACACAAACACACAAACACACACACACACACACAAACACACACACACATGTGACAGATACAATAGAAATATTCAAATATGAATCATAAAGAAACCACCAGAACCAGAACCAGCACGTACCTCTGTCCAACCGCAGCCCAGAAACAAAGAGACACTGTTAGACCACAACCAGGACTAAACCAGGACTAAACCAGAACTAAACCAGGACTAAACCAGGACTAACCTGCATCCTTGAAGGCCACCCTCATTTCTGGGGTGCTCATGGTTCCAGAATTGTCGAGGTCATTTTTTTTGTAGATTTCCTGAAAACGTCAAATGTTCTATTATTATTATTATTATTATTATTATTATTATTATTATTATTATTATTATTATTATTATTATCACCAAGTATCTCTGGATCTTCTTCCACAGAGTCGCAAACTCCCCCAGACCCAGTTTCCCATTTCCACTATCCTGAGAGCAGCTGAGGAAAGTACTGAGAGTACTACAAGTACTACATGTACTATAAGTACTGATAATACAAGAATACTACAAAAACATTACTATTACCAGTGAAGTACTGCACCTACAGCACTACTGTATGAACCACACTAAAGTTTCTTGTTCCCACTGTTCTGAGTACTACAAATACTACTACTACAAATACTACTACTACAGATATTACTACTGCAGATACTACTAGTACAAATACTACTACTACAAATACTACTACTGCAGATACTACTACTACAAATACTACTACTGCAAATACTACTGGTGTGATTCCAGCTCCCACAGATGAACACTGTCGTTGTGTCCTTGGGCAAGACACTTAACCCACCTTGCCCACAGTGTCTGTGTACACTGGTGTGTGAGTGTGTGTGTGAATGGGTGAGTGGTTCCTTGTTGTAAAGCGCTTTGAGCCTTGAAGGTGGAAAAGCGCTATAGAAATATGTGACCATTTACTACAGATACTACAAATACTACTACTACTACTACTACTACTACTACTACAGACACAGTTCTGTCTCTGTCAGTGCTGCCCCCTGGTGGATACGTCCATGAGGTTGACCATGACGCGACATGTTTCCAGACTGAATCCGTCCGTCTTGATGTCACTTCCTGTAAAAGAGGACACTTCCTGTTAGAGCTCCGCCCCTTCACACACAGCCCCGCCCCCTCGAGACTCACGTTTGGAGACGATCTTGTTTAGGATTGTCCTGAGCTCCGGAGCAGAGATCTCCATGTCCTGGAACCAGACCAGAATTAGACCAGGTCTAAACCAGGACTAAACTTGGTCTGAAGCAGATTTAGTCCCTGGTCTGGGGACTTACCGGTCCGGCGAGTTTAGTGAAGAGTCCTCTGAATCCTGCGTCCACCTCAGAATCACTGACTGTCTCCTAAAGGACACAAGGAGAGAGGAGACAAGGACACAAGGGCACAAGGAGAGAGGAGACGAGGAGAGAGAACATAAGGAGAGAGGAGGAGGTAGGACAGACTTAGTCCAGGTCCTGTTTCAGGTTCTGGACTTTGATCAAATGTGACTCACGTCTTTAAGATCTGCGCTGACCGGATCATCACAGGGTCTGAGAGAGAACCAGGGTTAGACTAGAACTAAACCAGGACTAATGCAGGACTAAACCAGGATTAAACCAGAACTAAACCAGGTTTGATCCAGGTCCACACTTACACAGTCTGCTGCTGCTTCTCGCTGAACACTCGGATGCAGAAGTCGGCGTTGAGGTGGGGGTCGAAGGTGGAGGGCACGATCAGGTACTCCCCTGGGGGCAGTCTGAAACGGTTGCACACCTCCCTCAGGTTGATGAAGGTCTCGGAGCGAGCAGCCGACGCGTGGGTCAGGAAGAAGTTCTTGTCCAGATGGACCTGGGACTGACCGTGGAACTGAGGACAGGAGCAGGATGAGCCGCACGCAGAGACAAACACCCACCATAAACCCACTAAAACACCCGTCCAATCACAGCACAGCATGCCATCACCTGACCTGTCACCCTGCGGCCACACTGCTCACCTGCGGGGGGAGCTGTAACACAAACACGGGGGGGGGCGGGGTTAGACTCCGGCTCGACTTCTGGCTCAACAAATACGACATGTTTATTTCAGTAAAATGTGTTTTTAAAGTGATTTCTGCAACTGAAACAGGACCGAGCCTAAACCCTAACCCCTAACCCTAACCCTAAACCCTAACCCCTAACACCTAACCCCTAACACCTAACCCTAACCCCAAACCCTAACCCCTAACCCTAAACCCTAACCCCTAACCCTAACCCTAACCCTAAACCCTAAACCCTAACCCTAAACCCTAAACCCTAAACCTAAACCTAAACCTAACCCTAACCCTAACCCTAACCCTAAACCCTAACCCTAAACCCTAACCCTAACCCTAACCCTAACCCTAACCCTAACCCTAAAACCCTAAACCCTAAAACCCTAACCCCTAACCCCTAACCCTAACCTTAACCCTAAACCTAACACCTAAACCTAACCCCTAACCTAAACCCTAACCCTAACCCTAACCCCTACCCCTAACCCCCTAACCCTAACCTAACCTAACCCTAAACCCTAACTAACCCTAACACCTAAACCCTAAACCTAACCCTAACCCCTAACCCTTAACCCTAAACCCTAACACCTAAACCCTAACCCCTAACCCTAAACCCTAACACCTAAACCCTAACCCTTAACCCTAAACCCTAACACCTAAACCCTAACACCTAACCCCTAAACCCTAAACCCTAAACCCTTAACCCTAAACCCTAACACCTAAACCCTAACCCCTAACTCTAAACCAAAACCAGTTTCTTCAGTTGAAAATGCCCTGATCAGCTGTTCTGAACTTCATCACTTTGAATGATCAATCACAGCAGACTGCCCCTGTGACACAAACCCGGTCCATACCCAGTCCAGACCTGGTCCCATACCTCGTAGATGGCGAACCCGATGGTGTGCATGTCTTCTCCCTGGCGCCTCATTTTGCGGCGGTTCTTCTGGATGAGTCCCACCACGAAGCTGCAGCCGTTTTCTCCATCGTCGGGATCATCGTCCTCCTCGTTCAGACGGATCACGTACTGAGGGTTCGTCCAGAACGTGTCTGCAACGAGAAGAACCCAAGAACCGGACTGAGAGTCACCCTCTGTCCCTTTGCTCCTCTGGTTGTGTAGGTGCAGTTGGTTGTGTAGTGTTATGGGTTAGTTTTTGTGGTCAGGTGGGGTGGTCAGGTGGACGGGGTGATATTGTGGGGGCGGGGTGGTCAGGTGGGGTGATACTGTAGGGGCGGTCAGACAGGGTGGTCAGGTGGGGTAATATTGTAGGGGCGGTCAGACAGGGTGGTCAGGTGGGGTAATATTGTAGGGGCGGTCAGACAGGGTGGTCAGGTGGGGTAATATTGTAGGGGCGGTCAGGTGGGGTGGTCAGGCGGGTCCCTGGGGGCGGTGGACTCACAGGGGTGGTTGCGGCAGCCTCCAGCCGTGGAGCCGCGTCTCCAGGTCCCGTCGTATTTGGATATGCTCCAGTGTTTCAACGAGTCGTCCAGGATGGCGTCCGGCGTCAGCGTGCAAACCTCGATACGAGAATAGTGACTGCAGAAGTCTCTGAAGGACATCCTGAAGGACACGAGGAGACGGGGGGTGAGGAAGTGAGGAGACGAGAGTATGAGGAGACGAGGGGTCACGAGGGGTCACGAGGGGTCACGAGGGGTGAGGAGACGAGGGGTGAGGAGACAAGAGGGTGAAGAGACAAGGACAGAGGAGGCAAGAGGAGTGTGTAGGACAGTACCAGAACTCTCCGTCCTCTGCATTGGCGTGAGGGCAGTCTCCCTGGACATAGTTCCACTCAGAGGACCTGAAACAGACCAGAACCAGAACCAGATCAGAACCAGGTCAGAACCAGATTAGAACCAGATCAGAACAAGGTCAGAACAAGGTCAGAACTACAATGTGTGGAGTCAGATATTTTTGTGTTCCTCTAATGGACACAGAGACGCAAAATACAAACTCAAGACAGAGAAAATAATGATGAGACTTTATTGTTGTCATGTGTAAAGTGTTCATTTAAAGTGTTAATTTAAAGTGTTAATTTAAAGTGTTAAATTGAAAGTGTTAAATTGAAAGTGCGGTGTCTCATCCACATTCTCCACCGAATTTCTCCTCCACAAATAATGAGTCCAGTCACAAAACGTCTGGGCTGTGACTCCAAGTTTTTTGAGTCGTA
>NW_026571190.1:42430065-42435485 GCF_026225935.1 Boleophthalmus pectinirostris | reverse complement strand
GATGGTGTGTGTGGGTGTGTGGTGGGTGTGTGGTGATGGTGTGTGGTGGGTGTGTGGTGGTGTGTGGTGATGGTGTGTGTGTGTGTGGTGATGGTGTGGTGTGGGTGTGTGGTGATGGTGTGTGGTGATGGTGGTGTGGTGGGTGTGTGTGGTGTGTGGTGGTGGTGATGGTGTGTGTGATGTGTGTGGTGGGTGGTGTGGTGATGGTGTGTGTGGTGGGTGTGTGTGTGGTGTGTGTGTGATGGTGTGTGGTGGGTGTGTGGTGATGGTGTGTGGTGGGTGTGTGGTGATGGTGTGTGGTGGTGGTGTGGTGGTGATGGTGTGTGGTGATGGTGTGTGTGGTGTGTGGTGGTGTGTGTGGTGTGGTGTGTGATGGTGTGTGGTGATGGTGTGGGTGGGTGTGTGGTGTGGTGTGGTGTGTGGTGTGTGTGTGGTGGTGTGTGTGATGGTGTGGTGATGGTGTGTGGTGATGGTGTGTGGTGATGGTGTGTGATGGTGTGTGGTGTGGTGTGTGGTGATGGTGTGTGGTGATGGTGTGGTGATGGTGTGTGTGTGGTGTGTGTGGTGGGTGTGTGTGGTGATGGTGTGTGGTGGTGTGTGGTGATGGTGTGTGGTGGGTGTGTGGTGATGGTGTGTGGTGGGTGTGTGGTGATGGTGTGTGGTGGGTGTGTGGTGGGTGTGTGGATGGTGTGTGTGTGTGTGGTGTGTGGTGATGGTGTGTGGTGTGATGGTGTGTGGTGGTGTGTGGTGGTGTGTGGTGATGGTGTGTGGTGATGGTGTGTGGTGATGGTGTGTGGTGGGTGTGTGGTGATGGTGTGTGGTGATGGTGTGTGGTGATGGTGTGTGGTGATGGTGTGTGGTGATGGTGTGTGGTGATGGTGTGGTGGTGTGTGGTGGTGTGTGTGATGGTGTGTGGTGATGGTGTGTGGTGTGGTGTGATGGTGTGTGTGGGTGTGTGGTGATGGTGTGTGGTGGGTGTGTGTGGGTGTGTGGATGGTGTGTGGTGATGGTGTGTGGTGATGGTGTGGTGGGTGATGGTGTGGTGATGGTGGTGTGTGTGTGGTGATGGTGTGTGGTGTGTGTGTATGGTGTGTGGTGGTGTGTGGGTGATGGTGTGTGGTGTGTGTGTGTGTGTGATGGTGTGTGGTGGTGTGTGGTATGGTGTGTGGTGGGTGTGTGTGTGGTGTGTGGTGATGGTGTGTGGTGGTGTGTGGTGGTGGTATGGTGTGGTGGTGTGTGTGATGGTGTGTGGTGATGGTGTGGTGATGGTGTGTGGTGTGTGTGGTGGTGTGTGTGGTGGTGGTGGTGTGTGTGGGTGTGTGGTGATGTGTGTGGTGGGTGATGGTGTGTGGTGATGGTGTGTGGTGATGGTGTGTGGTGTGTGTGTGGGTGGTGTGGGTGTGTGGTGGTGTGTGGTGATGGTGTGTGGTGATGGTGTGTGGTGATGGTGTGTGGTGGGTGTGTGGTGGGCCTCACCTCCACGGCGCCCGTCAGGGAGTAGGCGTGGCCTTTCACCAACTTCTGTCGCGTCACTGCCTCCGAGTCTGCAGCACTGGTGATCTACAAGACACAGAACCAGGATTAAACCAGGATTAAACCAGGACTAAACCAGAACTAAACCAGGACTAAACCAGGACTAAACCAGGACTAAACCAGGACTAAACCAGGATTAAACCAGGATTAAACCAGGACTAAACCAGGACTAAACCAGGATTAAATCCGGGTGTGGACTCACGTCGATGGAGCAGCCCAGCAGAGCTCCGGCCTCCAGAGCTTTCTGGAGGATATGGAACAGGTTGGATGGAGGTCGGCTCAGGTCAAAGTTCTCGGCGATTCCTCCGGTGAAGTCCTCAAAGCCCTCGGTGGTGGTTCCCCCGGAGAGCGCCTCGTAACAACCGTTCAACCTGAAGGACAGAGTGGTTACCCTCACCTGTCACACACCTGTCACACACACACCTGTCTGCTCCTGTGGGTGTGAGTCTTTGTGTAGGCTTGAGGTTGTGGGTGTGATTCTTACTTGGTGTAGGCCTGAGGTTGTGGGTGTGATTCTTACTTGGTGTAGGCCTGAGGTTGTGGGTGTGATTCTTACTTGGTGTAGGCCTGAGGTTGTGGGTGTGATTCTTACTTGGTGTAGGCCTGAGGTTGTGGGTGTGATTCTTACTTGGTGTAGGCCTGAGGTTGTGGGTGTGATTCTTACTTGGCGTAGGCCTTCTCCAGCAGGGCGCTCCAGAACTCGCGGTTTTCAGCCGAATGCACAAACAGCAGCTCGCCGTCTTTCACCGGCAAACGATCGTCCACCACCACATCCACCCACTCACCATACTGCCAGAGCTGAAACACAACGAGAGGGCACCTGACACATGGGGGAGGGCACCTGACACACGGGGAGGGCATCTGACACACGGGGAGGGCACCTGACACACGGGGAGGGCACCTGACACACGGGGAGGGCATCTGACACACGGGGAGGGCACCTGACACACGGGGAAGGCATCTGACACACGGGGAGGGCACCTGACACACGGGGAGGGCATCTGAGGCACAGGGAGTAGGGGGCATGTGGAGGGTTGCATCCTGACGTACCTGGAAGTGGAATATTCCGGCATAGTCGCATCCAAAGCTCTGGTCCTGAGGCACGACTCGCGCCATCACAAACTCGTTCAGGGTCAGAGACGCGATCGCCGCGAGCAACCAGCAGTCACCTGACACAGAGAGCCAATCAGAGCGCAGCGTGAGACAGGAGAACCAATCAGAGCGCAGCGTGAGACAGGAGAACCAAGAGAACCAATCAGATCTTAATCAATCTTAAATTCAATCTTAAATCAGTCTTGAATTCAATCTTAAATCAATATTAACTCAATCAAACATTTATGATAAATATAAGATGAGGGACGTTTTCTTTCAACTTATGTGCAAAATTTCCTCTACTAATGAATTTATGTTAAAATATATAAAAACAGTTGACCCAAACTGCACTTCCTGTGAAGAATATCCTGAAACAATAAGTTGTCATTTTTAGGAAATGCACCAAATGACCAAAATCTTTAGGACAGACTGCTTAAAATGTATCAAAGTTCATATTGTCCCTGAATTTTCATAAAAATTTGAACATATTATTTTTGATTTACATGCAAAGAATTTAGACTCAAATAAAAAAATGACAAATAACGTAATTATTATATTTGGCAAATGTTATATTCACAAATGTAAATGATCTTATGGCTCTTTGTTTTTTTCCTGTTTTATTTAAGCAATTACAATTCTACTTTTCCACTATCTCTAGTGTAAATAATGTGATGTGTTCAGGAGGAGCTGTGATGTTCAGGAGGAGCTGTGGTGTTCAGGAGGAGCTGTAATGTTCAGGAGGAGCTGTGGTGTTCAGGAGGAGCTGTAATGTTCAGGAGGAGCTGTGGTGTTCAGGAGGAGCTGTTGTTCAGGAGGAGCTGTGTGTGTCAGGAGGAGCTGTGGTGTTCAGGGAGGAGCTGTAGTTGTCAGGAGAAGCTGTGGTGTTCAGGAGGAGCTGTGATGTTCAGGAGGAGCTGTGGTGTTCAGGAGGAGGTGTGGTGTTCAGGAGGAGCTGTGGTGTGTTCAGGAGGAGCTGTAATGTTCAGGAGGAGGTGTGGTGTTCAGGAGGAGCTGTGGTGTTCAGGAGGAGGTGTGGTGTGTTCAGGAGGAGGTGTGGTGTTCAAGAGGAGCTGTGGTGTTCAGGAGGAGCTGTGGTGTGTTCAGGAGGAGGTGTGGTGTTCAGGAGGAGCTGGGATGTTCAGGAGGAGCTGTGGTGTGTTCAGGAGGAGGTGTGGTGTTCAGGAGGAGCTGTGGTGTTCAGGAGGAGCTGTGGTGTGTTCAGAAGGAGATGTGGTGTTCAGGAGGAGCTGTAATGTTCAGGAGGAGCTGTGGTGTTCAAGAGGAGCTGTGGTGTTCAGGAGGAGCTGTGATGTTCAGGAGGAGGTGTGGTGTGTTCAGGAGGAGATGTGGTGTTTAAGAGGAGCTGTGGTGTTCAGGAGGAGCTGTGGTGTTCAGGAGGAGCTGTAATGTTCAGGAGGAGCTGTGGTGTTCAGGAGGAGGTGTGGTGTTCAAGAGGAGCTGTGGTGTTCAGGAGGAGCTGTGGTGTTCAGGAGGAGCTGTAATGTTCAGGAGGAGCTGTGGTGTTCAGGAGGAGCTGTAATGTTCAGGAGGAGCTGTGGTGTTCAGGAGGAGCTGTGGTGTTCAGGAGGAGCTGTGGTGTGTTCAGGAGGAGCTGTGTGTTCAGGAGGAGCTGTGGTGTTCAGGAGGAGCTGTGGTGTTCAGGAGGAGGTGTGGTGTGTTCAGGAGGAGGTGTGGTGTTCAAGAGGAGCTGTGGTGTTCAGGAGGAGCTGTGGTGTGTTCAGGAGGAGCTGTGGTGTTCAGGAGGAGCTGTGGTGTTCAGGAGGAGCTGTGGTGTGTTCAGGAGGAGGTGTGGTGTTCAGGAGGAGCTGTGGTGTTCAGGAGGAGCTGTGGTGTGTTCAGAAGGAGCTGTGGTGTTCAGGAGGAGCTGTAATGTTCAGGAGGAGCTGTGGTGTTCAAGAGGAGCTGTGGGTGTTCAGGAGGAGCTGTGTGTTCAGGAGGAGGTGTGGTGTGTTTCAGGAGGAGCTGTGGTGTTCAAGAGGAGCTGTGGTGTTCAGAGGAGCTGTAATGTTCAGGAGGAGCTGTGGTGTTCAGGAGGAGGTGTGGTGTTCAGGAGGAGGAGCTGTGGTGTTCAGGAGGTGTGGTGTTCAGGAGGAGCTGTAATGTTCAGGAGGAGCTGTGGTGTTTCAGGAGGAGCTGTGGTGTTCAGGAGGAGCTGTGGTGTTCAGGAGCTGTGTGTTCAGGAGGAGCTGTGGTGTTCAAGGAGGAGCTGTGGTGTTCAGGAGGAGGTGTAGGGTTCAAGAGGAGCTGTGGTGTTCAGGAGGAGCTGTAGTGTTCAGGAGGAGCTGTGGTGTTCAGGAGGAGCTGTGGTGTTTCAGGAGGAGCTGTGGTGTTCAAGAGGAGCTGTGGTGTTCAGGAGGAGGTGTGGTGTTCAAGAGGAGGTGTGTTGGTCAAGAGGAGGTGTGGTGTTCAGGAGGAGCTGTGGTGTTCAGGAGGAGGTGTGGTGTTCAAGAGGAGCTGTGGTGTTCAGGAGGAGCTGTAATGTTCAGAGGAGCTGTGGTGGAGCTGTGGTTCAGGAGGAGCTGTAATGTTCAGGAGGAGCTGTGGTGTTCAGGAGGAGGTGTGGTGTTCAAGGAGAGTGTGGTGTTCAAGAGGAGCTGTGGTGTTCAGGAGGAGCTGTGGTGTTCAGGAGGAGGTGTGGTGTTCAGGAGGAGCTGTGGTGTTCAGGAGGAGGTGTGGTGTTCAAGAGGAGCTGTGTGTTCAGGAGGTGTGTCAAGAGGAGCTGTGGTGTTCAGGAGGAGGTGTGGTGTTCAGGAGGAGGTGTGGTGTTCAGGAGG
>NW_026571190.1:42420065-42422565 GCF_026225935.1 Boleophthalmus pectinirostris | reverse complement strand
TGTGTGTACAGTTTGTGTGTACTACAGTACTACAACACTACAGTACTACACTACTACAGTACTACAGCACTACAGTACTACACTACTACAGTACTACACTACTACAGTACTACAGTACTACAGTACTACACTACTACAGTACTACAGTACTACACTACTACACTACTACAGTACTACAGCACTACAGCACTAGAACACTACAATACTACAGTACTACACTACTACAGTACTACAGTACTACAGTACTACAACACTACAGTACTACACTACTACAGTACTACAGTACTACAGCACTACAGTACTACACTACTACAGTACTACAGTACTACAGCACTACAGCACTACAGTACTAGAACACTACAATACTACAGTACTACACTACTACAGTACTACACTACTACAGTACTACAGTACTACACTACTACAGTACTACAGCACTACAGCACTACAGTACTAGAACACTACAATACTACAGTACTACAGTACTACACTACTACAGTACTACAGTACTACAGTACTACAACACTACAGTACTACAGTACTACAACACTACAGTACTACAGTACTACACACCAAACTTCACAAATATTTGCATTCCATTCATAAACAGACACTGCTCTGTTTGGTACTTCTACAGTACTAACACTGCACAGTACTACACAGTACTACACAGTACTACATAGTATTACACAGTACTATACACTATGCAGTACTGCAGTACTCAGAGAACTCAGAGTACACAAAGGAAACATCTGGACGTGTCCTGAATACTTCAGTTTAACTGACAGTGCCCCGGAGCAGTACTTTTACAACAGAGTACGCAGAGCTTTGGGCGTGTACACAGAGGCATCAAACACTACTGCGAGTACTACAAAGTACTTCAGAGTACTTCATACAGAGCTTTGGGCGTGTACACAAAGGCGTCAGCACACAGTACTGCGAGTACTTCAGAGTACTACGAACTGAAGTAACACCGTACGTCAGACCACAGGAGATTCCTGTTTACTGCTCACGTGCACGCTCATACACACGTGCACGCGCAGAGGAACATTCCACAGTGCGGTTTCCTGAGTCACGCACACGCGCACACACACCCCCCACGCACACACACACACACACACACACACACACTGTCTCTGTCTCTGAGGTTTAGACAAAACTCCAGATTATTTCATCACATTTAATCAGTTTTCCTTTGATTTCATCCTGTTTCATCTCGGGCCGTGTGCAAACTTTACCTCCTTCTCTCCCTCCCCCATCCCCCTCTCTCTCTGTCTCTCTGTCTCTCTGTCTCTCTGTCTCTCTGTCTCTAACCCTAACCCAGAGGTGTTTGGGTTAGACTCATGTTTGACTCGTGTTAGATCCGGGACAGACCAGGACAGACCAGGACAGACCAGGACAGCTCGGGCCTGTGCGCAGACACTTCCCCCGGAGCAGCAGATGTTGCGCCCCGCCCTTCCTGGCTCTGTCCCGGTTCGGTCCACACCGTAAACCCGGTAAATGCGTCACTCACCGTGGGACGCTTCCACGTGACCCCGCGGGTCTTGAAGGAGCCCGGGCCCAGCTCTTTGAACCCGAGCGCCTGCGCAGACGCGGGGAACATGCTGTCACAGAAGAGCTGCCCGCTGCGCTGACACTCCGCGCGCAGATCCTCAAAGCGCTGGTTCAGAAACGGCACCGCTTTGGCGTTTGTGCCGAAACCCGCCGCGTGCGCGCGCTCCTTGGCGAGGCGCGAGGCCACCCCGGACATCCTGCGCGAGACACGGGAGTCAAGAAAGACACGGGAGTCAAGAAAGACACGGGAGACGAGAAAGACACGGGACGGTCTGGAGAGAAGAGACCGAGAGCCGAGGAGTGCGGGGCGGACTGCGCTGCTGGGTCCACCCGCTGACGGAGCTCAGACTGCGGGGCGCGGTCAGGCTCCGGTGACGGTCCGCCTCCGGAGCTCCTCCAGCCCCTTTAACCAAACACACCCATCAAACAGAAAACACACACCCATCAAACAAACGCGCCCATGAAAACACGATGTGCACTGATGTGCGCTTCACTGTGCCCGCGCCAGACGAACCAAACTCCGCCTCAGCGCGCGGGGAAGTCCGGGACAGAACCAGAGCGTCAAAGCCAGAGACCGAGCAGAGAGTGTGTCCCGGCAGAGTGTATCCGGGCAGTGTGTGTCCGGGCAGTGTGTGTGCGGGCAGAGTGACATAAACCAGATGATTTGAAATCAGATTCAGTTTCATTTGATTTAAAAACAGACACAGAACTTTGCCAAAACTCACCAAAACCCACCAAACCAAACCAACCCTGACCACACCAGACCCAAGAGCAGGACTGTAAACAGCAGTTTCCCTTTAACAACATGGAGCAAACATGAACAAAACTTTCTCCTCGTCACTGACAAAAAACAACTACAGTGTTAAAACAAAGTGTGGATATATGCAGAGAATAATTCGATCTCTGTGACTTGAGCTGTTACACACACACACACTTAACCCTCTGA
>NW_026571190.1:42399196-42419565 GCF_026225935.1 Boleophthalmus pectinirostris | reverse complement strand
ACTCCGGTACATGTAATCTGTTACTCCCCGACACTGCACTGTGTAAATCATTGATCAAATTTAAAATGGTCTCGTTTCTCTTTTCAGTTTGTCGCTGTTTAAACAGTCGATTATTTAATTGTCTGTGTGCGATTGTCGAAGGAGGAGAAGAAGAAACACACAGACTCAGCAGTGGGAGGATCGTCATCACATGTAGAATCATTCCACGCGTTAAATAAGAATAATTCGACGCTTTATTCGATGCTGGTTCAACACAAACACACGTTACGCCCCAAAGACAGACTAAAAATAAAGTCTGAAACGATCTGAACGCTTAAATCTATCTGGAAATCATTTTAAAAGCAGTGAAACGATGTGTCCACGCAGCGAGATCATCTTCAAACCAACGACCTCCAGACGAGAATGAAAGGTTGTATAGAGGATTTTTTTAAGGGAAGTGAAATACAGCGGCCGTCCTTTTTCAAATGTTGTGCATATGTGACACCACCTTCCTCCTCCACAGCCTCCTCAGTGGAAACACCTCCTCCCGCCTCTTTACTCTAGAAATCACGTTTGTTTACATCCAGTACGTGTTCAGAATCACCGTTGAAGTTTCCTGTCTAGAAATATTTCAGCGACCGACGCGTCAGTTTTTAGACCCTTCGTCTGCTTCGGTCGCGCCATCGCTGGAAGGAATCTCCAAGAATCACCTCAGTTTGGCTTCGCTCCTTTTCCTCTTCTCTTCTTCTTTCAGCGACCTCAAAAACGGACTTTCTTTTGCGGCGAACTGGTCGTGGATTCTCGTCCGCCGTCGCGACAAACTTGGTGCGAAATGCGAGGAAGCGACAGTTTGAAAAAGCCTCTAAGAACCGCTGCGTAAACCACATAATCCCCGCGCTCCAACGAATCAGTTACACTAGAAACGTAGGGAGTTTGAGTGACAACCTAACAGCCAATAGAAAATGAGGGAGCCTCGTTAGCTATTGGCTGATGTTTATCTGGCCTCAACACGTCCACAGTTGATAGATTTTCATTCTTTTTTTTTTTTTTGGTCGTCATAATTACAAGGCTGCAGTGTCTCTGTGTTGGTATTTTAAACTTTCACTGACAATTTGCAACTAAAAAAAAAAATCCTCCATACAACCTTGAAGCGTCTCAGAACGAGAAGTTTTAAAATCATGGCACAGATCAGAGAAATTTACAGTAAATGACAAAAACCTGAAAAGCTCCAGGAGAGTTTTGAAGGAGAGTTTTTTTTTTTTTTTTTATGTCTCTTGTTACTCACTTGTGACTCAGAGCCGTTTCTCTCACACAGCGACACAAAACTCCCTCTGTTACTGTTATTATTGAGTAATCTCGCCCCCCCCCCCCCCCCCCCACACGCTGGTCTTTCCCGTCACTCCCGGTCGCTCCCCGCTCTCCCTCTGCTCCGGTTTACGCCGCAAGCTTCAGCCACAAGGAAAGAAATGAAACCCGCAAACGTTCGAGTTTTTAAAGAGTTTTTAGTCCAGAGACACAGATCTGAAAAACTCTGTTACTGCTGCGTTTTTTTGTTGTTGTTGTTGATTGGATGAATTCTGTTTAAATCACAAAAGTCGACAACATTAGAGACGATGTTCTGCGGTGATAACGAGCCGCGTCTGTGGAGCTGCGTCAAACACGCTCACGTTTCACTCCACCTGCGTTTTCCTTCAGGCGTTTCCAGTGTTGGGAAGTTTACTTTTAAAATGTAATCCCCTACAGATTACAGATTACACACACCAAAATGTAGTTTGTAACAGAATCCATTAAATTACTTAAAGTGAGTAATGTAATCTGAATACTTTGGATTACTTGATTTGTTGTAGAGAAACAAAGACGAGGAAATCTTCACATAAGAAGTTTTGTCTGATAAAAGAAAATAAAAAGTCCAGATTTTACTGAACCAAATTAAAAATATTATTGATAGAAAACGAAGAAACACGTCCACACAGCAGGATTTAGTCCTGGTAAAACCTGTTTTAGTCCTGGTTTAGATCTAGTTTAGACCTGGTTTAGTCCTGGTTTAGTTTCCGGCAATGAGTGGAATTACCGAAAAAAATAAAAAAATATATAAAAAAAGGGATTTAGCCCAAATTGTGAAAACAGGAAAATCCCTCTGTGTAATCCACTTATTTCAACAAAGTAACTGTAATCCAATTACCACTCACTGAAACAGTAACTGTAACTGAATACAGTTACTCATCATTTGTACTCTGATTACTCCGGTACATGTAATCTGTTACTCCACAACACTGTCCGTTTCTTGTAAAGTTGATGTTTGTTGTTGTAGATCAGGGATGTTCACACTTTTTCATCATGTGAGCTTCTTACAAAATGACCAAGTCAAAATGATCGACCTGATACAAAGTCAAACAAACTGCACTGAAACACTCTGTGGCCCTTTTTTGGACCCTCCCCCACAGTTTGAGAACCTCTTCTTTAAGAGAACTTCCTCTGGCACTTTACACAAAACTGTGAAAAACGTGAAGGAAGATTTTTAAACCTGTTTTTTAAAGTTCCAAACTGGAGTTTCATTCTTTTGTGGTTTTGCAGTGATATTTACCAGCCTCTGCACGTTTACCAAACCAAACGCACATCGTGACAAACACAGATGCATTTGTCACTTTTGTTAAACAAACTTCAACCAAATGTGGCAGTAGGTCTGTTCTGTAGATCCGCTCTATGCTGTAGACCTGCTTTGTGCCAACACTGGAACACAAATTTAGACTGGTTTTTGCTTCACGTTTGGTCTTGTTCTTCTAATCAGCCGCACTGTGGGAGGGGCTTGTGTTGGCTGTACGCAGGAAGGAGCGAGAGCGTGAAAAGGCGAGGGGCGGCGTGCTGACGTGAGGCAGGTGGACAGGTAGGATGTTTAGGAAGTTGAACCTGCCCTGTGATGCACGCTGGTACACGAGGGCACACGCTGTCGCAGACGAGCCGTGCATAGGGAGCGTGTGTGTTTGTGATGCGCCGTAGAGTCTCCGCGGGTTTCAAATGAGCGCACAGGCCGAACTGAGACGCCCCACACGCTCCTGCACCCGCTACAAGTTTATTACCAACAGCAGCGGCCGGAATGAAACATGATCACACTTGTTGAGTGTCAGACCTCGAGTGAGAGACAAGACCGAGTCCAAACGCTGTCGGTGTCGCACCTCATGATGTCATGAAGTGATAATGTTTGATAGTTCTCAGCTCTTTTTCCCTTTTAGTTCAGCCGAGATCAGAAACTCCAGATTTTTTTAAATGATCCAGATGATTCTACTGAAGGTGTGTGGAGTTTAAAAACACAAAGGAGCACTTCCTGTATCGCCACATGATGACATCACAAAGTGGAACAGAGTGTTTACAGTTTGAGAGAAGAACTTTAAAGTGTAAATGTGCAGAGTTTGTGAGTTAAAACGTGTGAAACAAAACTCAGCCCCAAAGTCACATGAGACTTTAAAAGACAGATTTTAAAAATGTTTAATTTTTAAAAAAAATATTTTAAAAACTTTACATTTGTGTTTTTATTCATTTTTATTTATTATATTTTATTTAACATTAATATGAACATTGTTATTTTAGATTTTTTTTTACACATTTAGATTTTTATTCAAAATGTTTTTTTTACTACTACTACTACTACTAATACTACTAATACTACTACTACTACTACTACTACTACTACTACTACTACTACTACTACTACTACTACTACTACTACTACTACTACTACTACTACTACTACTACTACTACTACTACTACTACTACTACTACTACTACTACTACTACTACTACTACTACTACTACTACTACTACTACTACTACTACTACTACTACTACTACTACTACTACTACTACTACTACTACTGCTAGTAGTAGTAGTAGTAGTAGTAGTAGTAGTAGTAGTAGCATTTTTTACTTCTAGTAATTTGTCTGTGAGGTGTTTTTGGGGCTCGAGGAGCAGATGGAGGAAACTGTGGCAAAGATAAAGTCCAGATGGTCCAAGACCACGGACCAGGACTAAACCAAGACTGAACCAGGACTGAACCAGGTCTAAACCAGGACTAAACCAGGACTAAACCAGGACTGACTAAACCAGGACTGAAACCAGGACTGAACCAGGACTAAACCAGGACTGAACCAGGACTAAACCAGGACTGAACCAAGACTAAACCAGGACTGAACCAGGACTAAACCAGGACTGAACCAGGACTAAACCAAGACTAAACCAGGACTGAACCAGGACTGAACCAAGACTAAACCAGGACTGAAACCAGGACTAAACCAACACTAAACCAGGACTGAACCAGGACTGAACCAGGTCTAAACCAGGACTAAACCAGGACTGAACCAGGTCCAGATCTTGGTCCTTCCGCTGGTCGGACTCGGCTCAGGAAGTGGATCGTGGCCCGTGGATCCAGTTTTAAATTCAAGTAAATCTGGACTGTGGTAAAAGAGAAAAATGGTCCAAACGTTTTTAAAAGATTTTTTTATTTTTAAATCTGGACTCGGGTCTGAGCCTCGTCCATTTTGAGACGCTCCACAAACACTCGTCTGAAAACGGGAAGAAAGAGACGGACGAGTGCCAACGGGACAGATGGAGACGACGGAGGGAGGGAAGGACGGAGGGAGGGAAGGACGGAGGGAGGGAAGGAGGGAGGGAGGGAAGGACGGAGGGAGGGAAGGACGGAGGGAGGGAAGGACGGAGGGAGGGAAGGACGGAGGGAGGGAAGGAGGGAGGGAGGGATGGAGTGATGGAGGGAGGGAGGAGGAGGAGAGGAAGCGAGAGGAAGAGATGAACAGAAAAAGGGAGGGATGGAGGGAGGAGAGAAGAGAGGAATGGAGAGAAGAGGGAGTTGAACCCACAACCTCCCAACATGTCTCTTTAAAGACTAAACCAGAACTAAACCAGATCTTCTCTTTGAGTTAGTTTTTCTTTCAAGGGACCAGGACACTTGGTCTAAACCAGGACTAGATCTGGACTGAGTGGACTTCACAAGGTTTGAATCTGGACTAAACCAGGTTTCAGGTCCAAACCAGGACCAGGTGTAAATAAGTCTCTACAAGGACTAAACCGGGACTAAACCAGGTCTTAAAAAGGTCTTATCCAAGACTAAACCAGGACTGGACCAGGACTGGACCAGGTCTTCCCCGGTCCCCCTCAGGTTCATTTGCGCACGTGTCAGTCTGGGTCGCTCGTGCCTCTGGTCTCGCGGGGTGTAACGTGTAACGTGTACTCGAGTATTTTGGAGCCGGGGGTCGTACTTGGCTCGCCCCGGACCCTCGCGCCGCGTTCGTGGTTGGGGTCTCGCGGACAGGAGCGGCGCGCGCGAGGGGGAGGGGGCACGTACCCTCCGCTCCTCCACATCCACCGCGGCGCGACACGGAGCTGCCTCTGCGGGAGCCGGAGCCCTGACGGCGGCCACAGAAGCGCACCGAGGCCGCACCGAGGCCGCACCGAGGCCGCGGGGGCGACGCTGCAGGGCGGGGACGCGGCGCGGTCCGTACCCGCCGGCGGAGCACCACGAGCCCCGCTCCTGAGTCCGGATCCTTCCGCCCCGCGCCCGGACTCCGCACGAGCTTTTGGTGATGGACTCTTGATTTTCTCCTGACGCGTTTCCGCGCGGGGGGAGGGGAGCGCGCCGCGCGCCGGGCTCGAAACCTGCCGTGTTTTCCCGACTCCAAGTGCGCGCAATCTACGCCCAAAAGCAGCGCGCTGCGCTTTGGTGGAGAAGAAGGAGGAGGAGGAGGAGAGAGGGAGGAGAGAGCAGCGAGGAGAGGAGAGAGGGAGAGAGGGAGAGAGAGAGGGAGAGAGGGAGGAGAGAGGAGGGGGGATGCCGCACCGTCCATCACTAAATATCAACAAATGTCACCGCGCGCGGATTTTGGGGAAGCCCCCTTCGTCGTGGCGCCGCGTGAGCGAAAAGGAGCGCGCGAGCGACGAGTGAGGGGCGCGCGCGTCCTCGCCACACACTGCGGATACATGGCACGAGACGAGAAGAAAAAATGAATTATTAAAGATTTCACTCATATCTTTTTTTGCTATTTTTATCTGGCGGAGCGGCTGTGCGCGGGGCCGAGGGAGGGGTGAGGGAACTGCGGATGTGGAGAAGCGAAGAGACGCAGTGGACACGCTCCTCGTGCACCGCGCGCGGGCTCGCGGTTCTCCGTGGACACATCTGAGCGCGCGGACATTTTCCATTTTCGACACTTGAGCTTCTTCACTTTCACGCGCTTCTCGGGTCCGTTCGGAGCCCAGCGCAGCCGCAGCTCCGACGGGAGACAGAGGCGCCCTTCCCCCTCCCTCCCGCGCGGCAGATGGAGCGGGCCGCTAGGCGCTGAAGACGCACGGACACGCCGGAGCAGAGCGGGTGCACTGCCGGGGGAGGGTGGGCATGTGGAGCGGGCACTCGGAGGGCCCGGCTGACCTCTCGGTGTTTGCAGAATGGCGCGTTTCGGAGACGAGATGCCCAACAGGTACAGCGGAGGAGGGGCGGGAGGCGGCGGGGGACCGGCCGGCGGACAAGGGCCCAACCGCGGCGGCAGCAGGCAGGGAGGACCCCCGGGAGCGCAGCGGATGTACAAGCAGTCCATGGCCCAGAGAGCGAGGACCATGGCGCTGTACAACCCCATCCCCGTGCGCCAGAGCTGCCTCACGGTCAACCGATCCCTGTTCCTCTTCAGCGAGGACAACGTGGTGAGGAAGTACGCCAAGAAGATCACGGAGTGGCCATATCCTTTGAGGAGGAGCGGAGGAGCGGGCAGGGGGAGCGCAGGTACCGGGGTTCAGGTGGGGGCACGCGGGGCTGGGGGCTGGAGGGGGGAGTGTGTGTGTGAGGTGTGGTCTGTGTGAGCGGACGGGACTGAACCTGGGTTATTTTTGGCTGAAACCACCTGAGATGGTCACGTTTCGAGCTCTCCGTGGTCCCGATTCGCGTCGAGGTTGCGGCCGGAGGTCCGCGCTGGCTCCTCCGGTTCTCCTCGAGCCTCCTGAGAAAGAGCGAGTGAGATGCAGCGTGAGGTGGAGAAGAGAGAGGAGGAGAGGGAGGCCTGCGGTTGGCTCCGGACCCGCCGTGGCTCCGTTTTGCTCCGAATGTCACGTCTGAATATTCGAACGATCCTGAAGATTTGTTGGAGGGTCGCGGCTCCTTGGAAGGTTCACGCTCGGCTTCTGGAGGCCACCACGGTTTTGACGATCCGCGCTCACGAAAGGGAATGTTTGCCAATCGAGGACGCCGGGCCTTGAGATCAGGTTCAGGTGGACGAAGTAGCTCAGTTTTGAGAAAGACAGAAGTGATTTCGTTCGCCTGATTCTGAAACGATTCCAAACTGACTCGTGTGAGCTTCACGTCGTGTTCTGATCCTCCGAAAACACACCTGGACTTGTGTTTTGTTTCATTCACACATCCTTATGATCAGTCTGTTTTTTTATATCCAACGCTCAAAATGCTCTGTTCCACCTCGTGATGTCATGAAGTGGTCCTTTTTACCTTTAGAGATTTGAAATTCCGGAGCTGAAACGGCCAAATGTTTCCAGGCGTTTGGAGTTTCACACTTTGGTTTCGTAATTTCCTCCACAGATGAAATGTCCAAAAACGTTCTAACGTGTGTCTCCCCCCGTGTGTGTGTCAGGTTCCCTCTCCGTGTGTGTGTGTGTGTGTCAGATGCCCTCCCACGTGTTCTGAAGTGTGATTCCCGTTTAGTTTTATCGCTTCAGATTCGAGTCTTTTTCCTTTCTGTCGTGTTTAAAAAGTGAAACGTGAAGATTTGGCATTTCAAGATTCCGCTTCCGTTTCACACTGTCCACTCACACACACTCACGCACACACACACACACACACACACACGTACACACACCTGGAGTTGTGTTTCGTGTTTCGCTCTTGTTTTGTGTTCAGGTTTCTCAGGTTCAGGTCTGTGAGAAGTACAAATATTTTATCGCAACAAAATTTATTTTATTTCATTTTAGTAAATCCTAAAAGTGTCCAAAAAAAAAAAAAAGTGACATTTGTGGTGTTATGGGTCAAAACACACACACACAAACAGATACACACACACAAACACGCACACTCACACACACACCTGCCCCTATACACACACTCACACACAATTTTCAGTTACATTTGCATTTCTGATTACATAAAGTTGTTTTTTTATGAAAAGGATTTGACTTTTTGTTTTTATCCAAACATAAATCTACTCAGGTCGGTTTTGACCCGTAACTCCACACACACGTCTCTACTGTTCATCGTAAAAAGATCAGATTCTTAAAAAATCAGATCTTTAAAAAAAAAAAAGAAAAAAAAAATCTTTTAAATCCTGCTCCACTCATAGATTAAAATTAAATATTTATTTAAGAATCAATCCTCACCCCAAAAACCAGGTCTAAACCAGGACTAAACCAAGATTAAAGCAGGACTAAACCAGGACTAAACCAGGACTAAACTGGGAAAGATGTGTGCAGTTTTTTAACACAAAACAAGAGTTAACGCACAAACTCTGCAGATTTACACTGAACTCTCACCACTTCATGACATCACAAGGTGGAGCAGAGCGTTTAGAGCTACTTATTTACTCAAACGTGTGTGAATGAAAGAAACACAAGTCCAGCTCTGATTCTGAGAAGGAAACAAAATCAGAACAGGACTTAAACCTCTCAGGAGTCCGGTTTGTGTGATACCAGATCTTTAAATCCTGGTTGAGTTCTGGTCCGGTCCCGGTTTTCGTCCCGGATGATGTTGTGTTGAGATGTTGGGATGTGGAGAACTTTTTATATTTGGCGTTCGTCGTTCCCTCGTCACAAACTTGTCTGAAGAGGTTCGAGACTCATCCACGCATGTTTGAGTCATCTAGAGATCTGTCTCGGGCCCTATTCAAACCCTCCTCAGTAGTACGAGACTCCGCCCACAATCCTACGTCAAGAAAAGTCTCCATAAATATATAAAAAAAAAAAAAAAACGATGCAAAACTGGACAAACCTGACGTGACGTGCTGGGACGGCGCTCTGAAGGGGGAGTGACTTAGCATGGAGAGCAAAGAGAGGAGAGACTCGGAGAAAAACCTGTCACGGTTTTGTTCTGAGGGAATTTGTAGAACTGAAACGTCGGAATTTGTGCCGGTTTTTGGAAACTGGAGGGTTGAAATTTGAGAGTAAAATATTTCAGAGTTGTTTTTAACACAGAAAGTGTTATTTTAACTATTTGAAAGTTAAATTCAGGTTCGATTTGGGGTTATTTGCCAGAGTTGATTTGGTTGAAGTGAATTTGACTTATTCTAGTGTTAATTCAACTTCCTCTAGTGTTAATTTGTTTCCTCCCTCCACTTCAAACTCCCTCCAGTGAAGAACCAGTTTGAACCAGTTTTGTTCATAATTTCATCTTAAATTAACTCAAATAAAGTGTAAAAACAAAACACCTCTGTGTGTTGTTGAGTTAAATCAGGATAACTCTACAAAGTGTTTTCTGTTTACTCTCAGAACGTTAAAATAACTCTGGATTTTGGGTTAAACAGGAACTTTGGTCCAGTTTTACTTAATGAACATTTCCAAAAATGTTAAATTAACTCTAGAACAGAGTGAACTCATATAAACTCTGAGAAAGTGTTACATTTGACTCTGTGAGAGTCAATTTTAACACAACACTCTTTGTTGTGAACTCAACCTAAATTAAGTTGAATTAACACTGGTGGAAGTTGAATGAACGTGTGCAGGGTTCATGTGTTCAACGTGTGAACTCAACTCCAGGTGTGTGTTGTTTTTTGTTTGTTTGTTTTTAATCTTTGGAAATTTAAACTGAATTTATTTTTATGTATTTTTTGCTCGTGTGTTTATTTTGTTGCATCAACTTAAAGAGAGAAAAAGGAACAAAATCTAAGAATGAACAAAAATATATTTTCCAAACCAAATTATTTGCTTCGTCTTTGCTGCAAAAAAAAAAAAAAAAAAAAAATTATTATACATTTCTTTAATAATCAATCCCCACCCCCCAAAAAACAAGAATTATACCAGAACCAAACTAAACCAGGACTAAACCAGGTCTAAACCAGGTCTAAACCAGGTCTAAACCAGGTCTAAACCAGGTCTAAACCAGGTCTAAACCAGGTCTTAAACATTTTAAAGGTTTAAATTTTGTGTTAAATTTTTCGTAAAATGATGAAACTCGAGTCGTTCTTTGCTGCTGCAGGTCGTGGAGACTCGGTGTTTTTGTGCAGAAATCCCTCCTCTCTTCTCCTCCTCTCTCTCTCTTCTCTTTCTTTCATCCTTCTCTTTCCTCTCTTCTTCTTCTTCTTCTTCTTCTTCTTTTCTTTCTTTTGGCTCGTGTCTGTGATTTATTTTTATTTCTGTCCCGTTGATTTTCTCCTCTTTTTTTTTTTTTTTTGGCCGCCGTGTGTTTGTGTTCAGTTTTTCTCTCCTCCTCTTCCTCCTCTCTCGTTCCCTCTCTCCTCTCCTCTTTTTGGCACACGTTCATTCATCTGACGCCCCCCCTCTCTTTTTTTTTTGAGTTGAGTCCTTCTCTCCGCTCCTCCACTTCTCTCTCTTCTCCTCTCCTCGTTTTTTTGGCAGAACATTTCCCTCCCTTCTTCTCTCTCTCTCTCGCTCCTCCTCTTTCTTCCCCGCTCTGTCTCTCCTCTCGTTTTTTTTTTTTTTTTTGGCAGCGCTCTTTCCGTTGGCTCTCCTCTCTTCCTCCTTCTCTCCTCCCTCTCTCCTCTCCTCTTTTTGGTAATATGTGTTCAGTTTCTCCTCTCACTCTCTCTCTCTTTCTCATTCCTCCTCCTTTCCTCCTCTCTCCTCCTCTCTTCTCTTCTCCTTCGCTCTCTCTCCGTCCTCCACTCCTCCCTCTCTCCTCTCCTCGTCTTTTTGGCAGAACATTTCCCTCCTTTCTTCTCTCTCTCTCCTCCTCTTTCTTCCCCACTCTGTCTCTCCTCTCGTCTTTTTTATTTTCTGGCAGCGCTCGTTCCGTTGACTCTCCTCCCTCCACTTCTCCTCCCTCTCTTCTCTTGTCTCTCTCTATCCTTCCTCCTTTCCTCCACATCGTTCCTTCCTCCTTCCCTCCCTTCTCCCTCCTCCCTCCCTCTTCTCCTTCTCTCTTCCTCCTCTTCTTGTCTTCCTCCTCCCTCTCTCCTTTCCTCCTCTTTTTGGTGTATGTTCAGCCTCTCTTCTCTCTCCTCTCTCTTCCCTCTCTCCTCTCGTCTTTTTGGCAGAACATGTTCAGCTGAGCCCCCCTCTCTCTCCTTCCTCCTTTCCTCCTCTCGCTCCGCCTCCTTCCTTCTCTCCTCCCTCGTTCCTCTCGTCTTTTGGCGGCGGCGGCGGCGTTCAGCTGAGCTCAGCGTTCTGAGGCCGAGCGCGGCGCAGGAAATGACTGGGCCGCTCTAATTGCACCGTCCAAATATGGGCATGTGTCCGGGCGCGCTCAGAACGGTCCTCGCCCCAAAAGCCCTCCGTCCCGTCTCGCGGCTAAAACAAAAGAACGAGAAGAGCGAGGGATGAGAGAAAGAGCGAGAAGAACGAGAAGAACGAGGGATGAGATGAAGCGTCTGGTTCTGTTTGGACTCGGGTCTGAGGACCTGGGCACAACTTTTTTTTTTTTTTTTCTGTTTTATTTCTGAAACTGAAACTGAAACTAGAACTGAAAAAGTGCCATTTTCAGGACCGAGCAGAACCTTTAGAACCTTTAGAACCTTTAGAACCTTTAGAACCTTTAGAACGTTTCCTGAATGTGTTTAGAACGACCTGGAGCTGGATCAGAACAAGAATAAGACTCAGAGACTAGAAGAACACCTGGACCTGGTTTAGTCCTGGACCAGTTCTTTAGTTTTAAAATCGAGTGACAAAAAAATTCACTCCCCCCCCCCCCCCCCCCCCATTGTAGTACTGTAGTACTGTCGTAGTAGTATTGTAGTAGTAGTATTGTAGTAGTAGTAGTATTGTAGTAGTAGTATTGTAGTAGTAGTAGTATTGTTGTAGTAGTAGTATTGTTGTAGTAGTAGTATTGTAGTATTTGTGTGCAGTTGTTGTGGCTGCAGTTCTGTGATCCTCGTGTCTCTGGAGTGAAACACGACACTTCACTGTCCTCCAGTCACCTCAGGTCTGTGGTCTCAGGTCTGTGACCTCAGGTCTTTGACCTCAGGTCTGTGACCTCAGGTCTATGGTCTCAGGTCTCAGGTCTGTGACCTCAGGTCTGTGACCTCAGGTCTGTGGTCTCAGGTCTGTGGTCTGTGGTCTCAGGTCTGTGGTCTGTGGTCTCAGGTCTGTGGTCTCAGGTCTATGACCTCAGGTCTGTGGTCTCAGGTCTCAGGTCTGTGGTCTCAGGTCTGTGGTCTGTGGTCTCAGGTCTATGACCTCAGGTCTGTGGTCTCAGGTCTCAGGTCTGTGGTCTAAGGTCTGTGGTCTGTGGTCTCAGGTCTGTGGTCTGTGGTCTCAGGTCTTTGGTCTCAGGTCTCAGGTCTGTGGTCTGTGGTCTCAGGTCTGTGGTCTGTGGTCTCAGGTCTGTGGTCTCAGGTCTATGACCTCAGGTCTGTGGTCTCAGGTCTGTGGTCTCAGGTCTGTGGTCTCAGGTCTGTGGTCTGTGGTCTCAGGTCTGTGGTCTCAGGTCGTTTGTCTGTGGTTTTGATGCTGTGTCTGTGTGTCTGTGCGTGTGAACAATCCTGCTCAGATTTTACTTTCACTGTGACCTGAAGTAAAACACTTCCAGTCAAGTCCGACCCAGAACCAGAACCAGGACTAAACCAGGTCTAAACCAGGACTGAACCAGGACTATTTGGGTCGATGCTGTGACTCCAGACCCCCACTGCTCCTGGTCGTCTTTTCCCTGAGTCAAGTCCCAGGTCAGATCTGTGGAGAGGAGAAAAACAGAGAGCAGAAAGAAAAGGAAAGGAAAGAGGAGAGAGAGAAGGAGGAGAGAGAAGGAGGAGGTTGAGTCACTGAGCTTCATTCACTCGCTCTGTGTGAATTATTGATCAAACCTCGGCTCAGGAGAGAGAGAACGAGAGAGATGGAAGAGAGGAAGAGGAGAGAGAGAGAGAGAGCGAGAGAGAGAGAGAGAGAGAGAGAGAGAGAGAGGACTCGCAGCAGGAAGTGTGGTTTGAACACGTCTGACATTTTGAGAACCTGCAGCTGAAAAAAAGGATCAGACCAAAACCAGAGCACTGACCTAAAGATAAAACTCTTGAACTCAGGACGGGGGGAAAACCCAGGTCCACCTCCAGAAAGTCCAGTGGAACAGTCAGTTAAATCCAAGTTTAGAAGCACTAATTCGGGTTCTTTCGGCGCAGATCGAGTCGGTCTGATTTACGTCACGACAAAAATATTTATAAATCACAGATGTAAAGGTGCGGTGAGTGAGGATCTCGGAACATTTACTGATTCGAAATTGAGCTTTGATGATAATCGTCTCGTCTTGTCACACTCATCGTCTCGTCGCACTCGTCGTCTCTTCACACTCGTCGTCTCGTCACACTCGTCATCTCGTCACACTCGTCGTCTCGTCACACTCGTCGTCTCGTCACACTCGTCGTCTCGTCACACTCGTCGTCTCGTCACACTCATCTCGTCACACTCGTCGTCTCGTCAAACTCTGCGTCTCGTCACACTCGTCGTCTCGTCGCACTCGTCGTCTCGTCACACTCGTCGTCTTGTCTCGTCGCACTCGTCGTCTCGTCGCACTCGTCGTCTCGTCGCACTCGTCGTCTCGTCAAACTCTGCGTCTCGTCACACTCATCGTCTCGTCAAACTCTGCGTCTCATCACACTTGTCGTCTCGTCGCACTCGTTACACTCGTCGTCTCGTCACACTCGTCGTCTCGTCACACTTGTCGTCTCGTCACACTTGTCGTCTTGTCTCGTCGCACTCGTCGTCTCGTCGCACTCGTCGTATCTTCACACTCGTTGTCTCTTCACACTCGTCATCTCGTCGCACTCGTCGTCTCGTCACACTCTGCGTCTCGTCACACTCGTTGTCTCTTCACACTCGTTGTCTCTTCACACTCATCGTCTCTTCACACTCGTCATCTCGTCGCACTCGTTGTCTTGTCTCGTCGCACTCGTCATCTCGTCGCACTTGTCGTCTCGTCACACTCATCTCGTCACACTCGTCTCGTCACACTTGTTGTCTTGTCTCATCGCGCTCGTCGTCTCGTCGCACTCGTCGTCTCTTCACACTCGTCATCTCGTCGCACTCGTCGTCTCGTCACACTCTGCGTCTCGTCACACTCGTTGTCTCTTCACACTCGTCATCTCTTCACACTCATCGTCTCTTCACACTCGTCATCTCGTCACACTCGTCGTCTCGTCGCACTTGTCGTCTCGTCGCACTCGTTGTCTCTTCACACTCGTCGTCTCTTCACACTCGTCGTCTCGTCGCACTTGTCGTCTCGTCGCACTCGTTGTCTCTTCACACTCGTCATCTCGTCGCACTCGTCGTCTCGTCACACTCGGCGTCTCGTCACACTCATCGTCTCTTCACACTCGTCGTCTCGTCGCACTCATCATCTCGTCACACTCGTCGTCTCGTCACACTCGTCGTCTCGTCACACTCGTCGTCTCGTCACACTCGTCGTCTCGTCACACTCGTCGTCTCTTCACACTCGTCGTCTCGTCACACTCGTCGTCTCGTCTTGTCGCACTCGTCGTCTCGTCGCACTCGTCGTCTCGTCACACTCGTCACTCGTCACACTCGTCACACTCGTCACACGTGTGTAAATGAGCGTCTGGGCCTGTCCAGTCGCACGTGCGTGTGATGAATGAGCTCGTGCAGATGAATAGGCCGATAGTGCTGGAGCGGCACTAGTGTCCGGGCTAATGCACAGGCTGCTGAAGTCAGGACTTTAACCCCCCCGCGCGCACCCGCCGCCCCTGCACGCCCCTGCACCCGCCCCTGTCGCCCCCGCACCCGCCACCGACATTTAGCACCCATCACCGCCACGTGCACGCTCTCAGACACACGTGCACACCAGTGTTGTCAAAAGTTTTGATTGTCAAATACAAAAACTAGAATCAATACAAAAAGAATAAAATTGATTAAAAAAAATACTACTACTACTACTATTGCTACTGCTACTACTACTGCTACTACTGCTACTACTACTACTACTACTACTACTACTACTGCTACTACTACTACTATAATACTACTACTACTACTAATAATAATAATAATAATGATAATAATAATAAAATAGAATAAAATGATACAAATGATACCAGAATCGAAACTAGATTCTCGGGTTTCTCAGGTCTGGATCCTAAAAAAACGTGTTTAGAACGGATTGGTTTAGTCCTGGTTTAGACCTGGTTCAGTTTTGGTTTAATTCCGGTTTAGTCCATTATGTGTTTTTTCATTTTGGTTTCGGAGATAAATAATGAAGAAAATCGTTGTTTTTTTTTAGGTTTCTTAGTTTTGGTTTTATTTTAAAAAACGATGCACAGATTGTTTGATTTTCATGGTAAGATCGAATCCGTGTATCATTCGTTCATTCGTTTTTCAATATAAAACCAAAAATAAGAAAACGAAAAAACAACAGTTTCCTTCGCTATTTGTCTCCAAAACCAAAATGAAAAAACAGATAACGATTCGTTTTTTCAGTTTTCGATTTTGTGTTCAAATGAAGAATGGATAAAACGGATAACGACCGTTTCCCGTTTACGTGACTTCAGTGACTGTGATGCCGGACTTTTGCACCGCATACGGACTGAACCAGGACTGATCCAGGTCCGAGACCAGACCGGGACCAGACCGGGACTGAGACCGGGACCAGACCGGGACCAGAGCGGGACTGAGACCAGGACCAGACCGAACTGCGAGCTTTGACTCTGAGCCTTCGCAGGGTCCGAGCCTCAGCTTCGAGCTCCGGCCCTGCCGTGGGCTCTGAGCCTCCGGTCTGGTCCCGGTCTGGTCCTGGTCTTATCTCGGTCTCGGTCTCAGGCCCACTCTGGTCCCGGTCTGGTCCCAGTCTCAGTAGCGCTTTGGTCCCAGTCTGGTCCTGGACCTGGTCCATTTGAACTAAAAGCTCTTAGTTCGATTCATTTTCATTGGTGTGAAAGCGTCAGTCGGAGGCTTTGCTCCACCTCGGAACCAGCCGCGGTTCTTGAGCGCGGAGGACCAGAGCAGCTCTGTCCCGGTCTCAGTCCCGCTCTGGTCTCGGACCTGGATCCGTCCTGATTCAGTCCGTATGCGGTGCAAAAGTTCGGCATCGCAGTCACGGAAGTCACGTAAACGGGAAACGGCTGTTATCCGTTTTATCCATTCTTCATTTAAACACAAAATCGAAAACTGAAAAAACGAATCGTTATCTGTTTTTTCATTTTGGTTTTGGAGACAAATAGCGAAGGAAACTGTTGTTTTTTCGTTTTCTTATTTTTGGTTTTATATTGAAAAACGAATGAACGAATGATACATGGATTGGATCAGAATCAGTCTCTGTTTCTTTTTACTGAAATCGAGTTATAGATTTTGGTGTGGTGACGGCACAAGCGCCGCTCAGACTCAGACTCAGACTCAGACTCAGACTCAGACTCAGACTCAGACTCAGACTCAGACTCAGGCTCAGGCTCAGACTCTCTCAGACTCAGACTCTCTCAGACTCAGACTCAGGCTCAGACTCTCTCAGACTCAGACTCAGACTCAGACTCAGACTCAAACCGACTCAGACTCAGGCTCAGACTCAGACTCAGACTCAGACTCAGGCTCAGACTCAGACTCTCTCAGACTCTCTCAGACTCAGACTCAGACTCAGACTCAAACCGACTCAGACTCAGACTCAGGCTCAGACTCAGACTTCAGACTCTCTCAGACTCAGACTCTCAGACTCTCTCAGACTCAGACTCTCTCAGACTCAGATTCAGACTCTCTCAGACTCTCGCGCTCGCAGCTCTGGAGTTTATCAGTTGGACAGACGATTAAATGCACTTACATATGTTGGTTTCATTTTCTTTTTATTCCGTCCCAGAGCCTCTGGAGGATTTCATCAGGTTTAACTCTTGAATGACTCGAGTTTTCTGCTCATGTGTCACTTTAGTTTGTGTCACTTTAAAAACTTTAAACACTGTAAACACTTTAAACACTTTAAACACTGTAAACACTTTAAACACTTTAAACACTGTAAACACTGTAAACACTGTAAACACTTTAAACACTTTAAACACTGTAAACACTTTAAACACTTTAAACACTGTAAACACTGTAAACACTGTAAACACTTTAAACACTTTAAACACTGTAAACACTGTAAACACTTTAAACACTTTAAACACTTTAAACACTGTAAACACTTAAACACTTAAACTTTAAACACTTTAACACTTTAAAACACTGTAAACACTGTAAACACTTTAAACACTTTAAACACTTTAAACACTGTAAACACTTTAAACACTTTAAACACTTTAAACACTTTAAACACTGTAAACACTGTAAACACTGTAAACACTTTAAACACTTTAAACACTTTAAACACTGTAAACACTGTAAACACTTTAAACACTTTAAACACTTTAAACACTGTAAACACTGTAAACACTTTAAACACTTTAAACACTGTAAACACTTTAAACACTGTAAACACTTTAAACACTTTAAACACTGTAAACACTTTAAACACTTTAAACACTTTAAAGTTTCTGTTTCCCGCTGCTCTGGTTCATGTTCTGATGTTTCCTCGTCACAAACACCTGGAGTCGTGTTTGTTTCATTCACGTTTAACAAACAAACCTGAACGTTCACGTGCAGAGGAAGAGAAGAAGAGTGGAGAGAGGGAGGAGGGAGGAGGGAGGAGGAGGAGGAGGGAGGAGGAGGAGGAGGAGGAGGAGGAGGAGGAGGAGGAGGAGGATGGGGGGATGGGGGGATGGGAGGAAGGAGAAAGGGAAAGGGAAAGGGGGAGAGGGAGTAAAAGAGTAAAAGAGGAGGGGGGAGGGGGGGATGTGGTTCAGTTTATTTGCTTCGCTCTGACGCAGGAGAACGACAAGATTTGTAGCTCGGGTCAAATCCACTGAGAGAGAGAGAGAGAGAGAAAGAGAAAGAAAAAGAAAGAGAAGAGAGAGAGAGAGAGAGAGAGAGAGAGAGTGTGTGTGTGTGTGTAAGGAAAGGGGGAGTGGGGGAGGAGGAAGGAAATAGAAAAAAGAGAGAGGAAAGAGGGAGGGTGTGATTAGGAGTGAGGAGAGAGAGAAAGAGAGAGAGAGACATAGTGATTGAGAGAGAGTGATAGAGAGAGGGGGAGAGAGAGAGAGAGTGAATGATTAAGAGAGAGGGGGAGAGAGAGAGAGAGTGTGATTAGGAGAAAAGGGGGAGGGGGAGGAGAGGGAGAGAGTGAATGATTATGAGAGTGGGAGGAGAGGAGGAGAGGGAGAGAAGGGGAAGGAAGACAGTACTGGAAGAGAGAGAGAGAGAGAAAGAGAGAGAGAATGATTAAGAGAGAGGGGGAGGGAGAGGGGAAAAGGGAGAAAAAGGTGTGGGAAAGGAGAGAGTGAATGATTACGAGAGTGAGAGGAAGCGGAAGAGGAGGAGAAGAGGATGTGAGGGAGGAGGAGAGGAGGAGAGTGAGCAGGAGAGAGGGATGAAAGGAGGAGGAGGAGAGGAGGAGGAGGAGTGTAGCTGTGGCGTCCATGTTTCTTCAGTGACAGTTTTACGGTGCTGAGCTCAGCAGGAGCCCCCCCCCCACACACACACACACACACACACACACACACACACACACACACCTCACTCTGCGCTACACCTCCGTCTGACTCTCTCCATCCTCCTCTCCTCCTCTTTTCTTCTGCTCTCTCGTTTCCCTCTCTTCCTCTTTAAAACCCGACACACACGAGTCGAACGCTCCGTCTTTAAACACACACACACCACACGTTTAGACTGAGTTTATGATAAACAACAACACACAACAACGCACACAACACACAACACACAACACAACAGCACACAACAACAACAACAACACACACAACACACAACATACAAACAACACATAAACACACAACAACAACACAAAACAAACACACACCACACATTTAGACTGAGTTTATGATAAACAACAACACACAACAACGCACAACACAACAACGCACAACACAACAGCACACAAAACAACAACAACAACATACAATAACGCAACACACAACAACACAACAACACACAACACACAACACACAACATACAACATACAACACATTTAGACTGAGTTTATGATAAACAACAACACACAACACAACGCACAACACAGCAAACGCACACAGCACACAAAACAACAAACAACACACAACATACAACATACAACAACACATAAACACACAACAACGCAACACACAACACACAACAACACACAACACACAACACACAACATACAACATACAACACGTTTAGACTGAGTTTATGATAAACAACAACGCACAACACAACAGCACACAAAACAACACAACACACAACATACAACAACACATAAATACACAACGCACAACAACGCAACACACAACACAACACAACAGCACACAAAACAACACAACACACAACATACAACAACACATAAACACACAACAACGCACAACAACGCAACACACACAACACAACACAACAGCACACAACACATAAACACACAACAACACACAACACATGACAGCGCACAACTCCACACAGCACAACAACAACTGTATATAACAACATACAACAACTCGCAACAACGCACAACAACAGAATATAACAGAAAACACATAACAACACAAAGCACATAACACACAACACAACAACAACACAACATCATCACACAACAACAACACAAAAACAGACCACACATAACAACACATAACACAACAATAACATCATCACACAACAGCAACACACAACAACACAACACACAACAACACACATAACAAAACATAATACATAACAACACACCACATATAACAGCACACAATAACACAACATAACAACACACAACAACGCACAACACAACAACAACTTGAAACAATGCAAAAAAACACACTACAAAACAACAGCACAACAACACAACAACAACAGGGCATAACAGAAAACACATAATACACAACAACACACAACAATAACAAGACATCATCACACAACAACACATAAGAACACACAACTGCACACAACACAGAACACATAACAACACACAATTTTGTTAAATTTTTTATTTAATTTCAGCTTTAAAACATTTTCAATCCTTGTGTGCTTGTGTGTGCCTATGTGTGTGTGTTTTTGTGTTGTTTTTTTTATGTTTGTTTGTGTGTGTGTGTGTGTGTGTGTGTTTGTGAAACAGATAATAGTGAAAATAACAGAGAAAAGTTTGATTTGGGCTTTTTGTATTTGTGTTGTGAGTGTAGATCTAGAAAACCATTGTAGGTTTTGTCACTTGTGTCGCTGTCCGTGGTCCTGAAACTGAACCTGGAG
>NW_026571190.1:42264196-42396696 GCF_026225935.1 Boleophthalmus pectinirostris | reverse complement strand
CACACACACACACACACACACACACACACACACACACACACACACACACACACACACACACACACACACAGTACACACACACACACACACACACACACACACAACACACACACACACACATACACACACACACACACACACACACACACTACACACACACACACACACACACACACACACACACACACACAACACACACACACACACACACACACACACACACACACATACACACACACACACACACACACACACACACACACACACACACACACACACACACACACACACACACACACACATACACACACACAACACACACACACACACACACACACACACACACACACACACACACACACACACACACACACACACACACACACACACACAAGCTACACACACACACACATACACACACACACACAACACACACACACACACACACACAACATACAACACACACACACAACACACACACACACACACAACAACACAACACACACACACACACACAACAACACACTGTCAAATAAAAACACTCTGTTCTACTGTGTTTTTAAACTCCATTTCTGTCCTGTTGGTTTGGGGCAGGTGAACGGAGCACCTCCTGCTCTGACTCTCTTCTACTTCTTCTTCTTCTTCTTCTCCCGCAGGAGGAGACGGAGCCGTACTTTATCGCCATCTTCTGTTTCGAGTCGGGGATAAAGATTCTGGCTCTGGGCTTCGCGCTGCACAAAGGCTCGTACCTGCGCAACGGCTGGAACGTCATGGACTTCGTGGTGGTTCTCACGGGGTAAGAACCAACGCGCTGTGCCCGCTGTACCCACTGTACCCACTGTAAACACTGTACCCACTGTACCAACTGTACCCACTGTACTCACTGTACCCACTGTACCCACTGTACCAACTGTACCACTGTACCACTGTACTGTACCACCCACTGTACCCACTGTACCAACTGTACCAACTGTACCACTGTACCACTGTACCCACTGTACCCACTGTACCCACTGTACCCACTGTACCAACTGTACCCACTGTACCCACTGTACTGTACCCACTGTACCAACTGTACCCACTGTACCCACTGTACTCACTGTACCAACTGTACCAACTGTACTCACTGTACCCACTGTACCACTGTACCAACTGTACTCACTGTACCACTGTACCACTGTACCCACTGTACCCACTGTACCCACTGTACCCTGTACTGTACCCTGTACCCTGTACTGTACCCACTGTACCACTGTACCCACTGTACCACTGTACCACTGTACTGTACCACTGTACCTGTACCACTGTACTGTACTCACTGTACCCCCACTGTACCACTGTACCACTGTACTGTACACTGTACCCACTGTACTGTACTCACTGTACTGTACTCAACTGTACCCACTCACTGTACCCACTGTGTACCACTGTACCACTGTACTGTACCCACTGTACTCACTGTACTGTACCACTGTACCACTGTACCACTGTGTACCACTGTACCAACTGTACCACTGTACTGTACCACTGTACTCACTGTACTGTACACTGTACCCACTGTACCCACTGTACTGTACCCACTGTACCCACTGTACTCACTGTACTCACTGTACCACTGTACCACTGTACCACTGTACTGTACTGTACACTGTACTCACTGTACCCACTGTACCCACTGTACCCACTGTACCCACTGTACTGTACCCACTGTACCACTGTACTCACTGTACCCACCCACTGTACCACTGTACCCCACTGTACTCACTGTACTCACTGTACCCACTGTACCCACTGTACCCACTGTACCCACTGTACTCACTGTACCCACTGTACTCACTGTACTCTACTGTACCCACTGTACCCACTGTACCAACTGTACCAACTGTACTCACTGTACCCACTGTACCCACTGTACCACACTGTACCCACTGTACTCACTGTACCCACTGTACCCACTGTACCCACTGTACACTGTACCCACTGTACTCACTGTACCACTGTACTCCACTGTACCACTGTACCACACTGTACCACTGTACTCACTGTACCCACACTGTACCCACTGTACCCACTGTACTCTGTACTCACTGTACCACTGTACCCACTGTACCCACTGTACCCACTGTACTCACTGTACTCACTGTACCCACTGTACCCACTGTACCCACTGTACTCACTGTACCCACTGTACACTGTACTCACTGTACTCACTGTACCCACTGTACCCACTGTACCCACTGTACCCACTGTACTCACTGTACCCACTGTACTCACTGTACTCACTGTACCACACTGTACCCACTGTACCACACTGTACCAACTGTACCCACTGTACCACACTGTACTCACTGTACCCACTGTACCCACTGTACCCACTGTACCCACTGTACCCACTGTACTCACTGTACTCACTGTACTCACTGTACCCACTGTACCCACTGTACCCACTGTACCCACTGTACTCACTGTACCCACTGTACTCACTGTACCCACTGTACCCACTGTACTCACTGTACTCACTGTACCACACTGTACCCACTGTACCCACTGTACTCACTGTACTCACTGTACTCACTGTACTCACTGTACCAACTGTACCCACTGTACTCACTGTACTCACTGTACCCACTCTGTGCCCGTGTCAGAAAAAGGAATTTATTTATGGACAAAATGTTGAAATAAAAAATAAAACCCGAGAATCATGTGGAGCAAAATTCACACTGAACCAGAACTAAACCAGGACTAAACCAGGTCTAAACCAGGACTAAACCAGAAACCAGGTCTAAACCAGGACTAAACAGGACTAAAACCAGGTAAACCAGGTCTAAACCAGGTCTAAACCAGGTCTAAACCAGGTCTAAACCAGGACTAAACCAGGACTGAACCATCAGAGGAGTCACAAGCCCATGTTCCGGGTCAGATCTGTGGAGCGGCGACTCCGCTCAGTGTGAGGAAGTTTTTTTATGAAGTGTTTTCTGAGCAGTTTTTTTTTTTTTTTAAGCGAATCCTTCGTGTTTGTTTAAAGCTTCAGTGCGGAACTTTCCCTCACCTCCCCGTGTCTCCTGCTCCTCCTGGAGCGAGGGATCAGACGGAGAGATGCTCCTGAATGAATAATTGAACAATACACAAGAGAGAGAGAGAGAGAGAGAGAGAGAAGAGGAGGGAGGAGGAGAGGATCAGAGGAACAGTAGGGGGAGAGAGAGAACGAGGGAGGGGGGATAGAGAGAAAGGTCACTGGAGAGAGAGAGAGAGAGAGAGAGAGAGAGAGAGAGATGGAAGGGGGCCCCAGAGAAAGAAAGGAAACGAATGGAATGACATAAGAAGGGATGGAATAAGAGAAGGAAGAGAAGAGAAAAAACGAGGGAGAGATGGAGACAATAAACGGAAAGAGAAGGAAGGAACAAGAATGGATATAAAGAAAGAGAAAAGAAAGGCAGAGAGAGAGAGAGAGAGAGAGAGAGAGAGAGAGGGGAGATGGAGTGATGAAGGGATGGAGGGATGGAGAGAGTGTTGACAGAAACAGGTTTGAACTGGCCTGGTCTAAATAAACACTTTCCTCTGGATGTGAGGATGTAGGACATGAATAATAAACGAGAGAGAAAGAGAAAGAGAGAGAGAGAGAAGGAGGGAGGGAGGGATGAAGGAGGAGAGAAAGGGGCCTGAAGGAGAGAGAGAGAGGGGGGGGCGGGGGGGCTGCAGTATCTCTCCTCTGCTTCCTCCATCACTACAGACCTCCCTCTCCTCTCCTCTCTTCCTTCCTTCCTTCCTTCCTTCCTTCTCTCTCCTTAATTAATTTCTTCTCTCTCTCCTTCCTTCCTTCCTTCCTTTCTTCCTTCCTTCATTGTCTCTCCTTCCTTCCTTCTCTCTCCTTCCTTCCTTCCTTCTCTCCTTCCTTCTCTCTCTCTCCTTCCTTCCTTCCTTCCTTCCTTCATTCCTTCCTTCCTTCCTTTTTTCTTTCTTTCCTTCTCTCTCCTTCCTTCCTTTTTTCTTCCTTCATTATCTCTCCTTCCTTCCTTCCTTCTCTCTCCTTCCTTCCTTCCTTCCTTCCTTCTCTCTGTGTAAGGACGGTTTGTGAATAGGGCAGATCTCTAGATGACTCAAACACGCTCGGACGAGTCTCAAACTCTTCAGGAAGATTTGTAACGAGGAAACGTCCGAGGAGACAGGGGCATGTGTGACAGGGGCAGGTGTGTGACAGGGGCATTAGTGTGACAGGGGCAGGTGTGTGACAGGGGCATTAGTGTGACAGGGGCAGGTGTGTGATAGAGGCATTAGTGTGTGACAGGGGCAGGTGTGTGACAGGGGCATTAGTGTGTGACAGGGGCATTAGTGTGTGACAGGGGCAGGTTGTGTGACAGGGGCAGGTGTGTGACAGGGGCATTAGTGTGACAGGGGCAGGGTGTGAAGGGGCATTAGTGTGTGACAGGGGCAGGTGTGTGACAGGGGCATTAGTGTGACAGGGGCAGGTGTGTGACAGGGCATTAGTGTGTGACAGGGGCAGGTGTGTGACAGGGGCATTAGTGTGTGACAGGGGCATTAGTGTGTGACAGGGGCAGGTGTGTGACAGGGGCAGGTGTGTGACAGGGGCATTAGTGTGTGACAGGGGCATTAGTGTGACAGGGGCATTAGTGTGAAACAGGGGCAGGTGTGTGACAGGGGCATTAGTGTGACAGGGGCATTAGTGTGTGACAGGGGCATTAGTGTGACAGGGGCATTAGTGTGTGACAGGGGCATTAGTGTGTGACAGGGGCATTAGTGTGACAGGGGCATTAGTGTGACAGGGGCATTAGTGTGACAGGGGCATTAGTGTGACAGGGGCATTAGTGTGTGACAGGGGCATTAGTGTGACAGGGGCATTAGTGTGACAGGTGACAGGGGCATTAGTTGTGACAGGGGCATTAGTGTGTGACAGAGGCATTAGTGTGTGACAGGGGCATTAGTGTGTGACAGGGGCATTAGTGTGACAGGGGCATTAGTGTGACAGGGGCATTAGTGTGTGACAGGGGCATTAGTGTGACAGGGGCATTAGTGTGACAGGGGCATTAGTGTGTGACAGGGGCATTAGTGTGACAGGGGCATTAGTGTGTGACAGGGGCATTAGTGTGTGACAGGGGCATTAGTGTGTGACAGGGGCATTAGTGTGACAGGGGCAGATGGAGGCGGTGCTGTTGTTGTAGGAGAAGGTAGAACGTGACCTAGATTATTTACTGCAGCTCAGGAACAGAGAGAAAAAGAGAGAGAAAAAAGAGAGGGAGGGAAAAGAAAGAGAAAAGAGGGAGGGGGAAGAAAGAGGAGGAATAAAGAAAGAAAGAAGAGCGAGCGGAGATAAAGGAGAAGAGAGACTCAGGACTCTCCTCACACAGCTCATCCTTTCTCTCTCCTCCATCTTCTCTCCTTCTCTCTCTCTCTCTCTCTTCTTCTCTTCTTCCTCCTCCTCTCGTTCCCCCTCTCACCTCTTTCTCCTCTCTCTCCCTCTCTCTCCCCTTAAGTCTTTTCTCCCTCTCTCCTCCCTCTCCTCACAAACCTCTTCCTTCCTTCCTTCCTTCTCTCTCTCCTTCCTTCCTTCTCTCTCCTTCTTTCTTTCCTTCCTTCCTTCTCTTTCCTTCCTTCCTTCCATCTCTCTCCTTCCTTCCTACCTTCCTTCCTTCTCTTTCCTTCCTTCCTTCCTTCTCTCTGCTTCCTTCCATACTTCCTTCCTTCCTCTTCCTTCTTTCCTTCGCTCTCTCCTTCCTTCCTTTCCCTACCTTCTCTATCCTTCCTTCCTTCCTTCTCTCTTCTTCCTTGCATCCATCCTTCCTTCCTTCTCTCTCTCCTTTCCTTGCATCCTTCCTTCCTTCCATCTTTCCTTCCTTCTCTCTCTCCTTTCCTTGTCTCTCCTTCCTTCCTTCCTTCCTTCTCTCTCCTTTCCTTTTCTCTCCTTCCTTCATTCCTTCTGTTGCCTTCCTTCTTTCTCCTTCCTTCTCTCTCCTTCCTTCCTTCTTTCTTTCCTTCCAGCCTTCCTTCCTTCCTTCTCTCTCCTTTCTTCCTTCATTCCTTCTCTTGCCTTCCTTCATTCTCCTTCATTTCTTTCCTCCCATCCTTCCTTCCTTCTCTCTCCATGCTTCCTTCCTTCCTTTAGAGCGAGTGCAGATAAAAGAGGAGAGAGGAGGAGGGGTTAAGGACTGTGCAGCTGTGGATCCTTTTGATTTGATTTGATTTTCAGTTTTCTTTCTTTGGCCTCGTTTACATGATGTTTTTTCACTTTTTATTTTTTATTCCAAATGAATCGTTCTGAATTAAAATTTTCTGTTTCGGGTTTAAGTGGAAATAATAATTCTGAACTGACGTTGACCTGGAAAACTCGTTAAATCGTCTTGATTTAATTCTGCTCAGCGTCTGGAGTCGGGAAGGTTTGATTTACGTCTTTGGGAAGAAAACACAAACTTCAAATCAGGACTAAAACAGGACTAAACCAGGACTAAACCAGGACTGAACCAGGACTAAAAACAGGACTAAACCAGGAACCAAAACAGGACTAAAACAGGAAAGGACTAACCAGGACTAAACCAGGACTAAACCAGGACTGAAACCAGGACTAAAACAGGACTAAACCAGGACTAAAACTAAACAGGACTAAACCAGGACTAAGAACTAAAACAGGACTAAACCAGGACTAAACCAGGACTAAACAGGACTGAACCAGGACTGAACCAGGACTGACTAAACCAGGACTAAACCAGGAACTAAAACAGGACTGAAACCAGGACTAAACCAGGACTAAACCAGAACTAAAACAGGACTAAACCAGGACTAAACCAGGACTGAACCAGGACTAAACCAGGACTAAACCAGGACTAAACCAGGACTAAACCAGGACTAAACCAGGACTAAACCAGGACTGAACCAGGACTAAAGCAGGACTAAACAGGACTAAACAGGACTAAACCAGGACTAAACCAGGACTAAACCAGGACTAAACCAGGACTAAACCAGAACCAGGACTAAACCAGGACTAAAATAGGACTAAACCAGGACTAGGCTGAGACTGGGACTGAGACTGGGATCAAGACCAGGATCAGACCGGGACTGAATCCAGGATCTAGTTCAGTCCTGGTTCAGTCCTGGTTCAGTCCTGGTTTAGTCCTGTTTTAGTCCATCATCTGTTTTTTCAGTTTGGTTTTGGAGACAAATAATGAAGAAATTTTTAGTTTTTTTTCATTTTTTTTTTTTTTTTGGTTTTATTTTGAAAATTATTATTATTATTTTTTTTTAAATTAACAAATGACAGATGGATTGTGGAGCTGGAACGTCCGGGTCAACGTGTCAGAACTACGACACAACGAACATGAAGCACCAGAATTATTAACAACAACAAACCACAAACATGATCCAGGAACCAAATTCACTCAGATTTAAAATCAGAAGAAAACAAACACTTACTTCACTATTAAGATTCATTCTGAATAATTATTTTCATCAGGAATTCAAGTGTTTACATGGACTTTTTAACGTGGAAATCATTTTTATTCATATTAAATGATTTTATTCAGATGGTATATGGTAAGTGTGATGTGGGCGCTGCTCCTTTTCCCCGTATAAATAGTTTTAGTTGAGCGCCCCCTGCAGGCGTCGTGTCGTCAGTGCAGTCTGGAGAGTTTTAGCCACGCCCCCTTTCAGTCGGCCAATCGGTGGGCAGGTGTTTGTAAAGTTTTGGCTGAGAATCGTTTGGGGTCACGGCTCTTTCATCTCTTTCGGTTCTTTCAGTTGTTTTGTTTTTTTCAGCTCTCTCGGCTCTTTCGGTTTGGCTCTCTCGGCTCTTTCGATTTGGCTCTTTCGGTTCTGCTCTTTGGGTTCGGCTCTTTGGGTTCAGCTCTTTCTGTTCGGCTCTTTCGGCTCTTTCAGTTAAGCTCTTTGGGTTCGGCTCTTTCGGCTCTTTGGGTTCGGCTCTTTCGGCTCTTTCGGCTCTTTCGGCTCTTTGGATCCGGCTCTTTGGATTTGGCTTTTTCGGCTCTTTCGGCTCTTTCAGCTCTTTGGATTTGGCTCTTTAGGCTCTTTGGATTTGGCTCTTTCGGCTCTTTGGATTCGGCTCTTTCAGTTCTTTGGATTCGGCTCTTTCAGCTCTTTGGATTTGGCTCTTTCGGCTCTTTGGATTTGGCTCTTTCGGCTCTTTGGGCTCGGCTCTTTGGGTTCGGCTCTTTGGGTTCAGCTCTTTGGATTCGGCTCTTTCGGCTCTTTCGGCTCTTTCGGCTCTTTGGATTTGGCTCTTTCGGCTCTCGGTTCGGCTCTTTCTGGAGAGATTCCGTGAATGAGGCAGGACAGCGTTGCCCCGGTAACGCGGTGTGAATGAGAGCGTTACCCTGGAGACGGCGGGAGGATGTGTCTCCATGGCAACGGGAGAAGACCAGGATAACCACTCTGCCACAGGAACACGACTCCGAGAATCAAACCCACAACCTCCTGGAGAGAGGGACCAGACTGACCACAGATGAAACCAGTTAGTCCTGGTTCAGTCCTGGTTTAGTCCTGGTTTAGTCCTGGTTTAGTCTGGTTTAGTCCTGGTTCAGTCCTGGTTTAGTCCTGGTTTAGTCCTGGTTTAGTCCTGGTTTAGTCCTGGTTCAGTTCTGGTTTAGTCCTGGTTTAGACCTGGTTTAGTCCAGATTTAGTCCTGGTTCAGTCCTGGTTCAGTCCTGGTTTAGACCTGGTTTAGTCCTGGTTTAGTCCTGGTTTAGTCCTGGTTTAGTCCTGGTTCAGTCCTGGTTCAGTCTGGTTTAGTCCTGGTTCAGTCCTGGTTTAGTCCTGGTTTAGTCCTGGTTCAGTCCTGGTTTAGTCCTCAGACTCAGATCCAGACCCAAACTTCGACTCAGACTCAGACTCAGACCCAGACCCAGACCGAGACTCGGACCCGAACCCGGACTCGGACCCAGACTCAGACTCAGGCCCAGACTCAGACCCAGAATCAGACCCAGACTGAGACTCGGACTCGGACTCAGGCCCAGACCCAGACTCAGACTCAAACAAAGACCCAGACTCAGACTCAGGCCCAGACTCAGGCCCAGACTTAGACCCAGAATCAGACCCAGACTGAGACTCGGACCCGGACTCGGACTTGGACCCAGACCCAGACTCAGATCCAGACTCAGGCCCAGACTCAAAACTCAAGACTCTAGACCCAGACCCAAACTTAGACTCAGACCCAGACCTAGACTCAGTTCTTCAAACTTGATTTTATTTTATTTTGTCTTTGTCCTCGTCGTTTCTTTTCTCTGATCCTCTGAAGTTTTATTTGATTTGATGGATTTGGGCTCCGTCGTGTCGTCATTTTGATCCAACTGTTAAAAAAAAAAAAAAAAAAAAAAAAAACGCTCTGTTCCGGCTGATGATTCCTCTTTTTCTCTCTCTCTTTCAGTATCCTGTCTTCGGTGGGCTCTCAGTTGGACCTGCGGACGCTCCGGGCCGTGCGAGTTCTCCGACCGCTCAAACTCGTCTCCGGGATTCCCAGTCAGTACCAGCCTCCCTCACTTTTATTTAAACGACCCACTGTTTCCTGACTCGAGTCCTGACGCCGCTCCCTCCTCAAAAACCCCGACCCGGACCCGGACCTGTGTTTGTTTCTCTCGTTTCGTTTCGTTCGTTTGTTTGTGTTTGAGTGACGGGTGCGTGTGTCCTCCAGGCCTGCAGGTGGTGCTCAAGTCCATCATGAAGGCGATGATCCCTCTGCTGCAGATCGGGCTGCTCCTCTTCGTGGCCATCCTCATGTTCGCCATCATCGGCCTCGAGTTCTACATGGGGAAGTTCCACACCACCTGCTACGACGACGTCACACGTAAGTCCACCGACGCGAACGCACGAGAGAAGAACGAGGGACGAGGCTACGGCCAAAAACCTGCGACGAGTGACGAGATCGTAAATAACCTCTATATGTAAATAAATAAACGTGTCCCTCACCTTCCACAGTCTCACCCTCCTCCAGCTCCACTCCCAGAGGAAACACAGTCTCTTTCTCTCAGATCAAAAAAGTATTTGCTGATTTTGTTGTTTGCACTTTATTTTAACAGTGAGAAATAAAACATCAAGAAGAAAATCCAGAAAATCACTTTTAAAAAACTACATGAACGGATTTACGTTTCATTGAGTGAAATAAATATTTGTTCCCGGATCGTCCTTTAACACAGACGTCCTGCAGTTCACTTTTGTCTCTGAGGGCCACATTCTGTCTTCTGACCGTGACAGGGGTCAGGTCAGGGTCAGGGGTCAGGGGTCAGGGTCGGGGGTCAGGGTTGTATAACAGAATAGTTTGACCCTGACGACGCAGATAAATATTTTCTTTAAAAACCTCCAGACTTTCTTTACATCAGACAAACTGCACGAAGACTGAACACAAAAAGAATCATCCACTGATCTTTAAAAACTCCACACTGACAACGTTTACTACAACACCAGATATTTTACAGTACTACAGTACTACAGTACTACAGTATTGCAGTATTACAGTACTACAGTACTACAGTACTACAGTACTACAGTACTACAGTACAGTACTAGTACTACAGTACTACAGTACTACAGTACTACAGTGTATTAGTAGGTACTACAGTAGTATGTAAGCTACAGTCATGTTACAGTGTTATGGGTACCAGTACTCGTTTGGGTACTACAGTGTAGGTACTACAGTAACAGTAACAAAAAAATAAAACTACAGTACTAAGTATACAGTAAAATGGAATAAATTAAATAATGTTTAATTAACAGGAATGTAAAAGGTAAATTAACAAAAGACTAAAATATACAGAAAATAAACTAAACTAAGAAACAGAACAACAGAATAAACAGTGTTTTGTGCCACAAAAGGGTCACGCAGGCTTATACAAAACGAGTGGTAAAATTAAGGGACACAGACTAAACCAAAACACAAGTTTCCCAAATTAAACCACATAAACCCACAAACAGAATCGAGTGACCAAATTAAAAAAGGCACAAAACAGAACTAAACTAAACTACATACATGAAACCAAACCGGTCCACCAAGGCCAGCAGCCCCAAACAGGTGCTGGTGATCCTTAAATAGGGGGCGGTGGCTGCAGGTGAGGTGGGCGTCGACCTGCCCCACCAATCACGGTCCAGAGCTCCTGCTGCAGGAATCAAGAGAAGTCGGCAAAAATCACACAAACAAATTAGACCCAAGGCCTGGGGCCGTAACAATGTTTTGGAGATGTTCTGCAAAAAGACTGGACCAAACTCCTTCTGATCTGTGACAAACCTGAACATCGTCTGATCTCCAAACAAGAGTCTGACACCAAGAACTAAAGACATTTTGACACAGCCGGTCCACACCAGGAAATAAAATCATGATTATGTATCATGTGTTTTTCTTTCACACTGACAAACAAACCAAAACTGCTCCAACTGACGATTATCCCAGACTCCTGCTCGTGGTTCAGGGACTCTGAGTCTCTCCCACAGACCAAACCTCTCTGATGTGAGGTCCAGATGCACCGTCTCGCCTGGTGGTCTTCACACAAAGCCCCTCTGTGAGGTACAGACGACACAGGCAGGTCCCTCTTCCCCCGAGCAGAAGCCAGACTCCAGCTCCCCGGGCCAGGAGACTCGGACTCACAAACCTACAGACGGGTCAGTGCCAGGGCAGGTGTCCAGGGGGGTTGGTGTGCACAGTTCTAGCCTGTCCTCCCATGATGCATCTGGAACAGTCGGTGTGGACCCACTGCCTCAGGTTTGGATCTGAGTTGGTCTCACACCAGAGGGACTAACGACTAACGAGACTTCACACAAGAGGAGGTCTCGGTCCGTTTGATTTAGTGCAGCTCCAAGTACGACTGAAACTTTCACACCAACGGAAACAAAAAAAAACAACCAAAACCAACAGAAACCAACGAAGACCAACGAAGACCAACGGAAACCAACGAAGACCAACGGAAACCAACGCAAACGGAAAACCAATGAAAATCAACAGAAACCAACGGAAACCAACGGAAACCAACGAAACCAACGAAAACCAACGAAACCAACGGAAACCAACGGAAACCAAACAAAACCAACGGAAACCAACAAAGACCAATGAAAACCAAAGAAAACCAAACAAAACCAATGGAAACCAACCAAAACTAAACCATCTAAGAGCTTCTGGATCCAGTGGAAGGTGTGTTGCACCATCTCCTGTCGCTGTGAAAGAACCTTAGTGTTTTTTGACTCGAGGGTTCAAATATTTATTTCACTCAATGAAATGTCAAATCAGTTTATATTTTTTCTTTAAAGTGATTTTCTTTTTAATGTTTTTTCTCTCACCGTTAAAATGTCAAACTCTTTATTTCTGTGTCGGTGCAAACAAAAACAACAAAATAAACAGATCCGATTCTTCTCTAAAACTAAACAAACCTGTGTTTTGTCGTCGCGCAGATGAGACGGTGGACGAGACGCCGTGTGGGACGGAGCCGCCGTCTCGTCTTTGTCCAAACGGGACGTCGTGTAAAGGCGGTTGGCTCGGACCAAACTACGGCATCACGCAGTTCGACAACATCCTGTTCGCCGTCCTCACCGTGTTCCAGTGCATCACCATGGAGGGCTGGACCGAGATGCTCTACCACGTAAGGACCGAGACTGGGACTAAGACCAGGACTAGACCAGGACCAGGGCCAGGACTAAACCAGGACTAAACCAGGACTAAACCAGGACTCACCATGTTCCAGTGCATCACCTTGAAGAGTTGGACCATGATGCTCTACCATGAAAGGACCGGGATCAAGACCAGGACTAGACCAAGGCCAGGGCCAGGAGCAGGACCAGGGCCAGGGCCAGACCAGGACTAAACCAAAACTAGACCAGGACTAAACCAAAACTAGACCAGGACTAAACCAGGACTCACCGTGTTCCAGTGCATCACCATGTAGGGCTGGACCGAGATGCTCTATCACATAAGAACCAGGACAAGGACCAGGACCCGGACTAGACCGGGACCAGGGCCAGGCCTAGACCAGGATCAGGGCCAGGATTAGACCAAAACTAGACCAGGACCAGGATCAGGACTAAACCAGGACTCACCGTGTTCCAGTGCATCACCATGGAGGGCTGGACCGAGATGCTCTACCACGTAAGGACCGGGACCAGGACTAAGACCAGGACTAGACCAGACCAGGACCAGGACTAAGACCAAGACCAGGACTAGACCAGGACTAGACCAGGACCAGGACTAAACCAGGACTCACCATGTTCCAGTGTATTACCGTGGAGGGCTGGACCGAGATGCTCTACCACTTAAGGACCAGAGCTAAGACTAGACCAGGGCTAGACCTCAACCAGACCAGGACCAGGACCGGGACCAGGACTAGACCAGGACCAGGACCAGGACCAGACCAGGACTAAAGCAGGACTCAGTTTTGTGTTAAAGTTTGGTCGTTTCCTTTTCTGTGAGTCTGAGTCGAGCTTCATCACAACAGGTTAAAAATAAACCTGAGACCAGAATAGAGAGAACAGAAAGAGAGAGAGAAAGAGAGAGAGAACAGAGGGAAAGAAAGAGAGGGAGAGAGAGAAGAGAGAGACAGGAAAGAGGAGGGAAAGAAAGCAAAAGGTACAAAAGAAAGAAGAAAGAAGAGAGGCGGGCAGAAATAGAAAGAGAGAGGGAGAAAGAGGAGGAGGAGAAAGGGAGAAGCGAGAGAGTGAGAAGATAAAAGAGAAAAGAGAGGAGAGAGAGAGACAAGAAGGAGAAAGAGAGGGGAGAGAGAAAGAAAGGGAGAAGAGGGAGAGAAAGAGAGAGAGAGAGAGTGAGGGAGGCAAGAAGGAAGAGGAAATGGAACAGAAGGGAGGAAGGAAAGAAGGAAGAAGAGAGGTGGGCAGAAATAGAAAGAGAGAGGGAGAAGACAGAAGAGAGAGAGAATGGGGGGGGCTAGAGGAGGGACAGAAAGCAGAGGAAACAAAAAAGAGAGAGACAGATGGAGGAGAGGAGGGAGGCAAAGAGAAGGAGGGATCATACGCTGGAACAGGACGGATGGAGAGATAGAGAGAGGGATAGAGAGATAGAGGAGTATTTTTACACAAACATATGGGGCTGGGACGGTTTTAAACCCGAGGACAAAATGTAATTCCATTTTTACAACTTTAACAAGTAAAAAAAAAAAAAAAAAAGTGCAGCTCAGAGTCAGAACGTCTGTTTTTGCAGGTATTTCTGACCTGGAATCAAATAAAAGTCAAGTTTAAAGTCACACTGTGGAACATTCCAGAGTCCAGACTCCTGCGGCTCTCGCCCTTTAACCCGCGATTATATCAAAGTTAAACCTGTGATTTTTCTCCCGTTCGTCGGTCGTTTGTTAACGTTAAAATCCGTCCGCTCCCGACGTCTCCATGGAAACAAGCAGGTGACAAACCCTCAGCCTAAAAGTTACACAGTGCAGCTTTTAATGGCAACGAGTCAAAGTGTTGTGGGTGAGTTTGTGCTAAATTCAAATGTAAAACAAAACAAAAATAAATAAATAAACATGATGGAGTTTTCACATCAAATCAATTTTATTTGTTCAGCACATTTAAAAGAGCCAAAGTGTGCTGAACAACATTCACAGTGAAATAAATCATACAACAGACAAATCAACCAAAATAATAATAAAAAATAATCAAAATAACAGCAGGAAAGTGCCAAGGTGCCTCTTAAAGTGCTCCAGTGACTCTGCAGCTCTGAGGCCCCATTCACACTAGTGTGTATGTGAGTAGTTTTGGTTGTGGTGCAGTGTTCATTCACACTAATCCAACTGAAAACGGCTCCAGAGTCTGAACGATCTGGTGCCTCCAGCTCCACGAGTTCATGTTGGTCCAGATGTGTGGACTCCTGAAAACTCTGATACTCTGATGTAGGAGCTGGAGTCTCGTCCTGATTGGACACGACACTGTGACTCGCTCCTTCTGATTCTCTGGGTTTATGACATTATTGTGGAAAACAGTTTGAACAAACCAGAGACAAATGAGAAACAGCTGAGATACAAATACTCGCTCGTACATGGTCCATGAAAAGACTTTTCACTCTTGTCGTCTTCCTCGGCTCGAAAACCACTGCTGCAACTTACGAGTTTCAGGCAGTTTCGCGTTAAAATGCAAAGTCTAGTTCTATGTGTCTGTGTGTTTCACATGAACCATCTCCAACACGACAGAAACACAGAACAGACTCACCATCAGCAGAACACCCTCTGACACAGAGAGAACACCCCTCTGTCACAGAGAGAACACAGAGAGAACACCCCTCTGTCACAGAGAGAACACCCCTGACACAGAGAGAACACCCCTCTGACACAGAGAGAACACCCCTCTGTCAGAGAGACAGACACAGAGAAACACCCCTCTGTCACACAGAGAGAGAGAACACCCCTCTGACACAGAGAGAACACCCCTCTGTCACACAGAGAGAGAACACCCCTCTGTCACACAGAGAGAACACCCCTCTGACACAGAGAGAACACCCCTCTGTCACACAGAGAGAGAACACCCCTCTGACACAGAGAGAACACCCCTCTGACACAGAGAGAACACCCCTCTGTCACACAGAGAGAACACACACCCCCTCTGTCACACAGGAGAGAACACAGAGAGAACACCCTCTGACACAGAGAGAACACCCCTCTGTCACACAGAGAGAACACCCCTCTGTCACAGAGAGAAACACACAGAGAGAACACCCCTCTGACACAGAGAGAACACCCCTCTGACACCACCCTCTGAGACAGAGAGAAACACCCCTCACAGAGAGAGACACCCCTCTGTCACAGAGAGAACACCCCTCTGACACAGAGAGAACACCCCTCTCTGTCACAGAGAGAACACCCCTCTGACACAGACAGAGAGAACACCCCTCTGTCACACAGAGAGAGAACACCCCTCTGACACAGAGAGAACACCCCTCTGTCACAGAGAGAACACCCCTCTGACACAGAGAGAACACCCCTCTGTCACAGAGAGAGACAGAGAACACCCCTCTGTCACAGAGAGAACACCCCTCTGACTGACACACAGAGAGAAACACCCCTCTGACACAGAGAGAACACACAGAGAGACACAGAGAGAACACCCCTCTGTCACAGAGAGAACACAGAGAGAACACCCCTCTGTCACAGAGAGAACACCCCTCTGACACACACCCCTCTGACACAGAGAGAGACACAGAGAGAACACCCTCTGACACAGAGAGAACACCCCTCTGACACAGAGAGACACCCCTCTGACACTCACAGAGAGAACACCCCTCTGACACAGAGAGAACACCCCTCTGTCACAGCACCCCTCTGTCACAGAGAGAGAACACCCCTCTGTCACAGAGAGAACACCCCTCTGACACAGAGAGAACACCCCTCTGACACAGAGATCTGTCACAGAGAGAACACCCCTCTGACACAGAGAGAACACCCCTCTGACACACAGAGAGAACAGACACACCCCTCTGACACACACGAGAGAACACCCCTCTGACACAGAGAGAGAGAGACACCCCTCTGTCACAGAGAGAACACCCCTCTGTCACACACCCTCTGACACAGAGAGAACACCCCTCTCTCTGTGTCCTTTAGTCTCAACACCAAACTGAACCACATCAGACACAAGAAACAACTGTTTTTTCTCACACACATTAGTTTATGTAAATGAGTCATGTGATTTAAGTTTAGTTTGTGTAAAATGTAAAAAAAAAAATGTGCTCAAAGCTGCGTGGAGGAAACAGACACAGAAACGACGTTTGTGGACGCAGATCGTTTCCAATTTGATGATACGCAGATTTGTTTCAGTGTGAACATCATCTAATGTGCAAAGCCAAAGTGTTCCACAGTCATGTTCCGACCACAGACAAGGTACCGTCCCCTCTGGTCCTCAGTCTGGTCCTCAGTCTGGTCCTCAGTCTGGTCCTCAGTCTGGTCCTGGGGGCAGCAGGAGGGGCAGGTCTGCAGAGCTCAGGACTCTTAAAAACAACCATGACAATTTTAAAATGATTCTAAAATGTTCAGGAGCCGATTCAGGGATTTAAGAACAGGAGAGATGTTTCCTCTGCTTCTTCCCTTGTTGGCGCGTCTTGATATTTGCTGTGTTTGTGTGTGTGTGTGTGTGTGTGTGTGTTGTGTGTGTGTGTGTGTGTGTGTGTGTTTATTTTACCAGAGTAACGATGTGGAGGGCAGCTCCTGGAACTGGATGTACTACATCCCCCTCATCATCATCGGCTCCTTCTTCATGCTCAACCTGGTGCTGGGCGTCCTCTCCGGGTACGTGCCCCTTTAACACCTGCTCCACAGACCGCCCCTTTAACACATGTCCCATCATGCACCTGTGCTGTGTCCTCAGGGAGTTCGCCAAAGAGCGAGAGCGAGTGGAAAACCGGAGCGAGTTCCTGAAGCTCCGGAGACAACAGCAGATCGAGAGAGAACTCAACGGATACCTGGAGTGGATCTGTAAAGCAGGTGTGTGTGTGTGTGTGTGTGTGTGTGTCTGTGTGTGTGTGTGTGTGTGTGTGTGTGTGTGTGTGTGTGTCTGTGTGTGTGTGTGTGTGTGTGTGTGTGTGTCTGTGTGTGTGTGTGTGTGTGTCTGTGTGTGTGTGTGTGTGTGTGTGTGTGTGTGTGTGTGTCTGTGTGTGTGTGTGTGTGTGTGTGTGTGTGTCTGTGTGTGTGTGTGTGTGTGTGAGTGTGTGTGTGTGTGTGTGTGTGTGTGTGTGTGTGTCTGTGTGTGTGTGTGTGTGTCTGTGTGTGTGTGTGTGTGTGTCTCTGGTATCGATTCACGTCGAGGATCTGTAGATGTTTAATGCTATAGTATCGACATCGGTATCGGAACACAGGGCACTTTCACACCGCTAGTTCGATTATTTGGTCCTATTAGAGTTCAGCGTTCGGTGTGGAGTCAAGCGACCGAGACCAACTCTTTTTTCAAGTCTCGGTCGCTTGATTTGGTTCAGATCTGAGTGCGACTGAAGCTTAAACATCGACCGAAACCGACCAAATCCAACCAAAATCGACCCCAAACCGACCAAAACCGATCAACCAAAACTAACCAAAACCGACCAAAAATCAACTGACAAAACTGACCAAAACTAACCAAAACCACCAAAAATCAACCAGAACTGATCAAAACCAACCCAAACGCGACCAGAACTGACCAAAACTGACCAAAACCAACCAAAACTGACCCAACTAAGAGCTGTCGGTGTGAAAGAACCCAGAAACTGCTGGATTGTGCGTCCTTACTGTAAAACACGTCTTTACAAATTCATATTTTTTTGTTCAGAATCGTCCATTTGACCTTTGATTTGATTTATTTGACGTAAAGTTTTTTTATTCTTAATAACCTGAACATTTGAACTCTTCACCTGTTTTCACAGAGGAGGTGATTCTGGCTGAAGAAGACGGAACGGGAAACTTCGACGGTGAGAAATGAAATATTTGTAGTTTGTAGTTTGGGTTTGTGTGGAGGAGGATCTTCACGTCGGTTTGTAGTTTGTAGTTTGGGTTTGTGTGGAGGAGGATCTTCACGTCGGTTTGTAGTTTGTAGTTTGGGTTTGTGTGGAGGATCTTCACGTTTTGTAGTTGTGTGGGTGTGTGAGGAGGATCTTCACGTCGGTTTGTAGTTTGTAGTTTGGGTTTGTGTGGAGGAGGATCTTCACGTCGGTTTGTAGTTTGTAGTTTGGGTTTGTGTGGAGGAGGATCTTCACGTCGTTTGGTTTGTAGTTTGGTTTGTGTGGAGGAGGATCTTCACGTCGGTTTGTAGTTTGTAGTTTGGGTTTGTGTGGAGGAGGATCTTCACGTCAGTTTGTAGTTTGTAGTTTGGGTTTGTGTGGAGGAGGATCTTCACGTCGGTTTGTAGTTTGTAGTTTGGGTTTGTGTGGAGGAGGATCTTCACGTCAGTTTGTAGTTTGTAGTTTGGGTTTGTGTGGAGGAGGATCTTCACGTCAGTTTGTAGTTTGTAGTTTGGGTTTGTGTGGAGGAGGATCTTCACGTCGGTTTGTAGTTTGTAGTTTGGGTTTGTGTGGAGGAGGATCTTCACGTCAGGTTTGTAGTTTGTAGTTTGGGTTTGTGTGGAGGAGGATCTTCACGTCGGTTTGTAGTTTTGGGTTTGTGTGGTGGAGGATCTTCACGTCGGTTTGTAGTTTGTAGTTTGGGTTTGTGTGGAGGAGGATCTTCACGTCGGTTTGTAGTTTGTAGTTTGGGTTTGTGTGGAGGAGGATCTTCACGTTGGTCTTGTGAGCTCCTCTGTCCTCGTGTGGTTTGAGCAGATCTTTCACTGTTGCTCAGACTCGGAACATCTTAAAGTGACTTCCACAAATGTGAAAAAACATCTCCTGTTTGCATTTATACAGTGTCTTTCAGGATATCCAAAGCCCTTTACAGTTCATTATTCATTCACTTCACACTCAGTGATAACTATTGTAGCCACAGCTGCCCTGGGGCAGACTGACACAAGCGTGGCTGCCAATAGGTTCCATCGGTCCTTCTGACCACCACACACACACACACACACACACACCACTGTCATACTAGACGATGTGTGTGAAGTGACTTGCCTAAAAGGACATGAGGACCGTTTTTGTTCTGGCGCCTCCTGTGGCTCCTGAAAGTGACCAGACCTGGACCTGCTGAGCCTCTGAGATCTGACGAGCTCAGACTTTGACAAACTGATCTCACGTTCAAACTGCACAAATCTGTCAGTGCAAATATCGACATCATGAAATATATTTGTAGATTTAATGGTAGAATCAGTCTGAGTGAACAGGTTCCTTGTGGTGAAGCGGTGAAGCGGTGGTGTGGTGAAGCGGTGGTGTGGTGAAGCGGTGAAGCGGTGGTGAAGCGGTGGTGTGGTGAAGCGGTGGTGTGGTGAAGCGGTGGTGAAGCGGTGGTGTGGTGAAGCGGTGGTGTGAAGCGGTGGTGTGGTGAAGCGGTGGTGTGGTGAAGCGGTGAAGCGGTGGTGTGGTGAAGCGGTGGTGAAGCGGTGGTGAAGCGGTGGTGAAGCGGTGGTGAAGCGGTGGTGAAGCGGTGATGGTGAAGCGGTGGTGAAGCGGTGAAGCGGTGTGTGAAGCGGTGGTGTGGTGAAGCGGTGAAGCGGTGAAGCGGTGGTGTGGTGAAGCGGTGGTGTGTGAAGCGGTGGTGTGGTGAAGCGGTGAAGCGGTGGTGTGGTGAAGCGGTGGTGAAGCGGTGGTGTGTGAAGCGGTGGTGCGTGTGAAGCGGTGGTGGTGAAGCGGTGAAGCGGTGGTGTGGTGAAGCGGTGGTGTGGTGAAGCGGTGGTGTGGTGAAGCGGTGAAAGCGGTGGTGTGGTGAAGCGGTGAAGCGGTGGTGGTGAAGCGGTGGTGTGGTGAAGCGGTGAAGCGGTGGTGGTGGTGGTGAAGTGGTGAAGCGGTGGTGTGGTGAAGCGGTGGTGTGTGTGAAGCGGTGATGTGGTGAAGCGGTGGTGTGGTGTGAAGCGGTGGTGTGGTGAAGCGGGTGGTGGTGGTGAAGCGGTGAAGCGGTGGTGTGGTGAAGCGGTGGTGTGGTGTGAAGCGGTGAAGCGGTGGTGTGTGAAGCGGTGAAGCGGTGGTGGTGAAGCGGTGAAGCGGTGGTGTGGTGAAGCGGTGAAGCGGTGTGTGGTGAAGCGGTGAAGCGGTGAAGTGGTGAAGCGGTGAAGCGGTGGTGTGGTGAAGCGGTGAAGTGGTGAAGCGGTGAAGCGGTGGTGTGGTGAAGCGGTGATGTGGTGAAGCGGTGGGTGTGGGTGAAGCGGTGAAGCGGTGGTGTGGTGGGTGAAGCGGTGGTGAAGCGGTGGTGAAGCGGTGGTGAAGCGGTGGTGAAGCGGTGATGTGGTGAAGCGTGTGAAGTGTGGTGAAGCGGTGATGCGGTGATGTGGTGAAGCGGTGGTGTGGTGAAGCGGTGAAGCGGTGAAGCGGTGGTGTGGTGAAGCGGTGGTGTGGTGAAGCGGTGGTGTGGTGAAGCGGTGAAGCGGTGGTGTGGTGAAGCGGTGGTGAAGCGGTGGTGTGGTGAAGCGGTGGTGCGGTGAAGCGGTGGTGTGGTGAAGCGGTGAAGCGGTGGTGTGGTGAAGCGGTGGTGCGGTGTGAAGCGGTGTGTGGGTGAAGCGGTGAAGCGGTGGTGTGGTGAAGCGGTGAAGCGGTGGTGTGGTGAAGCGGTGTGGTGGTGGTGAAAGCGGTGAAAGCGGTGGTGTGGTGAAGCGGTGGTGTGGTGAAGCGGTGGTGTGGTGAAGCGGTGGTGTGGTGAAGCGGTGGTGTGGTGAAGCGGTGGTGGTGAAGCGGTGGTGTGGTGAAGCGGTGGTGTGGTGAAGCGGTGAAGCGGTGGTGTGGTGAAGCGGTGGTGTGGTGAAGCGGTGGTGTGGTGAAGTGGTGAAGCGGTGGTGTGGTGAAGTGGTGGTGAAGCGGTGGTGAAGCGGTGGTGAAGCGGTGAAACGTTGGTGTGGTGAAGCGGTGGTGTGTGAATGCGGTGGTGAAGCGGTGGTGAAGCGGTGGTGAAGCGGTGAAACGTTGGTGTGGTGAAGCGGTGGTGTGGTGAAGCGGTGGTGAAGCGGTGTGAACGTGGTGTGGTGAAGCGGTGGTGTGGTGAAGCGGTGTGAAGCGGTGGTGGTGTGTGGTGAAGCGGTGGTGTGGTGAAAGCGGTGAAACGGTTGGTGTGGTGAAGCGGTGGTGTGGTGGTGAAGCGGTGGTGTGGTGAAGCGTTGTGTGGTGAAACGTTGGTGTGGTGAAGCGGTGAAGCGGTGGTGTGGTGAAGCGGTGGTGAAGCGGTGTGAAGCGGTGAAAGCGGTGGTGTGAAGCGGTGGTGAAGCGGTGAAGCGGTGGTGTGGTGAAGCGGTGTGTGAAAGCGGTGGTGAAGCGGTGAAGCGTGGTGTGGTGAAGCGGTGAAGCGGTGGTGTGGTGAAGCGGTGAAGCGGTGGTGTGGTGAAGCGGTGAAGCGGTGTGGTGGGTGAAGCGGTGGTGTGGTGAAGCGGTGGTGTGTGGTGAAGCGGTGAAGCGGTGGTGTGGTGAAGCGGTGGTGAAGCGGTGGTGTGGTGAACGGTGAAGCGGTGGTGTGGGTGGTGTGGTGAAGCGGTGGTGTGGTGGTGTGGTGAAGCGGTGGTGAAGCGGTGGTGTGGTGAAGCGGTGGTGTGGTGAAGCGGTGGTGTAAGCGGTGGTGTGGTGAAGTGTGGTGAAGCGGTGAAGCGGTGGTGTGGTGAAGCGGTGTGGGTGGTGAAGTGGTGAAGCGGTGGTGTGGTGGTGTGGTGAAGCGGTGAAGCGGTGGTGAAGCGGTGGTGTGGTGAAGCGGTGGTGTGGTGAAGCGGTGGGTGTGTGGTGAAGCGTGGTGAAGCGGTGGTGTGGTGAGCGGTGGTGAAGCGGTGGTGTGGTGAAGCGGTGGTGTGGTGAAGCGGTGGTGTTGGTGAAGCGGTGAAGCGGTGATGTGGTGAAGCGGTGTGTGTGGTGAAGCGGTGGTGGTGAAGCGGTGGTGAGCGGTGGTGAAGCGGTGTGTGTGGTGAAGCGGTGGTGTGGTGAACGGTGGTTGGTGAGCGGTGAAGCGGTGGTGTGGTGAAGCGGTGAAGCGGTGGTGTGGTGAAGCGGTGAAGCGGTGTGTGGTGAAGCGGTGGTGTGGTGAAGCGGTGAAGCGGTGGTGTGGTGAAGCGGTGGTGTGGTGAAGCGGTGAAGCGGTGATGTGGTGAAAGCGGTGGTGTGGTGAAGCGGTGAAGCGGTGGTGTGGTGAAGCGGTGTTGAAGCGGTGGTGCGGTGAAGCGGTGGTGAAGCGGTGGTTGAAAGCGGTGGTGTGGTGAAGCGTGGTGAAGCGGTGGTGAAGTGGTGGTGCGGTGAAGCGGTGGTGTGGTGAAGCGGTGAAGCGGTGGTGCGGTGTGTGGTGAAGCGTGCGTCGGGCCTGGCAGATGGACTCGGACTCTTCCTGTGAGTTCTGACGCCGACTTTGGATTTTTTTTAATTTTTATTTTTTTTTTTCCTTTGTGAGTTTTGCCAAAGTTTTTCCTTTAACTTCGCGGCTTCGTCTCATTTTGGACGAGTCAGACGTTTATTTTTGTTTCGGTGACGCGAGCGGAGGTGAGACATTAGATTTAAAGCTGCACTGCGGAGCTTTTCCGCAGGAGAGGGTTGCTTTGTTTGGAATGTTGCACAGTGTGGCATTAAGAGACGAGCAGGTGACGCGGCTGAGTCGAGTCAGAAGGCAGATCTGTGGAGAGGCGAGCTGATACAAGTCCAGGGATCTGTCCTGTTGAGTCCTGGTTTAGTCCTGGTTTAATCCTGGTTTAGTCTGGTTTAGTCCTGGTTTAGTCCTGCTTTAGTCCTTGTTTTAGTTCTGGTTTAGTCCTGCTTTAGTCCTGGTTTTAAAATCCTGGTTTTTAAGTCCTGGTTTAGTCCTGGTTTTAGTCTGGTTTTAGTCCTGTTTTAGTCCTGGTTTTAGACCTGGTTTAGTCCTGGTTTAGTTCTGGTTTAATCCTGGTTTAGTCCTGTTTTAGTCCAGGTTTAGTCCTGGTTTAATCCTGGTTTTAGTCCTGGTTTAGTCCTGGTTTTAGACCTGGTTTAGTCCTGGTTTAGTTCTGGTTTAATCCTGGTTTAGACCTGGTTTAGTCCCAGTTTAGTCCTGGTTTAATCCTGGTTAGTCCTGGTTTAGTCCTGGTTTAGTCCTGGTTTTAGTCCTGGTTTAGTCCTGGTTTAGTCCTGGTTTAGTCCTGGTTTAGTCCTGGTTTAGTCCAGGTTTAGTCCTGGTTTAGTCCTGGTTTAGTCCTGATCTGTTCTTGTGTTTGCTGCAGGTTCCAGACGGAGGCCGACGATCAAAACCAAAAACAACAAGACGGAGCTTCTGAACACGGAGGAGGGCGAGGACAACCTGGGCGACGCCGTGGGTGAGGAGACGCTAACGGGAGGCACTGCTCTGTCTCAAACTCTCAAACTATCAAAACAAACAAAACTATCAGCTGAAACGACGTCAGACCAAGTTTTTTTGAACCCGACACTGACGGCTTTTAGTCCTGGTTCAGACCTGGTTTTAATCCTGCTTTAGTCCTGGTTTAGTCCTGGTTTAGACTTGATTTTAGTCCTGGTTTACTCCTGGTTTTAATCCTGGTTTAGTCCTGGTTTAGGCCTAGTTTTGGTCTTCATTTTAAACCTGGTTTAGACCTGGTTGAATCCTGCTTTAGTCCTGCTTGAGTCCTGATGATTTTGGCCTGGTTTTAGTCCTGGTTTAGTCCTGGTTTTAATCCTGGTTTAGTCCTGGTTTAGTCCTGGTTTAGTCCTGGTTTAGTCCTGGTTTTAATCCTGGTTTAGTCCTGGTTTAGTCCTGGTTTAGTCCTGGTTTACTACATTTACAGGGACACTCCAAAACCTGAACCTGGATCTTCGAGTCCACGTTCACTCTGAACCCGTCTGAGGATCATGACGGGGTTTTTTGGTTTTGTCTTTGGTCTGGTTTGGTCCAGGTTTTGTGACGGGGTTTTTTTGTTTTGTCTTTGGTCTGGTTTGGTCCAGGTTTTGTGACGGGGTTTTTTGGTTTTGTCTCTGGTCTGGTTTGGTCCAGGTTTTGTGACGGGGTTTTTTTGGTTTTGTGTTTGGTCTGGTTTGGTCCAGGTTTCGCTCGGTCGAGTATAAAAAGCGGGAAAGAAGGATCCACCTACAGTAAGAAGGAGCGACGCCTGAGGTTCTTCATCCGGAAGATCGTGAAGACTCAGGCGTTTTACTGGACCGTGCTCTGCCTCGTGGGCCTCAACACCGTGTGTGTGGCGGCGGTTCACTACGACCAGCCCGAACTGCTCTCCGACTTCCTCTGTCAGTATCACTCCATCCGTCTGTCCATCCATCCCTCCATCTATCCGTCTATCTGTCTATCCATCCTCTATTATCCATCTATACATCCATCCATCACTCCATCTATACATCTATTAGGGATGCAACAATATTCGGTTCAGACTGAGTTTAGACTTGATTTTAGACCTCATTTTAGTCCTGGTTTAGACCTGGTTTTAGTCCTGGTTTAGTCCTGGTTTAGACCTGGTTTTAGTCCTGGTTTAGTCCTGGTTTTAGTCCTGGTTTAGTCCTGGTTTAGTCCTGGTTTAGTCCTGGTTTAGTCCTGGTTTAGTCCTGGTTTAGTCCCGGTTATAATTCTGGTTTTAGACCTGGTTTAGTCCTGGTTTAGACCTGGTTTTAGTCCTGGTTTAGTCCTGGGTTTTTAGTTCTGGTTTTAGTTCTGGTTTAGTCCTGGTTTAGACCTGGTTTAGTCCTGGTTACAGTTCTGGTTTTAGTCCTGGTTTAATCCTGGTTATATTTCTGGTTTTAAACCTGGTTCAGTCCTGGTTTAGACCTGGTTTAGACCTGGTTTTAGTTCTGGTTTTAGTCCTGGTTTAGACCTGGTTTTAATCCTGGTTTATCCTGGTTTAGACCTGGTTTAGTCTGGTTTCCTGGTTTAGCCTGGTTTAGTCCTGGTTTAGTAGGTTCTGGTTAGTCCTGGTTTAGTCCTGGTTTCTTTAGTCCTGGTTTAGTCCTGGTTTTACCTACTCTGGTTTTAGTCCTGGTTTAACCTGGTTCCTGTTCTGGTTAGACCTGGTTTAGACCTGGTTTTAGTTCTGGTTTTAGTCCTGGTTTACTTCCCTGGTTTTAGTCCTGGTTTAGACCTGGTTTTAGTCCTGGTTTAGTCCTGGTTTTAGTTCTGGTTTTAGTTCTGGTTCACTCCATCCATCCACTACGACCAGCCTGAGCCACTTTCCGACTTCCTCTGTCAGTATCACTCCATCTTTCTATATATCTGTCTATCCATCCATCTCTCCCTCTCTCCCTCTCTCCATCTCTCCATCTCTCCATCTCTCTCTCTCCATCTCTCCGTCTCCATCTCTCCGTCACAGTCTGTGCTTCTCACACGTTTCTTTTCACTCGTTGGTAATTGTAGTTTTTAAAATAGCTCAGTGTTGAATCACTGTGAGATGAATGTCTGTTACACACCTCCTCTCCTCCCTCCTTCACTCACACTCTCTCCCTCCTCCCCTCCTCTCCTCCCTCTCCTCTCTCACTCACAACTCTCCCTCCCTCTCTCCTCTCACTCTCCTCCTCACTCTCTCCTCTCCCTCCTCTCCTCCCTCCTCACTCACCCTCTCCTCCCTCCTCCTCTCCTCCCTCCTCCTCACTCACACTCTCTCCCTCTCTCTCTCCCTCTCCCCTCTCTCTCCTCCTCTTCCTCTCCTCACACTCTCTCCTCCTCCTCCTCCTCCTCCTCTCCTCCCTCCTCCTCACTCACACTCTCTCTCTCTCTCCCTCTCCCTCCTCTCCTCTCCTCCTCTCCTTCACTCACACTCTCTCCCTCCTCTCCCTCTCCTCCCTCCTTCACTCACACTCTCTCCCTCCCTCCTCTCCTCTCCTCCTCTCCTTCACTCACACTCGCTCTCCCTCCCTCCTCTCCCTCCTCTCCACTCTCTCTCTCCCTCCCTCCTCTCCTCCCTCCTTCACTCACACTCTCTCCCTCTCTCTCTCCCTCTCTCCTCCCTCCTCTCCTCCTTCACTCACACCTCTCTCTCTCCTCTCCCTCCTCCTCTCTCTCCTCTCCTCTCCTCCCTTCACTCACACTCTCTCTCTCTCTCTCTCCCTCTCTCCCTCCTCTCCTCCTCCTTCACTCACACTCTCTCTCCTCTCTCTCTCCCTCTCTCCTCTCCTCTCCTCCCTCCTTCACTCACACTCTCTCCCTCTCTCTCTCCCTCTCCATCCTTCTCTCCTCTCTCCCTCCTCTCCTTCCTCGTTCCCTCTCTCCTCCTCTCCTCCCTCTCTCTTCTTCTCCTCCGTCATTCCCTCCTCCTCCCTCGTTCCCTCTCTCCTCCTCTCTCCTCCTCCCTCGTTCCCTCGTTCTTTCTTTCTCTCCGTCCAGTCTATGCAGAGTTCATCTTCCTCGGTCTCTTCATGTCGGAGATGTTGATTAAAATGTACGGTTTAGGAATCCAGCCGTACTTCCACTCGTCCTTCAACTGCTTCGACTGCGTGGTGAGTCCCGTACACACATCTGAGAGTGTGTCAGGGGCCCTCCCACCCCCTCACCACGAGTGTGTGTCAGGGGCCCTCCCCGTGTGTGTGTCAGGTGCCCTCCCCGTGTGTGTGTCAGGTGCCCTCCCCGTGTGTGTGTCAGGTGCCCTCCTCCCCGTGTGTGTGTCAGGTGCCCTCCTCTCCGTGTGTGTGTCAGGTGCAGGTGTGCTCCCTCCCGTGTGTGTGTGTCAGGTGCCCTCCTCTCCGTGTGTGTGTCAGGTGCCCTCCTCCGTGTGTGTGTCAGGTGCCCCTCCTCCCCGTGTGTGTGTCAGGTGCCCTCCTCCCAGTGTGTGTGTCAGGGTGCCCTCCTCCCGTGTGTGTGTCAGTGCCCCTCCTCCCCGTGTGTGTGTAGGGTGCCCTCCCCCGTGTGTGTGTCAGGTGCCTCCCCGTGTGTGTGTCAGGTGCCCCTCCTCCCCGTGTGTGTGTCAGGTGCCCTCCTCCCCGTGTGTGTGTCAGGTGCCCTCCTCCCCGTGTGTGTGTCAGGTGCCCTCCTCCCAGCGTGTGTGTCAGGTGCCCTCCTCCCCGTGTGTGTGTCAGGTGCCCTCCTCCCTGTGTGTGTGTCAGGTGCCCTCCTCCCCGTGTGTGTGTCAGGTGCCCTCCTCCCCGTGTGTGTCAGGTGCCCTCCTCCCCGTGTGTGTGTGTCAGGTGCCCTCCCCCCGTGTGTGTGTCAGTGCCCTCCTCCCCGTGTGTGTGTCAGGGGCCCTCCTCCCCGTGTGTGTTCAGGGGCCCTCCTCCCCGTGTGTGTGTTGGTGCCCTCCTCCCGTGTGTGTGTCAGGGGCCCTCCTCCGTGTGTGTGTCAGTGTGTGTGTGTCAGGTGCCCTCCCGTGTGTAGTGTGTCCTCCTGTGTGTTTGTGTTGTGTTGTGCAGGAGAAAAGGAGGAAGCAGTATCTTTGTGTGCGTTGTGTGTGTTTGTGTATCTTTTTGTGTTTGTGTGCGTCTGTGTGTGTTTGTGTATCTTTGTGTGTTTGTGTGCGTCTGTGTGTTGTGTATGTTTGTGTATCTTTGTGTTTGTGTTGTGTGTGTTGTGTGTGTTTGTGTATCTTTGTGTGTTGTGTGTGCTCTGTGTGTGTTTGTGTATCTTTGTGTGTCTGTGTGTGTTTGTGTATCTTTGTGTGTGTGTGTGTGTGTGTGTGTGTATCTTTGTGTGTTGTGTGTGTGTGTGTGTTTGTGTATCTTTGTGTGTTTGTGTGTGTCTGTGTGTGTGTGTGTGTGTGTGTGTGTGTGTGTGTGTTTGTGTATCTTTGTGTGTGTGTGTGTGTGTGTTGTGTGTGTGTGTGTTTGTGTATCTTTGTGTGTGTGTGTGTGTTTGTGTGTGTGTGTTTGTGTATCTTTGTGTGTGTGTGTGTGTGTTTTGTGTATCTTTGTGTGTGTGTGTGTGTTTTTGTGTATCTTTGTGTCTTTCAGACTCAGTCTCTCTGAATTCATTTGAACCGTTTGTGTTACATAACGACAACACAAAAGCCTCTGATCGTGTCTCGACTCCCACGATCACGTCTTTACTCCGTCCCTTTAAAGAAACATTATGTCACTTTTCTGGCAGACGCTTTTGTCCTTGGAGATGACAGAGTTTGGTCTGGAACGTTCCACAGTCGTTGTTTTCAGGTCCAGGTTCCTGCAGAAGAGACACCGAGAACCAAAGACAAAAACTGTGTGAATCCTGATCCTGGATCTGTTCAAACATCTGGAGGTGTTGCTGTTTGTTTTGACTCTCGCTGGAAAAATCCCACTGGGCCGAGACGGGAATTTTCTGGTAGATTCAGTGTGATCACAAACGTCTCGTGTTCGTCTGACAGGAACTTACAACTTTCAAAAATGTCAGATTTGTTGGCGATTTTTACCTGTTTTTAGATCCTAATTTTTTCTCAGCTTCAAAATCCTTCAATCGTCTTAAAAAAACGTTGGTAACACTTTATAATAACAACACCTTACTTAGCCTTAATAAAGCGTGAACAAAGACTTAATTAATAATGAACAAAGATTTAATTAATAATGAACAAAGATTTAATTAATAACGATTCACGCTTAGTAAATGTTTAATAAACATAATTCGTCTTCACTTTAGAAAAGCTCTGAAAAAGACTAAACTAACAGATAACAGCTGCCTTAATTATCATCGCATTACATTATTAGTAAATCATTCTCTCATAGTTTACTAATGATTAATAAATGGTTAGTTCATGAGTAATTAAGTATGAAGTAATTATGAGTAACTATTTAGAGCTGACAGATTAAGTGCAAGTGCTAATTAAGGTCGTAATTAAGTAGTTACTAATCGTGAATCATGATTAATTAAGTCTTTGTTCATTATTAATTAAGCCTTTGTTCATGCTTTATTAAGGCTAAATAAGGTGTAGTTATTATAAAGTGTTACCAAAACGTTTTATAATTGTTCGACCTGCTCCTCTCGCTCTGATTGGTCAAAGTGATCACGTGACAGAAAAAGACTCTACTGCACATGCTCAGTGGGCCCACAGCCACAGGAAGAACCTCACCGGACTGAAGGAGAATCTGAAGGAGAATCTGGGATCACGAGACTCTGAGCTCGACCCGTTGACTTGACTCGACGGGCGTTTTGAAAACCCCGGGGTTTGATCCTGACGCGTCATCGACAGAAGAAGTGGATTTAACACCAAATAAAAACAAGTCCAAGAGTCTCGTCCTGTGACCACGGCAACATCTTCTTCTTCACGTGATTTCTCCTCCATGTTCCTCAAACACGTTTTGTTTCTGTGTTTTACTTGGTTCCCGTCGGGAGTTAGGACGACTTTTCCGTTCCTGATCACTCTGATATTCGTCGTGAACGTGTGTGTGTTTATGTGTATGTTTGTGTGTGTTTGTGTGTAATCAGTGTGTGTTGTGCGTTCTTGTGTGATCAGAGTGTGTGTTGTCTGTGTTTGTGTGTAATAAGTGTGTGTGTGTGTGTGATCAGTTTGTGTGTTCGTGTGTGATCAGTGTGTGTTTGTGTGTGTGTGTTTGTGTGTTTGTGTGCAGGTGATATGTGTGTGTTTGTGTGTAATGAGTGTGTGTATTTGTTTGTGTGCAGGTGATCGTGGGGAGTATTTTTGAGGTGGTCTGGGCGACCATCAAACCAGGATCTTCATTTGGCATCAGTGTCCTGAGAGCTCTGAGACTCCTCCGGATTTTTAAAGTCACCAAGTAAGTGCTCCTGCCCGCTCCTGCCCACTCCTGCCCGCTCCTGCCCGCTCCCTGCCCGCTCCTGCCCGCTCCTGCCCGCTCCTGCCTCCTGCTCCTGCCTCCTGCCTCCTGCCCTGCCCGCTGCTCCTGCCCGCTCCTGCCCGCTCCTGTCCCGCTCCTGCCTGCTCCTGCCTCCTGTCCTGCTCCTGCCCGCTCCTGTCCCGCTCCTGTCCGCTCCTGCCCGCTCCTGTTCGCTCCTGTCTGACCCTGCTCCTCTGGTTCTTGCAGATACTGGGCTCCTCTGAGGAACCTGGTGGTGTCTTTGCTGAACTCCATGAAGTCCATCGTGTCTCTTCTGTTCCTCCTCTTCCTCTTCATCGTCGTCTTCGCCCTGTTGGGGATGCAGCTCTTCGGCGGACAGTACGCACTTTCACTTTCACTTTCACTTTCACTTTGATGTCCATTGTTACAGAAAATTACTTTAGCACACATTTTTTCTGTTTTAAAATGCAAAGAGTTGTTGTACAGTTGTAGGGAGTATTATCTGTTACATAAGAGTGAGTTGTTTACTTGTAGGGATAATCTGTTACATAAGAGTGAGTTGTACAGTTGTAGTATTATGTACATAGTGAGTTGTTGTACAGTTGTAGGGAGTATTATCTGTTACATAAGAGTGATTTGTGCAGTTGTAGGGAGTATTATCTGTTACATAAGCGTGAGTTGTTGTACAGTTGTAGGGAGTATTATCTGTTACATAAGAGTGAGTTGTACAGTTGTAGGGAGTATTATCTGTCACATAAGTGAGTGACAGTTGTAGGGAGTATTATCTGTTACATAAGTGAGTTGTACAGTTGTAGGGAGTATTATCTGTCACATAAGAGTGAGTTGTTGTACAGTTGTAGGGAGTATTATCTGTCACATAAGGTGTGAGTTGTATAAGTGTGTAGTTTATGTACATAAGTTGAGTTGTACAGTTGTAGGGAGTATTATCTGTTACATAAGTGTGAGTTGTACAGTTGTAGGGAGTATTATCTGTCACATAAGTGAGTTGTTTTGTACAGTTGTAGGAGTATTATCTGTTACATAAGTGAGTTTGTACAGTTGTAGGGAGTATTATCTGTCACATAAGAGTGAGTTGTGTGCAGTTGTAGGGAGTATTATCTGTCACATAAGTGTGAGTTTGTACAGTTGTAGGGAGTATTATCTGTTCACATAAGTGTGAGTTGTACATAAGGTGAGTTGTACAGTTGTAGGAGTATTATCTGTCACATAAGGGTGAGTTGTAGGGAGTATATCAGTTGTTTTGTAGTAGTTGTAGGAGTATTATATGTTACATAAGTGTGAGTTGTACAGTTGTAGGGAGTATTATCTGTTACATAATGGTGAGTTGTACAGTTGTAGGGAGTATTATCTGTCACATAAGAGTGAGTTGTTGTACAGTTGTAGGGAGTATTATCTGTTACATAAGGATGAGTTGTACAGTTGTAGGGAGTATTATCTGTCACATAAGTGTGAGTTGTACAGTTGTAGGGAGTATTATCTGTCACATAAGGGTGAGTTGTACAGTTGTAGGGAGTATTATCTGTCACATAAGAGTGATTTGTGCAGTTGTAGGGAGTATTATCTGTGACATAATGGTGAGTTGTACAGTTGTAGGGAGTATTATCTGTGACATAATGGTGAGTTGTACAGTTGTAGGGAGTATTATCCGTTACATAAGGGTGAGTTGTTGTACAGTTGTAGGGAGTATTATCTTTTACATAAGTGTGAGTTGTACAGTTGTAGGGAGTATTATCTGTCACATAAGGGTGAGTTGTTGTACAGTTGTAGGGAGTATTATCTGTTACATAAGTGTGAGTTGTACAGTTGTAGGGAGTATTATCTGTTACATAATGGTGAGTTGTACAGTTGTAGGGAGTATTATCTGTCACATAAGAGTGAGTTGTTGTACAGTTGTAGGGAGTATTATCTGTTACATAAGGGTGAGTTGTACAGTTGTAGGGAGTATTATCTGTCACATAAGGGTGAGTTGTACAGTTGTAGGGAGTATTATCTGTTCCATAAGCGTGAGTTGTTGTACAGTTGTAGGGAGTATTATCTTTTACATAAGTGTGAGTTGTACAGTTGTAGGGAGTATTATCTTTTACATAAGTGTGAGTTGTACAGTTGTAGGGAGTATTATCTGTCACATAAGGGTGAGTTGTTGTACAGTTGTAGGGAGTATTATCTGTTACATAAGTGTGAGTTGTACAGTTGTAGGGAGTATTATCTGTTACATAATGGTGAGTTGTACAGTTGTAGGGAGTATTATCTGTCACATAAGGGTGAGTTGTTGTACAGTTGTAGGGAGTATTATCTGAGTTATTGTACAGTTGTAGGGAGTATTATCTGAGTTGTTGTACAGTTGTAGGGAGTATTATCTGTCACATAAGAGTGAGTTGTTGTACAGTTGTAGGGAGTATTATCTGTTACATAAGGATGAGTTGTACAGTTGTAGGGAGTATTATCTGTCACATAAGTGTGAGTTGTACAGTTGTAGGGAGTATTATCTGTCACATAAGGGTGAGTTGTACAGTTGTAGGGAGTATTATCTGTCACATAAGGTGAGTTGTTGTACAGTTGTAGGGAGTATTATCTGTACATAAGGTGAGTTGTTGTACAGTTGTAGGGAGTATTATCTGTTCCATAAGGGTGAGTTGTTGTACAGTTGTAGGGAGTATTATCTGTTCCATAAGGTGAGTTGTTACAGTTGTAGGGAGTATTATCTGTCACATAAGGTGAGTTGTTGTACAGTTGTAGGGAGTATTATCTGTTCCATAAGCGTGAGTTGTTGTACAGTTGTAGGGAGTATTATCTGTTACATAAGTGTGAGTTGTACAGTTGTAGGGAGTATTATCTGTCACATAAGAGTGAGTTGTGCAGTTGTAGGGAGTATTATCTGTGACATAATGGTGAGTTGTACAGTTGTAGGGAGTATTATCTGTTCCATAAGCGTGAGTTGTTGTACAGTTGTAGGGAGTATTATCTGTTACATGAGGGTGAGTTGTACAGTTGTAGGGAGTATTATCTGTTCCATAAGCGTGAGTTGTTGTACAGTTGTAGGGAGTATTATCTTTTACATAAGTGTGAGTTGTACAGTTGTAGGGAGTATTATCTGTCACATAAGGGTGAGTTGTTGTACAGTTGTAGGGAGTATTATCTGTTACATAAGTGTGAGTTGTACAGTTGTAGGGAGTATTATCTGTTACATAATGGTGAGTTGTACAGTTGTAGGGAGTATTATCTGTCACATAAGGGTGAGTTGTTGTACAGTTGTAGGGAGTATTATCTGAGTTATTGTACAGTTGTAGGGAGTATTATCTGAGTTGTTGTACAGTTGTAGGGAGTATTATCTGTTACATAAGACACAGTTTTAACTCTTGTCTTTGTGTTTTTCAGGTTTAATTTCGAGGACGGGACTCCACCGACCAACTTCGACACTTTCGCGGCGGCCATCATGACCGTGTTTCAGGTACGATCACGATATTCACGATATTCACATTTCAAACTCGTTTTACTCGATACTAAAACCGAGCCGCGGTGCTGTGGCGTTTTTTTATCCACGTTCAGATCCTGACGGGTGAAGACTGGAACGTGGTGATGTACGACGGCATCAAGTCTCAGGGAGGAGTCAACGACAAAGGGATGATCTTCTCCATCTTCTTCATCGTGCTCACGCTCTTCGGGAACTGTATCCTCCTCCTCCGGCTTTAACTGGAGTTTAGTTTTTGTTTTTTTTATTGGAGCTACTCGCACAAACAACTGTAAGTGTTTGGTTTATTCCAATTTTAAAGCCGAGTTATTTCTTCCTGGATCATGTACATTTTTATTCTTCTTAAAAAATAATGTCAGTGGTCCAATGAGGTTCATTTGGTCTTCCGATATTCTATGTTATTCGGTTCTTTTTTTCAGACCTAGAGTGTTATTTCACACCTGACAGTTTGGACTGTTCACTAGCGTCTTCCTCAGAGTCACGTGATGTTGCTGTGACGTGTCTGGTCAGATGATTTAAACGAAGAAAGAGAGAACCACGTTATGGATTGGGACAGAGGAAAACAAACATCGTCGCTGGATTAAAGAAGCAATCGAAATACGGAAACGTGCCCACAGGACTGTAAACCGGGACGAGGGGCTTTTTTACTCTCACACACCCGGGATGCTGTCCTGAGGAAGTGGGACTGCAGGTGGCGCTGTCGTCCTGCCTCCACCGGTAGGAAGACGGCGCCAAAACCTGTTTAAATCAACTGACCAGACGCGTCACAGAAACATCACGTGACTCTGAGGAAGACGCGAGTGAACAGTCCAAACTGTCAGGTGTGAAATAACACTCCAGGTCTGAGAAAAAAAACCTAATAACATAATAACGTCATTGGTTCGGCACGTTCGTTGTGTCGTCCTTCTGACGCGATGATCCGGACGATCCGGCTCCACCAGGTCATTTGGGCGTAGACTGTCATACAGAGACTAATTCAGTTGGATTTCTTCTGTATTTTTCTTTCTCTGTATTTTGTATTTTTCTCTGTATTTTTCTCGGCCTTGTGTCTGTGTGTTTGTCCTTGACTTTGAACCTCAGACACTCTGCTCAACGTGTTCTTGGCCATCGCCGTGGACAATCTGGCCAACGCTCAGGAGCTCACCAAGGTACTGACCACGCCCCCTTCACATGACCACGCCCCCTACACCTGACCACACCCCCTTTCACCTGACCACGTCTTCTTCACATGACCACACCCCTTCACCTGACCACGTCTTCTTCACATGACCACACCCCTTCACCTGACCATCACGAAATCACGAAAAACCTGCAAAACTACGACCATCATCGCCGTGCCGTGGTCCTCGCTCTCACCTTTCACCGGCACGCCCCCTTCACCTGACCACGCCCACTTTACCTGTGCCTTTAAACCTTTCGAGTGCACTCACACGTGGACTTTAGAACCATGCTGCAGATACAATTACACAATTCTACATGTTGTATCTGTAGCACTTTTTTGAATTTTTGCACTATTAGACTGTGTATCTTTCTATGTATTGGTTGTTTCGAATTGTACTACTTATATCTTCTATTATATCTTATCTTAAAGGTTGTATAGAGGATTTTTTTAAGGGAAGAGAAATACAGCGACAGTCCTTGTGCGCGTTCAGAATCACTGTTGAAGTTTCCTGTCTAGAAGTAATTCAGCGACCGACGCGTCAGTTTTTAGACCCTTCGTCTGCTTCGGTCGCGCCATCGCTGGACGAGATCTCCAAGAATCACCTCAGTTTGGCTTTGCTCCTTTTCCTCTTCTCTTCTTCTTTCAGCGACCTCAAAAACGGACTTTCTTTTGCGGTGAACCGGTCGTGGATTCTCGTCCGCCGTCGTGACAAACTTTGTGCGAAATGCGAGGAAGCGACAGTTCGAAAAAGCCTCTAAGAACCGCTGCGTAAACCACGTAATCCCCGCGCGCCGACGAGTCAGTTACACTAGGGAGTTTGATTGACAACCCAACAGCCAATAGAAAATGAGGGAGCCTCGTTTTCTATTGGCTGATGTTTATCTGGCCTCAACACGTCCACAGTTGATAGATTTTCATTCTTTTTTTTTTTGGTCATCATAATTACAAAGCTGCTGCGTCTCTGTAATGGTATTTTAATCTTTCACTGACAGTTTGAAACTAAAAAAAAATCCTCCATACAACCTTTAAATAGGTTTTAACTAAAATCTGTTCGGCCTACATGTCCCACCATGCACCAGAGGAATGTGAACATGCGACCTACTTCTATGACTTTAACTTTAACTTTAATGCACTGTGACAGCAGCTCGAGTTTACCCTGATAAAGCCGAAGGGCCGAAACGCGTTGACGTGATTTTAACTTTATTTGTGATATTAAAGGCTTTTCATTATTTTGTAGATTTTTTCTTTGTATTTGAGACTGGTCCCTCACTGAAGAGCACCGAAAGGACAATTCTGCACAATTTCTGTATATCCGAGTAACACTCCTGCCCCCCAAAGTTCTGTTGATACGCTGGTCTATTTTACGTCAGAGGAGAAAATTCAGCAACAGTAACAGTGTCACCCTGTTTTATTTCTCTCTCTTCTAAACCCTGTGTTGTGTTTTTAGGACGAGGAGGAGCAGGAGGAGGCGGCCAATCAGAAGACGGCTCTGCAAAAGGCCAAAGAGGTCGCAGAGGTCAGCCCCCTGTCGGCCGCCAACCTGTCCATCGCCGCGTGAGTCTCAACACGACACCAACACTTTAAACACCGAGAATATACACTAACGAACACGACACTTTAACATCGAGAATATACACTAACGAACACGACACGACACTTTAACGAACACAACCCGACACTTTAACATCGAGAATATACACTAACGAACACAACACGACACTTTAACATCGAGAATATACACTAACGAACACAACACGACACTTTAACGAACACAACCCGACACTTTAACATCGAGAATATACACTAACGAACACAACCCGACACTTTAACATCGAGAATATACACTAACGAACACAACACGACACTTTAACAAAACACTAACGCGACACTTTAACATCGAGAATATACACTAACGAACACAACACGACACTTTAACATCGAGAATATACACTAACGAACACGACACTTTAACATCGAGGATATACACTAACGAACACGACACTTTAACATCGAGAATATACACTAACGAACACGACACGACACTTTAACATCGAGAATATACACTAACGAACACAACACGACACTTTAACGAACACAACGACACGACACTTTAACATCGAGGATATACACTAACGAACACGACACTTTAACAAACACGACACTTTAAACATCGAGAATATACACTAACGAACACAACACGACACTTTAACGAACACGACACGACACTTTAACATCGAGAATATACAACTAACGACACGAACACGAACACGACACTTTAACATCGAGAATATACACTAACGAACACAACACGACACTTTAACGAACACGACACGACACTTTAACATCGAGAATATACACTAACGAACACGACACGACACTTTAACGAACACAACCCGACACTTTAACATCGAGAATATACACTAACGAACACAACACGACACTTTAACGAACACAACCCGACACTTTAACATCGAGAATATACACTTAACGAACACAACCCGACACTTTAACATCGAGAATATACACTAACGAACACGACACGACACTTTAAAACAAACACACGACACCGACACTTTAACAAACACGACACTTTAACATATACACTAACGAACACAACACGACACTTTAACATCGAGAATATACACTTTAACGAACACAACACGACACTTTAAGAACACAACCCGACACTTTAACATCGAGAATAACACAACGAACACAACACGACACAACCACCGACACTTTAACATCGAGAATATACACTAACGAACACAACACGACACTTTAACAACGAGAATATACACTAACGAACACAAAGACACTTTAACGAACACGACACGACACTTTAACATCGAGAATATACAAACGAACACACACGACCTTTAACGAACACAACGACACTTTAACATCGAGAATATACACTAACGAACACGACACGACACTTTAACGAACACAACCCGACACTTTAACATCGAGAAATATACACTAACGAACACGACACACGACACTAAACATCGAGAATATACACTAACAGAACACGACACGACACTACACTTTAACATCGAGAATATACACTAACACAAACACACACTTTAACGAACACAACCCGACACTTTAACATCGAGACACTAACGAACACTTTAACCAACGACTGACTATTAGACACCGACGACACAACGAACTACACACTAACACGAACACTACAACGACCGACACGAATAACAACACACGAACTCTCTCTTCTAAACCCTGTGTTGTGTTTTAACACACAATCGACGGCTTGCAATCGAGAAGAACCTGAACAACGACACCACACTTTAACACCGACACTAACGACACTTTAACGACACAACGACGACACTTTAACAAACACAACCGACACTTTAACATCGAAAATATACACTAACGAACACGACACTTTAACGAACACGACCCGACACTTTAACATCGAGAATATACACTAACGAACACAACAACGACACTTTTAACATCGAGAATATACACTAACGAACACAACACGACACTTTAACATCGAGAATATACACTAACGAACACGACACAACACTTTAACGAACACGACCCGACACTTTAACATCGAGAATATACACTAACGAACACAACAGACACTTTAACGAACACGACACGACACTTTAACATCGAGAATATACACTAACGAACACGACACGACACTTTAACATCGAGAATATACACTAACGAACACGACACGACACTTTAACGAACACGACCCGACACTTTAACATCGAGAATATACACTAACGAACACAACACGACACTTTAACGAACACGACCCGACACTTTAACATCGAGAATATACACTAACGAACACGACACGACACTTTAACATCGAATATACACTACGAATAACGACATTTAACACGAGAATATACACTAACGAACAACACGACACGACACTTTAACGAACACAACCCGACACTTTAACATCGAGAATATACACTAACGAACACGACACGACACTTTAACGAACACAACCCGACACTTTAACATCGAGAATATACACTAACGAACACGACACTTTAACATCGAGAATATACACTAACGAACACGACACTTTAACATCGAGGATATACACTAACGAACACGACACTTTAACATCGAGAATATACACTAACGAACACAACACGACACTTTAACGAACACGACCCGACACTTTAACATCGAGAATATACACTAACGAACACGACACGACACTTTAACATCGAGAATATACACTAACGAACACAACACGACACTTTAACGAACACAACCCGACACTTTAACATCGAGAATATACACTAACGAACACGACACGACACTTTAACGAACACAACACGACACTTTAACATCGAGAATATACACTAACGAACACGACACTTTAACAACACGACACTTTAAACACCGAGAATATACACTAACGAACACGACACTTTAACCACGACACTTTAACACGAGAATATACACTAACGAACACGACACGACACTTTAACGAACACAACCGACACTTTAACATCGAGAATATACACTAACGAACACAACCCGACACTTTAACATCGAGAATATACACTAACGAACACAACACGACACTTTAACATCGAGAATATACACTAACGAACACAACACGACACTTTAACGAACACAAACCCGACACTTTAACATCGAGAATATACACTAACGAACACGACACGACACTTTAACGAACACAACCTGACACTTTAACATCAAGAATATACACTAACGAACACGACACTTTTAACAAACACGACACTTTAACACGAGAATATACACTAACGAACACAACACACACTTTAACGACACGAACACGACACTTTAACATCGAGAATATACACTAACGAACACGACACGACACTTTAACATCGAGAATATACACTAACGAACACAACACGACACTTTAACGAACACAACCCGACACTTTAACATCGAGAATATACACTAACGAACACAACACGACACTTTAACGAACACGACACGACACTTTAACATCGAGAATATACACTAACGAACACAACCACGACACTTTAACGAACACGACACGACACTTTAACATCGAGAATATACACTAACGAACACGACACGACACTTTAACATCGAGAATATACACTAACGAACACAACACGACACTTTAACATCGAGAATATACACTAACGAACACAACACGACACTTTAACGAACACAACCCGACACTTTAACATCGAGAATATACACTAACGAACACAACACGACACTTTAACGAACACGACCCGACACTTTAACATCGAGAATATACACTAACGAACACACGACACGACACTTTTAACATCGAAATATACACTAACGAACAAACACGACACTTTAACGAACACAACCCGACACTTTAACATCGAGAAATACACTAACGAACACGAACACACACTTTAACGAACACGACACCGACACTTTAACATCGAGAATTACACTAACGAACACGACACTTTAACAAACACGACACTTTTAAACACGAGAATATACACTAACGAACACGACACTTTAACAAACACGACACTTTAAACACCGAGAATATACACTAACGAACACGACACGACACTTTAACGAACACAAACCGACACTTTAACATCGAGAATATACACTAACGAACACGACACGACACTTTAACGAACACAAACCGACACTTTAACATCGAGAATATACACTAACGAACACAACATGACACTTTAACGAACACAACCCGACACTTTAACAAACACGACACTTTAACAAACACGACACTTTAAACACAGAGAATATACAGTAACGAACACGACACTTTAACGAACAGGACACTTTAACAAACACGACACTTTAACGAACACGACATGACACTTTAACGAACTAACACAACACTTTAACAAACACGACACGACACTTTAACGAACACGACACGGCACTTTAACGAACACGACACGGCACTTTAACGAACACGACACGGCACTTTAACGAACATGACACGACACTTTAACAAACATGACACGACACTTTAACGAACACAACCTGACACTTTAACGAACAAGACACGACACTTTAACGAACACGACACGACACTTTAACGAACACAACACGACACTTTAACACCGGGAATATACACTAACAAACACAACACGACACTTTAACAAACACGACCCGACACTTTAACGAACACGACACTTTAATGAACACGACACTTTAATGAACCCAACACGACACTTTAACACCGAACACGTTCAACTTCATCCGTTCTTTTGTGCGTTTTCAGAGCAGTGAAAGGTGCAGATTTGTGATTTAGCTCTTTAAACCGCGTTGACTCCGCAGGAAGGAGCAGCAGAAGAACCACGCCAAAGGGAACAAGTCGGTGTGGGAGCAGCGCACGAGCGAGATCCGCCGGCAGAACCTGATGACGAGTCGCGAGGCGCTTTACAACGAGCTGGAGCAGGAGGACTGGAAGGTGGGAGGGGAGGGCGAGCAGGTGAGCACCCCCCCGAGCACGGGTACGCACCCCCCCGAGCACGGGTACGCAACCCCCCCCGAGCACGGGTACGCAACTCCCCCGAGCACGGGTACGCAACCCCCCGAGCACGGGTACGCAACCCCCCCGAGCACGGGTACGCAACTCCCCCGAGCACGGGTACACACACAACACACACAACACACAACACAACACACACACACAACACACAACACACAACACACAATGCACACACACAACACACAACACACAACACACCCGTCTGCGGAAGGAAAGCACCCGGATTCTGACCTTTTCTAAAAAACAGGTTTAACCAGGTCTAAACCAGGACTAAACCAGGACTAAACCAGGTCTAAACCAGGACTAAACCATTTATTCATTTATTTAAGTTTCAGATGAATAAAAACCCAGATACACAGATATTGTCCACACAGACTCTGAACAGAAACATGTGGTAAAAAGTCTGAGCTGTGTCCAGATGCATTGGTTTTGTTTTTCTGTTTCGTGTCCTGAGCTCGGAAGCTGAAGTTTAGACCAAGTCAAGGTCAATAAAACTAAATCTGTGTGTCGTTCGTTCATTCGTTTTTCAAAATAAAACCAAAAATAAGAAAACAAACAAAAAAAATTTGATTTTGTTTAAATGAAAAATGGAAAAAACGGATAACGGACTGAAACAGGACTGAGGCCGGGACTGAGGCCGGGACTGAGACTGGGACTGAGGCCGGGACCAGACCAGGACTGAGACCGGGACTGAGGCCGGGACTGAGACCGGGACTGAGACTGGGACCAGACTAGAACTGAGACTAGACTGAGACCGGGACCAGGGCTGAGACCAGTTTAGACCTGGTTCAGTCCTGGTTTTTAATTCTGGTTCAGTCCTGGTTTACTTCTGGTTCAGTCCAGGTTCAGTCCGGGTTTAGTCTGTTATCTGTTTTTTTTTTTTTTTTTTTTTTTTTTCATTTTGGTTTTGGAGACAAATAATGAATAATATTTTTTCGTTTTCTTATTTTTGGTTTTATTTTGAATAAATGAACAACACACAGACTGTCAATCACCTTCATATATTTAACTGTTTTTGTGTTTTTATCTCGGTTAAAAACTCGTGCTTGTGGACTTAGGTCTGTTCTGGCTTCACAGTTCAGAGATCATTTGGTTTTATTAACTCTGTGAATATAAACTTAAACCCGTCCAGGTGTCCTACCCACGAAAAGGAGACATGAAAACTCACCTGGACCGCCCCCTCGTGGTCAACCCGCAGGTAAGCACCGCCCACTCTCCAGTTTATTTCTGTTTCAGCTCCTGGGCTTCGTTTCTTTAAAAAAAATGTTTGTAACTTTCACTCTAAGAAGACGCTGAGACTCTGCACCAGATTCACAAAACGTTCCTAAACTTCTTCTGTGACAGTCGCGCCGAATTCACCAAAAAACCTGAGCTACGAGAATCCGAGTGTCGTTCGTTCATTTGTTTTTCAATATAAAACCAAAAAGAAGAAAACGAAAAAACAACTGTTTTCTTCATTATTTGTCTCCAAAACCAAAATGAAAAAACAGATAATTATTTGTTTTTTCAGTTTTTGATTTTGTGTTTAAATGAAAAATGGAAAAAAAACAGATAACGACCGTTTCCCGTTTACGTGACTTCAGTGACTGAGATGTCGGACTGAACCAGGACTGATCCAGGTCCGGGACCAGATCAGGACCAGAGCTTTAACTCCGAGCTTTAACTTCGAGCCTCCGCAGGGTCCAAGCCTCAACTTCGAGCTCTGGCCCTGCCGTGGGCTCTGAGCCTCCGGTCTGGTCCTGGTCTGGTCCTAGTCTGGTCATAGTCTGGTCCCGGACCTGGATCAGTCCTGGTTGAGTCCGTATGCGGTGCAAAAGTCCGATATCACAGTCACTGAAATCACGTAAACCGTTATATGTTTTTTTTTAATTCTTCATTTAAACACAAAATTGAAAACTGAAAAAAACAAATCTTTATCTGTTTTTTCATTTTGGTTTTGGAGACAAATAATGAAGAAAATCATTGTTGTTGTTGTTGTTTTTATTTTCTTATTTTTGGTTTTATTTTGAAAAACGAATGAACGAACGACACTCAGATTTATACAGTTCCCTCTGTTTTTTCGCTCTTGCTGCATCATGAAAAGGCGAGTTTAGTCCAGTGAGGTTCATTTGGTTTTCCAATAATTTATGTTTCAAACCGGACCTGATCTGACCTGACTGGACCTGATCTGACCTGACTGGACCTGATCTGACCAAACTGGACCTGATCTGACCTGACTGGACCTGATCTGACCAAACTGGACCTGATCTGACCAAACCGGACCTGATCTGACCTGACTGGACCTGATCTGACCTGACTGGACCTGATCTGACCAAACTGGACCTGATCTGACCTGACTGGACCTGATCTAACCCGACTGTATTTGTGCAGGACAACCGTAACAACAACACGAACAAGACGGCGCCCGGGGAGGTTCCTCTGGAGCAGGAGTACAGGCACCAGGACCTGGAGCACCAGAGACGTGCAGGTCCTTCATCTCACCACCACCACCACCACCATCATCACCACCACCACCACCACCCCAGACCCGGCGCCGACCCGGCCCCGGACGCGGGCACCGGCGTCGGGCGCGGCCTCAGCTGCTCGTCGCTGCCGCACGCCGACGTCGGCGAGGAGCCTCAGGGCCACCGCGGGCATCACTGCCACCGGCAGAGGTGGGCACACGGGACGGGGACGGGCGAAGAGTTTAGGATTTCAAGTTTAAAAAAAAGTTTCAAAAGTCAGAAGGTCAGAAGTTTTAGAACATCACACTTTTTCCAGTTTTTTACTGTTTCCTGTTCGGTCTAAATGAGGGTCGGGCACATTAACACATTCATTTTGCATAAACTAATTAAGTCATTACCACCGACAATTATTTTAACACCTTTAACACTGTTTTTATTATTTATTTATTTATTTATTTTATTGTAAACGTCTGTTTCTCACTGGCTTTTATTTTGAAAAAGTTCACCGCGAGCACTTTATTTCACTTTTTTTCTGTGCCTGAGCCTCCGCGAGCCGCGGCTCCGGCTCTGGACCGGACGAGCCGTGTGCTCTGAGCTGAGCTTGTCTGTTTAGTTCAGTGCATTTTGAAATGACTGTATCTGTGTCTAATATATGAACGGGCCAAGGTTTGTTTGTTTGTTTTGTTTAATTTTGCTTGTATTGCTTATATTATTATTTTGTTGATTATTTTGTTTAAACTAAAAGGCAATAAATATATATGCAAAAAAATAAATGAGTTTGACACTCCTGTCCTGCCCCAAACTGCCGCCTGGTCTCAAATAAAAGCCTGGTCTGTTATATGATTGAAACAAACAAACCCCCTGAGATTATTTAGTATTTTACGGTGTTTGCTCTTGTACTTGTTCTGATCCAGCTCCAGGTCGTTCTAAACACATTCAGGAAAGGTTCTGCTCTGTCCTGTGTCCAGTTTTGATTAATCTGTTGAAAAAATGACAAATATAACTCAGTGCTGCCCCCCTGTGGACGCAGGCACAAGAACCGCGAGGGCAGGGAGGCCCGGAGCGTCTCCCCCCACAGCGAGGTGCCCAGAGACGGGCAGCACGAGCACAGACGCTCCCGACAGCACCGCAGGTCCAGAGACCCGGAGGACGGCAGCAGGAGACACCGGTCCACGTGCGGAGACGGAGACGGGGACAAGGACGGAGAGAGAGAAGGACGGAGGGGACGGAGACACAGACACCGCAAGAGGTGAGACCGAACAACACACGACGACAACGACAACGATAACGACAACGATAACGACACCACACGACAACAACACCACACGACGACAACGACGACAACACAACAACGATAACGACAACGAAAACGATAACGCAACAACACCACACGACAACAACAACAACATCACAACAACAACACCAAAACAACAATAACGATAACGACAACGATAACGACAACGATAACATACGACAACAACGATAACGACAACGATAATGACAACGACAATGACAACGCAACAACAACACAACAACAACAACAATAACAACAACAACAACAACTAAACTTTAGACAAACGTAAAGATCAAAACTAGAGTCTGTTTCCTGTAGCGACGGGCATTTGATGAAATTTTCTTAATCGATCGGCGGAAGAATTAACAATCAATTATCAATTAATCATGAATGTTTTTATATTAAAATGATCATCATTATTATTACTATCTGCACTAATCTGCATCAATAAATTCAACTTTACGACATATAAACATAACGACTCTAGATCCACATCAGCTGTTTGACATTATAATGTGTTTAATTCAGTTTTGTTCAAATCTCACAGAAACAAAACTTAAAACCACATCACTAATTTACATAAACTAAGTGAAGATAAAACTCCAGCTCTTGTGTCGCTGATGTGGTTCAACTTGTGTTGGATTAAAAGACATGACTCAGGTGAATACAGGTCAGTGTGACCAGATTTGTGTTTGTCAAAACCAGGACAGCGTACGGGGGGAGGGGGGCGGGGCCTCGTCATCCACATTGAGCGACTCTCACCTGGAAAAACTTTTTCATGTTTTTCAGTGTCCTGGTGCTTTGAGGTCCTTGATTCCCCCACTGAACTACGCATGGGCATGATTAGTCGATTAATCGATAATTGATCATTAAGAATTTTATCGATTCCGTTCATTTTAATGGACAAACTGAATGTATGTGTGTGTGTCGTGACCAAACAGGTGTGTACATGTGTCTCTGCATCAGAAGGAGCGAGACACAAACAGTGGGTCAGTCTGTAACGAACCGAAGCACAAATGTGGATTTAACCAGGATTTGTAGAAGAAATTCCACACTTTCCGTTGCGTTGGGACAAGTGTGAGTCCATGTGCACAGTGGATAAAAGCAGCACATATGTTTCTGTGTCCAGTGGGAAAAAGTTTTTCCAGGTGAGAGTCGCTCAATGTGGATGACGAGGCCCCGCCCCCCTCCCCCCGTACGCTGTCCTGGTTTTGACAAACACAAATCTGGTCACACTGACCTGTATTCACCTGAGTCATGTCTTTTAATCCAACACAAGTTGAACCACATCAGCGACACAAGAGCTGGAGTTTTATCTTCACTTAGTTTATGTAAATTAGTGATGTGGTTTTAAGTTTTGTTTCTGTGAGATTTGAACAAAACTGAATTAAACACATTATAATGTCAAACAGCTGATGTGGATCTAGAGTCGTTATGTTTATATGTCGTAAAGTTGAATTTATTGATGCAGATTAGTGCAGATAGTAATAATAATGATGATCATTTTAATATAAAAACGTTCATGATTAATTTATCATTAATTCTCCCGACGATCGATTAAGAAAATGTAATCAAATGCCCGTCGCTACACTGGACACCGACACATCTGTGCTGCTTTGTAAACTGTGCACATGGACTCACACTTGTCTCGACCGGGATGAAAAATGTTGTAATACCTGCGTGCTGCTGTTGCTCTGGTGTAATTTGGGGGGTGGGAGCGTCTCTAACCCTGTGTCCGTCTGTGCCCCCCACAGAGAGCACCACAGCCTGGGCCCCAGTCTGTCCACCACCCGCCCCATCCAGCAGTACAACGAGTCCCTGGACAATCTGAGGAACAACAGCAAACTGTGCGAGCTGCCGTACACGCTGCCCCCGGACCACCCGGACCACCCCGACCACGTCAACAACCTGCTGAACACCTGCGACTCCGACACCCACACCCTCCTCCACAGCATGGACAGTCTGATCCTCACCAGCCTGGCCAAACCCGACTACACCACCATCGACATGCCGCCCGTCTACCCCTACCCCTCCACCAACGCCATCCTGCAAGGTAAGACCCGACTGGAGCTGAGATGGAGCCAAGACAGACCGGAGACGGACCCGAGACGGACCTGAGACGGACCGGAGACGGACCGGAGACGGACCGGAGACCCAGGACGGACCCGAGACAGACCCGAGACCCCGAGACGGACCGGAGACGGACCCGAGACGGACCCAAGACAGACCACAGACGGACTGGAGACGGACCCGAGATGGACCCGAGACTCACCAGAGACGGACCAGAGACAGACCCGAGACGGACCCAGGACAGACCGGAGACGGACCCAGGACGGACCGGAGATGGACCGGAGACGGACCGGAGACGGACCGGAGACAGACCCGAGACGGACCGGAGACGGACCCAGGACAGACCGGAGACGGACCCGAGACGGACCGGAGACGGACCGGAGACGGACCCGAGACGGACCGGAGACGGACCGGAGACGGACCCGAGACAGACCTGAGACAGACCCAAGACGGACTGGAGACAGACCCGAGACGGACCTGAGACGGACCCGAGACAGACCCGAGACGGACCTAGGACAGAGCCGAGATGGACCCGAGACTGATCCGGGATGGATCTGAGACAGGCCCGAGACGGACCCAAGACGGACTGGAGACAGACCCGAGACGGACCTGAGACAGACATAACACAGACCCGAGACAGACCCGAGACAGACTTGAGACAGACCAGAGACCGACCTGAGACGGACCAGAGACAGACTCAAGACAGACCCGAGACAGACCCAAGATGGACCCAAGACAGACTCGAGATGAACCCGAGATGGACCTGAGACAGACCAGAGACAGACCAGACACGGACCCAAATCAGACCCGAGACGGACTCGAGACGGACCCAATCGGACCTGAGACGGACCCGAGACAGACCCGAGACAGACCCGAGACAGACCCGAGACGGACCCGAGACAGACCCGAGACACTCAGAGACAGACCTGACACGGACCCGAGACGGACCCGAGACGGACCTGACTCAGACCCCTCTTTGTCATTATTAGGGGAGTGCATTGCCTCGAGTCTGACGATACAATACATATCGTGATATCCATGTCATGTCACTATAGAGCTTTTCCACTCAAAGCTTTTACAACAAGGAACCACACACACGTTCACACACCAGTGCACACAGACACTGTGGGCAAGGTGGGTTAAGTGTCTTGCCCAAGGACAAAACGACAGCATTCATCTGTGGGAGCTGGAATCACACCAGTCATATTAGTATATATATTTAGTACAGGGATGTATACCGATATATCCCAGTACTAAAACATAGGATGATATATTGCGATTTATCAATAATTACCTCGATTAACAGAGTCAACTGCACCTTCACCACACTTGTATGAAATATAACATATAAAAATGTTTAAATCGTCAGAACAATGAATGTAAATAATGATTTTTTTTGTGAAAAATATTTTCTAAATTGATTCAGATGCATTTTGAATCGATTCGAGAATTGTGAAATAAAGTATCAGGATATATCACTGAAATGATTTTCTTACACCCCTAGTTATTATATTATATTGTGATTTGTGAGCTGCTTGTGGATCAATAAAGTTTGTGTAAGTCTAAAATGTAAAAATATGTATTAAAGGTTGTATGGAGGATTTTTTTTTGCTTCAAACTGTCAGTGAAAGATTAAAATACCATTACAGAGACGCAGCAGCTTTGTAATTATGATGACCAAAAAAAAAAGAACGAAAAATCTATCAACTGTGGACGTGTTGAGGCCAGATAAACATCAGCCAATAGAAAACGAGGCTCCCTCATTTTCTATTGGCTGTTAGGTTGTCAATCAAACTCCCTGGTGTAACTGACTCGTCGGAGCGCGGGGATTACGTGGTTTACGCAGCGGTTCTTAGAGGCTTTTTCGAACTGTCGCTTCCTCGCATTTCGCACAAAGTTTGTCGCGACGGCGGACGAGAATCCACGACCGGTTCACCGCAAAAGAAAGTCCGTTTTTGAGGTCGCTGAAAGAAGAAGAGAAGAGGAAAAGGAGCGAAGCCAAACTGAGGTGATTCTTGGAGATCTCGTCCAGCGATGGCGCGACCGAAGCAGACGAAGGGTCTAAAAACTGACGCGTCGGTCGCTGAATTACTTCTAGACAGGAAACTTCAACAGTGATTCTGAACGCGCACAAGGACTGTCGCTGTATTTCTCTTCCCTTAAAAAAAATCCTCTATACAACCTTTAAGGCTGGACTCGATTCCCGCCCGCTCCCACAATGAGCTTTCAAAATGTGTCCCGCGCCTCACTGTTTTACGCAGGGTTCTATCTCCAACCCATCCAGCTCAATCCGTCTTTTAACCCGCCATGAGCTGTTTTGTTTTCTTCGTTCCAGTTCGAGTTTCCTCTGCTTTCCGCCAGTCATCCACAAGTTTCCCTCTCACTCCAAACTTTCTTCCTGCTGCTCGATTACCGTTTTCTGCTGCAGATATCTCCACTTGCAGTTTGATTGTTCGCAATGTGATAAACAATATGATTAAATGTTCATATTAACGCACTTTACATGATCCTGGGGTTTATTCCGTAATACTGAACTCAAATTCACCCCATGGCCTCAGTGAGCTTCGTTTGACTGGAGCCGAACGCTGTGGTGGCGTCGCTCTCGGTCCTTTTCTGTGTTCGCTCTGTGGAGGTTTTTAGGTTGATGAAACTGAACCTGTTTTTTTTTTCTGCAGTGAATAAAAACGCAAACACCGACCAGAAGAAACCTGAGGAGAAAGAAGAAGAAGACGAAGGAGACGACGGAGAAGGAATGAAACGAATCCCTCCATACAGCTCCTGCTTCATCATGTCCACCACCAACCCGTAAGAAGAATACTACTACTATATACTATATACTACTACTACTACTACTACTACTACTACTACTACTACTACTACTACTACTACTACTACTACTACTACTACTACTACTACTACTACTACTACTACTACTACTACTACTACTACTACTACTACTACTACTACTACTACTACTACTACTACTACTACTACTACTACTACTACTACTACTACTACTACTACTACTACTACTACTACTACTACTACTACTACTACTACTACTACTATCTATACTACTACTACTACTACTACTACTACTATACTACTACTACTACAGATACTACTACTACTACTACTACTACTACTACTACTACTACTACTACTACTACTACTACTACTACTACTACTACTACTACTACTACTACTACTACTACTACTACTACTACTACTACTACTACTACTACTACTACTACTACTACTACTACTACTACTACTACTATCTATACTACTACTACTACTACTACTACTACTACTACTACTACTACTACTACTACTACTACTACTACTACTACTACTACTACTACTACTACTACTACTACTACTACTACTACTACTACTACTACTACTACTACTACTACTACTACTACTACTACTACTACTACTACTACTACTACTACTACTACTACTACTACTACTACTACTACTACTACTACTACTACTACTACTACTACTACTACTACTACTACTACTACTACTACTACTACTACTACTATACTACTACAGATACTACTACTACTACTACTGCTGCTATTACTACTATCTATACTACTACTACTAAAGATACTACTACAGATATACTACTACTACTACTACTGCTGCTACTACAGATACTACTACTACTACTACTACTACTACTACTACTACTACTACTATCTCTACTACTACTACTACTATTACTACAGATGCTACTACTTCTACGACTACTACTACTGCTAATACTACTACTACTACTACTACTACTACTACTATTACTACTGCTGCTACTTCACAGTGCTGTTGTGTGTATTTTGTGTGTGTTTTGTGTGTGTTTTGTGTGTTTTGTGTGTGTTTTGTGTAGGTTCCGTAGATGTTGTCACTACATCTTGACTCTGAAGTACTTTGAGTTCAGTATTCTGTCTGTGATCGCCATGAGCAGCATCGCCCTGGCAGCAGAGGACCCGGTGTGGCCCGACTCGCCCAGGAACAACGTGAGGACGCACACGCCACACAACACACAACACACACGACACATGACACACAACACGACACACACAACACACACGACACACAACACGACACACACACACACAACACGACACACAAACACACAACACGACACACAAACACACAACACGACACACACACACAACACGACACACACACACACAACACGACACACACACACACAACACGACACACAACACAAAACACACAACACGACACACACACACACGACACACAAACACACACACACACACACACACACACGACACACACACGACACACACACACACGACACAACACGACACACACGACACACAACACACACACACACACACACACACACACACACACACACACACACACACACACACACAACACACACACGACACACACACACGACACACACAACACGACACACAACACGCCACACACAACACGACACACAACACACACAACACGACACGACACACAAACAAACACACAACACGACACACAACACACGACACACAACACGACACACACAACACACACAACACGACACACAACACGACACACAACACAACACGCCACACGACACGACACACAACACACACAACACGACACACAACACGACACATGACACACAACACGACACACACAACACGACACACAACAACACAACACGACACACAACACGACACACAACACACACAACACACACGACACACACGACACACACACACACACGACACACACACACACGACACACACACACAACACGACACACAACACGACACACACAACACACAACACGACACACACAACACACACAACACACACAACGACACACACACACACGACACACAACACACACACACACAACACACACGACACACACACACACACACAACAACGACACACACACACACACACACAACACGACACACAACACGACACACACACACGACACACAACACGACACACACGACACACACACACACACACACACACACACACACAACACACACACACACACACACACACACACACACACACAGACACACACAACACGACACACAACAACACACACACAACACACACACAACACACACGACACACACACACACACACACAACACACACACGACAACACACAACACACACACACACGACACACACAACACAACACACACACACACAACACGACACACACACAACACACACACACAACGACACACACACACACACACACAACACACACACACACGACACACACACACAACACGACACACAACACGACACACACACACACACACACACACACACACACACACACGACACACACACACACGACACACACAACACGACACACACAACACGACACACAACACGACACACACACACACACGACACACAAACACACAACACGACACACAACACGACACACACACACACACACACAACACGACACACAAACACACAACACGACACACACACACACAACACGACACACACACACACAACACGACACACACACACACACGACACACACACACACACACACACGACACACACACACACACACACAACACACACACACACACACACACACACACACGACACACACACACACAACACGACACACAACACGACACGCAACACGACACAACACGACACACAACACGACACACAACACACACAACACACACGCCACACAACACGACACACAACACGACACGACACAACACGACACACACAACACGACACACAACACGACACACACAACACACACACACACGACACACGACACACACAACACGACACACACACACGACACACACACACACACACACACGACACACACACGACACACAACACACAACACGACACACACAACACACACACACACAACACACACACAACACACATAACACACAACACACACAACACGACACACAACACACACAAACTAGAGATGCGCAGACTGCGTTTACAGCCGCGGTGTCAGCGGCTGTAAACGCGGGTCGGGCGGATGATGTGACGAAAAATAATATTTTAATTAAATTTGGGCGGGTGGAGGTTTAACTACTCAAATTAAAATATATATACATATATATATATATATATATATATATATATATATATATATATATATATATATATATATATATATATATCTATATTACAGCCTGTATTGTTAAGTGTTATGAGATCTGCGTCTTTACTCCTATGTGCAGTGTTTAGAGCGGCGTGCGGCGTGCGGCGTGCGGCGTGCGGCGTGCGGCGTGCGGCGTGAGCAGGACTGAGTGTCTGCGTGCACCGCCCCAAGGCACCGCCCCGAGGGACGTGCTTCTTGAATGGGCCCGTGGAGCGTACGGGTGTCAGTGTTTTACTGTATGTGAACTGAACGGTCGGAAGGCGACTGAAGCGAGTCAGGAAGCAACTGTCCTGTTATTTAGTGCATCACGGCAAATAAAACCACGATTCTTGAACAACGAACTGGCGCGTTTATTGATCCCACGCGGAGTTAAACCCTGAGCAACAAGCGACGTTTTGTTACGGACGATTAAGAATGTGAACATGCACGTTGAGTGAATGTTTGGAATGAATGAGCTGTAGAGTTTACATTTTTATCAAGGCTCCTTAGTTTGTTTGCTGTATCATCTAAAATCTAAAATCAGTGGGCGGATGGCGGGCGAGTCAAAACCTTGGGTGCAAATGGACAGCGGGCGGACGATGAGTTTTGTGTCACGGTTGCGGATGAAAAAATAACTCATCCGCGCATCTCTAACACAAACACAAAGACAGACGCACACAAAGACACACAACACAAACTGACTATAAGTAAATATAAACTTCGATATAGTCAGAATGTGTCTTTTAAGTTTAATACATGATATAATCCGTGTTTTTATTTAACCTCAGAGCGACACTCGCAGAGTGTTCACGTGTTTAATCCAATGTCCGTGAAAACTGCTCGTTTCCTCCTCGTAGATTCATTAAATCCCTCCGTGGGCGTCTTGTCCCCTAACAGTAAAAACATGATTAGTGTTTGATGGAAATCTGTTCAAACATGAAAGTCTGAGCGGACTTTTCATCACGTTGGCTGCAGATTATTAGTCAGACTTTTAGCCCAAAGCGCCGAGGTTCACGCAGTTAAAAACAAACTTACTTGACAGTCGTATTTTACGTTTACACTTGTGTAAGTAATGATTTCCTAAAGTTAAAGCGTGTCGTCACATGTTTTCTCCTTTCTCCAGACGGGCTTTTCGCTCTGTTTTTTGTTTCGTGTTTTCAAACATCTGACTGGTTCCACGTGGTGCATGATGGGATATCAGAGGCAGTGAAGGATGCTCGTATGTGTCCTTCATTCACGGCCGATCTCCTATGTACAGAAGCCGAGAGGGTCACAGCAAACACAAACGCCGCAACAAATACAAATGCGACAACACAACAAAAAGCCACAACGGAAGTGACCGCGGGGACTCTATTTTCCGACGGACCGATCAAGCGGCAAGAGAAGAACTACAACGTGAAAAGTAAAGGAACGGAAATGTTGGAAATGTAACTAAAAGTAATTTATCGTTTTATCGTTATTCGTTTCACGTTGTAGTTCTTCTTCTTCACTTGCCGCTCGATCGGTCACTTCTGTTGTGGATTTTTAATGTGTTGTGGCTTTTGCATTAAAATAGAGTCCCACGGTCATTTCCATTGTGACATTTTTTGGTGTGTTGTGGGTTTTTGTTGTTTGTTTTGTTTGGGTTTGTTGTGACCCTCTCGGCTTCCGTAAACGTGTGCCACAAAAAAAAAAAAAGAAAAAAAAACTTGTATTACTGTGAAATGATGTGAAAGAAAGTCTAAACGTGACTACAATGTTTTTAGAGACTCTTTCTCTACACAAACACGACTGAACACATAAAATGACAAAAACATACTTCGCTCCGTTTCCTGTGGCGCCTAATTTTTTTGACGTGACCTAAATCCAACCGACTCGATCTGCGCTGAACCAGACCGAGTTTGTGTTTCTGAACCTTGATGTGATCGGCCGTTCCATTGCAGTTCCTCGAGGTGGAGATGTTTTTTACCCGAACCCCAAGCTCAAGAGAACAGAACATGTGAACAGAACATGTGAACAGAACATGTGAACAGAACATGAACATGTGAACAGAACATGTGAACGTGCCGCTCTGTGTGTTCCAGGTTCTCCGATATTTTGACTACGTCTTCACAGGAGTGTTCACGTTTGAAATGCTCATCAAGGTAAAACTCACGCTCTGTCTCTGTCTCCTCTTTGTCTCTGTGTTATATTATTTTGAAGATGACGTCATCAGTGTTCTCTGGGGGTGTGACGCTAACTGAAAGCACTGCTCTGTCTGAACCTCTGTTACTCAAAGTCAGACTTTAATCTGAGTTTTATTTTAGCACAATCTGAGCAGAAAGATCTGACTTATCTGAACTCCAACAGATGATCTGATGTATGTTGTGAGTTTTTCAGATAGTCACTCACACCTTTTTGGACCTTTTTGTTGAAAACCAAACTCCCAAACCAAAAAATAAATAAATAAATAATAACATTTTTTAAAAAGTTTGCAAAAAACCCAAGGCACTCACTGGTTAAAATAAAATCCATCCATCCATTTTCTTCCACTTATCTGGGGCCGGCCGCGGGGGCATCAGTCTAAGCAGGGACTCCCAGACTTCCTTCACCCCAGACACTTCCTCCAGCTCTTCCAGGGGGACCCCAAGGTGTTCCCAGGCCAGCCCAGAGACACCCACCCTCCCGGTGGGACATGTCCGGAACACCTCCCAAGGGAGACGTCCAGGAGACATCAGAACAGATGCCCGAGCCTCAACTGGCTCCTCTCCACGTGGAGGAGCAGCGGCTCTACTCCGAGCTCCTCCCGTGTGACTGAGCTCCTCACTCTGTCTCTAAGGGAGACGCCCAGCCACCCTGCGGAGGAAACTCATTTCGAGCGCTTGTATCCGTGATCTCGTCCTTTTGGGTCACTACCCAGAGCTCATGACCAGAGGTGAGAGTAGGAACGAAGACTGACCGGTAAATCGAGAGCTTCACCTTTCGACTCAGCTCCTCTTCACCACAACGATACAGCGACCGCATCACTGCAGACGCTGCCTCAAGTGGAGGAGTTCAAGTATCTCGGGGTCTTGTTCACGAGTGAGGGGAGGACGGTTAAAATAAAATGCCTTTATTCATTTACGTCCCGACTCAGGGGACGGTCTGTGACCTGAGGAAAGCCAGAGGCCGAAATGTGTTGGGACTTTGTAAGTTTGTCCATTAAGACATGACGTAAATTAATAAAGGCATTTTATTTTAAACAGTGAGTGTTTTGGGGGTTTTTTTTGCATCTTTTTACTGACTTCCCAAAGAGAAATGTTGAGTTGGATCAACGTCCAGGAAGCGCTTCTTCAGAAACTTTTTTTTATTTTAAAAAGTTAGTTTTATGTTTTTGTGTCTGTTTTTCTTTGTTTATTACTCTTTGTTAATTACTTATTTTGTTTAATGTTATATTCTATTGTCTTTAATAAATATATATGGGTTCGGTCAAGCAGTAATGGAGGAAACAGGGTCAGATTTTTGACATTCAAATGTCTCTTATTCAGAAACTAGAGGAACTATTGAAATAAGTAAAGTATCAGAATGTAGGAAAGAGTTACACTCCAACAGGGTCAAGTTAAACCTGTGATATTCTTTCAAGTTCAAGACAAAAAAATGTAAAAAAACTCATGTTTGGTAACGGAGGGAATGAAATATGCAGCACTTTTAGTTCAATAAATCCAAACAGTGATAACTCTTGGTTCTCACTTCCATATCCTTAACAAACTGGTTTGAATATTTGCTTCATATAGTTTTCTACCATATGGTACAAGATTAGGTTGAAAAACCTCTGACTTTTTGACTCAAGAGATTTTTTATTAAGAAAAGTTCATGGTAACGGAGGGAAAAGTAACGGAGGGAAAATTGTACAAACAAGTAGAAGGTGCAGGATTTTACATCATTTGTGGCTTTTTTCTTCTGAAAACTTTAATATTACTTCAAAATGAAATAAACTATTTCTATAAAATATGTCAGTCCTTCCAAGAACATTTTTATCATTTTAAATACTTTTTTTTTTTTTTAAATCCTTTCCCTTCATCAACAGTTCAAAGATGGAATAACACAAGATATGATGAAATACAAACATTTATTTACATGATTTTTGGGTCTTTGAAATTTGGGAAATAATTTTTGTTCCATGTTTCATTCATGGTCTGTTTAAAACAGATGGAACTTTAGAACCAAAAATGGAACAGAAAAAAGGTCAACAGTTTGATAAACTAGAGTACATATGTATCTGTTCAATACACTTTTATATCAGATGAATTCACTGGATTTTTGTCCTTGTTGTTTACTTGTGCGTGACCGGGCTCCTCTGCGTCTCTTCTCCTGTCCTCACTGCTCTGCTCTGTTTTTATCTCCATAAACTCACAGAGGAGCACAGATCATAAGACGACGTACATCAGCATCACTATTTAACACATATTTCTGCTGCTAATAGATATTTTTTCTGCTAAAAGTGAATGTAAACAAACAGTGCCGTGTGATGACATCATGAGGTTCAGATGTGCAGGTGTGAGTGTGGAACATAGAACTTTACACAGTCCTGCTTGAGCTCAGCACGGTTCTAAAGTCCACGTGTGAGTCGCCCTTAATCTTTTTTTTTCTTGACTTTTCAAATGATCTTAAAGTTTTTTTTGTTTGACTGAGTTTGGTCATGTTTGTCGCCACGGTAACTCCTGGAGAAGCCGCTAACAGACATACACGTAGAGCACCCCCGGCGTGACGTCAGTGTTTCGGACGTTGTTCTTTTCACGTTTCCGTGTGTGTGTGTTTCCAGATGGTGGTCCTGGGCCTGTTCCTGCACCAGGGCTCGTACTTCCGAGACCTGTGGAACATCCTGGACTTTATAGTGGTTAGTGGTGCTCTGGTGGCCTTCGCCTTCACGTAAGTCCCCCTCCTCCCACATCGCCATCGTCACGGTCACTCTCACCCATCGTCACGGTTACGACGGGCTCAGCGCTCGAGCGTCCGGTCGGGAGGGACGGTCCAGCTGCGATCGCTCCAACGACGTGATGAAGTTTAAGAAGTTTAGGATTTTATCAAAGCTGCACTGTGTCATTTTTTGGTCGGGCGTCTGTCACCTGCTTGTTGCTACGCCTGGAATATTCCGCAGTGTTACTTTTTTTGTGTATGTGTGTGTGAGTGGGTCGCCTCTCCACAGATCTGACCTGTAACTCAGTCTGGTTCGGTCTCCGTGAAGACAGAAAGGTTTAATGCCACGCTGTGAAACATTCCAGACAAAGCAACAAGATCTCCATGAAAAAAACAAAAAAATGAAAAAAAATTGACCGACTCTCCACCAGAAAAGTTCCACAGTGCAGCTTTTGAGTCAGGGTTTAGGTTACGGTTCGTGCAGACACATCACCGCGGCGACCGGCTGCGTCCCTCCCGACCTGACGATCGGCGCCAACCCCGGGGGAAGCTCATATGTTTTATCGTGTACATGTTCCCGGTTTTTCCGACATTCTCCCATCCGTTCACAGTAGATCTTCTCGTCGCGTTCACCAGTTGTCGATTTCAGCTCACGTTGTGAAAATTACAAAAGAAAATCGTTACAAAAGTGTCGGTTTGGACAGTGTCCTCCCTGAAAATGGACACAGACGTCACCGAACTCTGCTGAAAAGCTCGATTCCCACGGCCATCATTCAGAGTTATCTTCATCTTGTCTCAACCCTCCTCCTCCCCCTCCTCCTCGGTCCCTGGTCCTGGTCCTGGTCCTGGTCCTGAGTCATCTCCTGTCTCTGGGTTCACCCCTGATCCAGTCCAGACCCGAGACCAGCCGTAGACCTCCTCTGTGGACTCCTTAGACGTACTGTAGCTCCAGCGCAGATTCTCTTAAAAAAAACACGTTGTCGCTCTCTCTGTAACTGCTGCTGTCAGGCCCCGGATTTTAAAAAGTTGGTTTTAACTCTGTACGATACTGGAGTTTTATTTCACGATTTTTGTCCCTAAATCAAGATCTGAACATTGAAAACAGACCAATGAGCTGCTCATTTTTGGCTCTTGGTCCCTGTGATACTCGCAGTCGGAATTCTTAACATGGAACTCGACTCCAAGTTCGCTCCTGTAGCTGACAGACTCGATGAGCTTCATTTGACTGGAGCCAAACACTTGCTCTGTGCACTTTATTCAGTTGATTGCGGCCGAACTGTTAAATTATTATTATTAATTATTATCACCAACAACACAATCCGTGTGTTATTCGTTCATTTGTTTTTCAATATAAAACCAAAAATAATAAACTTTTTTCTTCATTATTTGTCTCCAAAACAAAAATGAAAAAGTAGAACACTTTTTTTTTTACTTATTTATTTTCAATTTTGTGTTTAAATGAAAAATGGAAAAAATGGATAACAACCGTTTCCCTTTTCTGTGACTTAAACTGAGATGACGGACTAAACCAGGACTAAACCAGGACTAAACCAGGACTACACTAGTCTGTCCTGGTCTGGTCCCAGTCTGGTCCTGTCTCAATCCTGGTCTTAGTTCTGGTCTGGTCTCGGTCTGGTCCCAGGCTCAGACGAGAAACGGTTGTTATCCTTTTTTTCCCATTATTCATTTAAACACAAAATTGAAAACTGAAAAAACTAATCATTATCTGCTTTTTCATTTTTGTTTTGGAGACAAATAATGAAGAAAAAAGTTTTTTTTTTTTTTTCTTTTCGTTTTCTTATTTTTGGTTTTATTTTGAAACACGATTGAACGAATGACACATGGACTGAACACAAACTGAGTGTCCCAGTTTTTGATTTTGACAATCTGATCACCCTAAAGCCGGACGTACACTGTCCGATATTTTCAGTCGTTTAACTCTACGCCCAAATCTCAAGGTTTAAAAGTTCACAGCTCGTGGAACGACTCGAACAGAGCGAAACCCTCACGAGGCGACTCAGTTCAAACAGGTTGGATTTTCTTGCGATCTACGATTACTGATTGGGAGCTCGTCATGAGGAAGTAATTGACTCTTTTTACCTCATGTTACACGACACATGATTAAGACAAAACTCCACCCGATTCGAAAACAGTCCCAGTGAAAAATCGGCTCTAAAAGGGCCAAAAATCTCATTGTTCTCTGACACGTTTTCAGAGGATTCTCCCGTCGCTCTCAAAGGGTCTTCACAGTGGAGGTCTGCGTCTGTGTCTCCCCCCTCCTCCCCCCTCCTCCCCCCTCCTCCCCCTCCTCCCCTCCTCCCCCTCCTCCCCCTCCTCCGTTGAGCTGCCCCCCCCCCCCCCCCCTTTCGAGTCCGTGTGGGTGAGTCGGCCCCAGACACCTGTAACCCTTTAACAGCCCAGGAGCTGCTCTAGCTCAGGTTTAACTGAACTAAATGTTGTGGAGGTTCTGGAGATGCAGGTACTTCTCTCTCTGTCCTTCTGCATGGGGGGGGGGGGGGCATGCTGCGGGGCCAAGGGGGGGAGTGGGGGAGTGGGGTATGACCCATCAGATCCCTAAGTTTGCTATGGTACAGTGAGTGTGTTCATCTGCACATCAGTGTCTCGGGATGATCGGGGTTTTTGAGTGAGAATCCCGACTTCTGTGTCCCGGTTTAGAGAAACTGGGATATTGTAGCTGGGATGTTCTGATAGTAACCGGGACACTGCGCCATGTTTACGTAGTATCCTGAGTATAAACCCGCACACCTATGATCTGCACTCGTATAATCTCTAAAAAGTTTCACATGAACCATCTGCGCAGAACACAGAACAGACTCACCATTAGCAGAACACCCAATGGTAACATTGGAAATCTCTTCGTGGTTTATGTTCTCCAGACATAATCTGTGTCTTTTTTTTTCGATAATTCCCTTGTTTGATCCTGATGAGTCATTTCCAGAGGAACAGTGAAGAAATGATTCATTTTATCCCGTTCAGAGCGTCTAGAACAACCAAATACACAACAAAACCTGCCCATGTTTCTCCGACGCTGCTGAAGTCAGTGACACAGTGTGTCCGGTGTCATGGCGGCGTAGGTACTGTTGTCATGGAGACACGTGACGGTGTTTATTTATGCAGAAGGTTTTAATGAAGAATCCTCTGCAGTGTAGAACTTGTATTATCGTGTTTGGAAACGTTGATTTGATCTGCGCCCAGGATTTATTAAATACATCATTTTTGCACCTGTGCATTTGTAAGATTTTGTCAAACTGTGATCCTCCGTTTGACGACGTCGCGGAAACAGCAAATCCTGAACACTGATGTGCAGGAAACAGTCACGGACCAGAGAAACACTCCCTTTACCTGAGCTCGTGTGCGTGAGGCGCTCGTGTGCGTGAGGCGCTCGTGTGCGTGAGGCGCTCGTGTGTCGTGTGCGTGAGGCGCTCGTGTGTCGTGTGCGTGAGGCGCTCGTGTGCGTGAGGCGCTCGTGTGCGTGAGGCGCTCGTGTGCGTGAGGCGCTGGGGTCTAGAGGAACCAGATTAAACTCACAGTTCATCTCGTACCAGGAGTTTCCATCCAGATTTTCCACATCGACAAACTCACCTCCCTTTGACCCTTTGACCCTTTGACCCTTTCACTCTTTGGCCCTGTCCACGGCATGACCCCTGACCCCTGACCCCGCCCCCCGCACACCCCCGCTCCGGCTGCCGACGCCGCTCCACCGTCGGTCGCTTCACTCTTCATTTCACGAACCACCCGACAGACTTCAGAAAAACGTCCTTCAGTTGATATTTTCTGTCACTTTCATCACAAACGCATGAAGAAAATATCTGAACTCGTAAAAAGACGATTCTTTCTATCGACACGACGAGTCTCTGCGACGAAGACTCACGAGACCGAAGCTCCGTGTGACAAAATGAAATGATTCTCACGTTTGTGTTTCTTGCAGCTGCTTCTCGTCTCATTCACTTTGTCTCAGTTTTGTGTCTGAACTTTTTTAAAAACTCCAGAGTTTTTTTTTTTTAGATTTTGTTAAATTCACTTCAGATTATGATTCAGCTGTAACGACTCTGACTTGACTCTACTTTGTACTTCTACTTGAGTACTTATTATTTTGAAGTAACTTGACTTTGTACTCGAGTACTCTGGTGGATACTCTGGTGTCAGTTCAGATGTTTGTGCTTCAGGTTTGGTTCATTTCTCTCTCATCCTTCTCTCTTTTCTCTTGTTCAACTTTCTCTGTGTCGATGTTTGTCCGTCTGCTCCACATGTGTCGTCCTCCTCTTCCTCCTCTTCCTCCTCCTCCTCCTCATCCTCCTCTTCCTCCTCTTCCTCCTCCTCTTCCTCCTCTTCCTCCTCTTCCTCCTCCTCCTCTTCCTCCTCTTCCTCCTCCTCCTCTTCCTCCTCCTCCTCCTCTTTCCTCCTCTTCCTCCTCTTCCTCCTCTTGCTCTTCTCTTTTCTCTTTCTCCTCTCCTCGCTCTCTGTCTCCCTCCCTCCCTCGCTCTATCACTCTCTTTATCTCTCTCTCTCTTCTTTATCTCTTTCCCTTGTCTCTCTCTTCTCTCCTCTCTCTCTATCTGTCTCTCTCCCTCTCTCTCCTTTCTCTCTCTCTCTTCTCTCTTCTTTCTCCTTTCTGTCACGTTCTTTCTCTCTTCTTTATCTCTCTCCCTGGTCTGTCTCTTCTCTCCTCTCTCCTTTTCTCTCTCCTTTTTCTCTCTCTTCTCTCTATGTCTGCCTCACTCTCTTCTCTTTCTCCTGTCCTCTCTTTCTCGCTCTGTCGCTCTCTCTCTCCTTTCTCTTTTATCTCTATCTCTCTTTTCTTTCTCCTCTCTGTCTCTCTCCCTCTTTCTGTTGCTCTCTTTCTCCCTCTCTCTCCTTTCTCTCTCTCTCTCTGTCTGTGTATGTCATCCTCTGTTCTCTCTCTTGTCTTTCTCTCTCTCTCTTCTCTCTCTCTCTCTCTTCTCTCTCTCCTCTCTGTATCTCTCCCTCTTTCTGTTGCTCTCTATCTCTCTCTCTCTCTGTCTATGTCACCCTCTGCTCTCTCTCTCTTACCTTTCTTCTCTCCTCTCTCTCTCTCTGTCTCCTCCTCTCTCTTCTGTCTCACTCTCTCTGTCCCTCTCTTCTCTTTCTCCTCTCCTATCTCTCTGTTTGTCTCTCTCTCTCCCTCTTTCTTCCCCCTCTCTCTCTCTCTCTCTTTCTCCTGTCTCTGTCTGTCTCTCTCACTCTTTCTGCTGCTCTCTTTCTCCCTCTCCTCTCTCTCTCTTTTCATCCCCCTCTCTCTATGCCCCCCTCTCTTCTGTCTCCTCTCTCTTTTCTCTTTCTCTCTGTCTGTGTCTCTCTCTCTCTGTCTCTCTCCCTCTTTGTGTCACTCTCTTTCTCCCTCTCTCTTCTTTTTCTCTCTATGTCTTTCTCTATCTTCTCTTTCTCCTCTCCTATCTCTTTGTCTCTCTCTCTTTCTCTCTCTCTCTTCTCTTTCTCTCTGTATATTGTCGTGTTCTTTTCTTCTCCTTCTTCTTCTTCTTTTTTTGGTGTACATATATTTTTTTGCGGCTGCCTCTCCACAGGAGCAGTACCCGGTAAAGTCTCTTCCTCTTCCTCCAGTTTTGCTCTTCACCTCCAGATTCAAAACAAAAAAATGGCTTCTCTCTCTTTCTTTCTTTGTTCGTTCGTTCTCATCCACGCCTCCTCGCCTCGTCTGCTCACGCCATCCGCTGGGAAAACTAACACTCCTCGAAATATCAAATACACGACGCAAAGAAAACCACCGACATCCTCCAGTCTTCACCGAAAAACAAACGAACGAACCAGAGCAGTGACGCGGGTGAAGTCGCCCGACAAACACAAAAACTCCGTCGGTCGTTTGTGTTTCGTTTCTGGTTTTTAAAATATTCACGGTTTTGTTTTTGCTCGATGACGTCGTCCAGCCTCAAAAAGTGAAACAGCCTCAAAACGACAGAAAATGATCCAAACGTTTGTGTTTCGTTTCGTGTGCGACTGTTTCATTTGCAGTGTTGGGGAGTAACAGATTACAAGTACCAGAGTAATCAGAGTACAAATGATGAGTAACTGTATTCAGTTACAGTTACTGTTTCAGTGAGTGGTAATTGGATTACAGTTACTTTGTTGAAATAAATGGATTACACAGAGGGATTTTCCTGTTTTCACATTTCGGGGCTTTTTTTTTTTTTTTTGGTAATTCCACTCATTGCCGGACACTAAACCAGGTCTAAACCCAGGTCTAAACCAGGTCTAAACCAGGTCTAAACCAGGTCTAAAACCAGGTCTAAAACCAGGTCTAAACCAGGTCTAAACCAGGTCTAAACCAGGTCTAAACCAGGTCCAAACCAGGTCTAAAACCAGGTCTAAACCAGGTCTAAACCAGGTTCAAACCAGGTCTAAACCAGGTCTAAAACCAGGTCTCAACCAGGTCTAAACCAGGTCTAAACCAGGTCTAAACCAGATCTAAACCAGGTCTAGACCAGGTCTAAACCAGGATTTACCAGGACTAAATCCTGCTGTGTGGACGTGTTTCTTCTTCTTCTATCAATAATATTTTTAATTTGGTTCAGTAAAGTCTGGACTTTTTATTTTCTTTTATCAGACAAAACTTCTTATGTTTCGATTTCCTCGTCTTTGTTTCTCTACAACAAATCAAGTAATCCAAAGTAATCAGATTACATTACTCACTTTAAGTAATTTTATGGATTACGTTACAAACTACATTTTGGTGTGTGTAATCTGTAATCTGTAGGGGATTACATTTTTAAAGTAAACTTCCCAACACTGTTCATTTGTGCGAGTTTATTTACTAAATTATTCCCCACTGCACAAAGAAACACTGAAACGTCTTTTTAGGATCAGTTTTGTTCGTCCGCTGAAGCAGATCACGTCTTTTGTCCAGCGTTTACCAGACGTCCAGGATGAACGTTTGTTTTTTTCCTGTGGCGACGCACACAACAGGTCCATGAACAAACACTCGACCAACTGAACTCATCGGTGTGGACGGGATATAAAGGGATATAAAGTGTCTGGACGGGATATAAAGTGTCTGGACGGGATATAATTTTCCACAAAAGGATTTTCCAGATAAATAAATAAACATAAAGAGCTAAATGAGTTCATTAAACAGAAAACAAAATATCACGTGCTCCAATAAATAAATAATTAATAATGAATGTTTAATCACAAATAATCTAAATTAAAATGAATGAATGTTATTTGTTATTATGCTGATATTTGTCATTAGAAAAAGGATTATATTCATTAATAACGTCATTCTCCTGCGTCGTATGACATGTCCACATGACGTCCTAAAGTCTCGAGTCCACGGTTCAAATTCAGTTCAATTCCTTTATTGTCGTCATCATATAAAATAACAACAAAATTATGTTAGAACATCACACAACTGCAAAGTATTTTAAAAGTGCATAATAGTGTAGAGCACCCCTCTATGACACCCACTATGTAAACATGACACCCACCATGTAAACATGACACCCACCATGTAAACATGACACCCACCATGTAAACATGACACCCACCATGTAAACATGACACCCACCATGTAAACATGACACCCACCATGTAAACATGACACCCACTATGTAAACATGACACCCACCATGTAAACATGACACCCACCATGTAAACATGACACCCACCATGTAAATGACACCCACCATGTAAACATGACCACTATGTAAACATGACACCCACCATGTAAACATGACACCCACTATGTAAACATGACACCCACCATGTAAACATGACACCCACCATGTAAACATGACACCCACTATGTAAACATGACACCCACTATGTAAACATGACACCCACTATGTAAACATGACACCCACCATGTAAACATGACACCCACTATGTGAAGATTAGAAAACAGTACTAGTGAAATCGGTGCAGTTCAAATGTTTCACTGCACATTTACGTCTACGTGGGTCAGAGTTTGACGCCCAAATACTGGACGTCATTCACACGTCATTTAGTCCAGACCTGGTCTTGGACCGACGGACGCGACAGAGACACGACCTGCACGACCAGAAGACGTCTCATGTTTGTGTTTAATTATTATTTTTGTTGAAATGATATGAGGTCATTTCCGCTCAGCTGACGTCAGCGGCTTCAGCAAAACTGAAGACTGATCCAGACTTTTCCACAGACTCCGGTCGTTTCTCTTCACTCGTTTTGTGGAGTTTTGTTAAAGTCGCTGACGTCAGCTGAACGGACATGACCTCAGAGAATTTACATGAAAATAATAATGAATAATTGTATAAAAAAACTCACACAAATGAAGGAGTCACGCACAGTGTTTGGAGTAACACGTTATAAAAGTAAGAATTTATTGTAATCCATAGTTTTTTGCTGTAACGCCGTAATGTGGCGTTACAGGGGAGAAAAATTAAAAAGTAATGTTTTACAGTGTACAAATGTGAGTATTGCTCGTCAAAAAGCTTTTTTAACCTGGACTGAAGTGGTGGGTTTTTCTTCATACAATTTCGCTAAAATCAGCGCGATATCAACAGCGATGAAACGCCGGAGACGCGCCCATGTAAACCGTCAGGTGACCACGAGTGAAAGGACCGATGCAGAACTCCACACTCCATGAGACGAAACGCAGCTGACGCCCGATCACACCCTGTTCCACGGGCTCGGGGTTCTCTCAGGGGCAGAACTAGATTCCAAGTTCTAGTCCAAGATTAGTCCTGGTTTGGTTCTCGTTTAGTCCTGGTTCAGTCCTGGTTTAGTCCTTGTTTAAACCTGGTTTAGACCTGGTTTAGACCTGGTTTAGTCCTGGTTTAGTCCTGGTTTAGACCTGGTTTAGACCTGGTTTAGACCTGGTTTAGTCCTGGTTTAGTCCTGGTTTAGACCTGGTTTAGACCTGGTTTAGTCCTGGTTTAGACCTGGTTTAGTCTTGGTTAGTCCTGGTTTAGTCCTGGTTTAGACCTGGTTTAGTCTGGTTTAGTCTGGTTTAGTCCTGGTTTTAGTCCTGGTTTAGACCTGGTTTAGTCTGGTTTAGTCCCTGGTTTAGTCCTGGTTTAGACCTGGTTTAGTCTTGGTTAGTCCTGGTTTAGTCACTGGTTTACGTCAAAACGAAACAACACAAACCGAACACAAACACTTGTATCGTTTTCTGTCGTTTTGAGGCCGAACGACGTCATCGACCAAAAATAAAACTGTGAATATTTTAAGAAAATCAAACTTTTTGCAGCACAAACGAAACATAAACGAGTGAGAGTTTTAGTGCAGGTTTGTGTTTGACTTGGTGTTTTATTCGCACATTCAAAACAGTCGAGTCGTGTTTTCCGTAGCTCCTTTCCTCCTCCTCCCTTGTCTCCTAAGTCCTCGCCCGTGACCTTTGACCTCCGCGGGCTTTTACTCCTGAGTGGCCGGAGTCTCTCTCGCGGCGCCTCCCGGCTCCTGCAGCGGTGCATCGTGGGAAATCGATGCACCTGCCGAGTCCCGACGTGTCACTCCGCACTCGTCCGCCGCCTGATCACTCCATCCTCACTCAATTACCCCGACCTGCCCCCGAGGCTCCCGCGCGACGCCACTAACGCTAACCCATCCCGCGCCGCTCGCCATCAGGCCCGGGGGCGGGGCTTAGTGACACGTGTCAATCAAAGCTGACAGAGCGAGAGACAGAGAGAGGGAAAAGTGAAGGAAAAGGCAAAACTGACTCCCATGAGCTCTTCTCTCAAACTGGAAACACTCTGTTCCACCTTGTGATGTCATCATGTGGTGATACGTGAAGCGCTCCACTGTGTTTTTAAACTCCACACACCTTCACGAGATTCATCTGGATCATTTCAGCCTCTGGAATCGCTCGACTGAACTAAAAGTAAAAGGAGCTGTTCACCTGAAAATCTCCACTTCATGACATCACGAGGTGGAATATAATATATAATAAATATAATAAAGAGCCTATCGTTCGTCCATTCGTTTTTCAAAATAAAACAAGGATAAGAAAATGAGAAAAAAAAAACAATTTTCTCAAAATTTTTTGTCTCCAAAACCAAAATAAAAACAGAAAAACAACAAAAAAAAACATAATGATTTGGGGTTTTTTTTCTGTTTTTGATTGTCTTGATCTTGTCCCGGTCTAAGTCCTGGTTTAGTCCTGGTTTAGACCTGGTTTAGACCTGGTTTAGACCTGGTTTTGACCTGGTTTAGTCCTGGTTTAGACCTGGTTTAGACCTGGTTTAGTCCTGGTTTAGTCCTGGTTTAGTCCTGGTTTAGTCCTGGTTTAGTCCTGGTTTTAGACCTGGTTTAGTCCTGGTTTAGACCTGGTTTAGACCTGGTTTAGTCCTGGTTTAGACCTGGTTTAGTCCTGGTTTAGACCTGGTTTAGACCTGGTTTAGTCCTGGTTTAGACCTGGTTTAGTCCTGGTTTAGTCCTGGTTTAGTCCTGGTTTAGACCTGATTTAGTCCTGGTTTAGACCTGGTTTAGACCTGATTTAGTCCTGGTTTAGACCTGATTTAGTCCGTTATCTGTTTTTTCATTTTGGTTTTGGAGACAAATATTGAAGAAAATAGTTGTTGTTTTTTTTTTTTTTTGTTTAATTTTCTTATTTTTGGTTTTATTTTGAAAAATGATTGAATGACACACAGATTGTTAAAGCTCAGAGTCATTTTGTTTGATTCAGGAGCGTTTCTCGTTTTAGTTTTTTTCAGCTCAGGTAAAAGTAAAAGTCCGTTTACTCTGAGTTTCCGTGGTTACGGTAGAAAGTTAAGCCCCGCCCTCGGACGAGATGGCGAGGTTTTGGAGGCCCCTGTGCACACGGCGCTTCACCCTGCTCCTCTGAAGATTCCTGACGTAAACACGAGACGTTTGCTCCAGATTCATCTCATGGTGTCAGTCTTTCACATAGATTCACCGAAGTCCTCAGACCAGCTCCGTCAAACAAACAAACAAACAAACAAACAAACAAACAAACAAACATAAAAACTGAAACATGAGGACAGCAAAGGGAAAAACACACAGAATCACACAAAAGTTCACTTTAGAAAATTCACTTGTTTGTCCATAAAAAATATTTTTCAGTATTTGCTGTTTTCTTGTGCTCGTCTCGATCTTTAATTCTCAAAAATCCAAGGAAATTAAAGAAAAGCGTCGATCGTCCACACTCTGCCCAGGGTCAGTGACACTTAAAGTACTCGGTAACACTTTATAATAACTACACCTTACTTAGGTTTAATAAAGCATGAACAAAGACTTAATTAATAATGAACAAAGATTTAATTAATAATGATTCACGCTTAGTAAATGTTTAATAAAACATAATTTGTCTTCACTTTAGAGAAGCTCTCAAAAAGATTTAACTAACAGATAACAGCTGCCTGAATTATCACTGCATTGTATTATTAGTAAATCATTCTCTCATAGTTTACTAATGATTAATAAATGGTTAGTTCATGAGTAATTAAGTATCAAATAATTATGAGTAACTATTTACAGCACAGGTGAATTAAGTCCAAGTGCTAATTAAGGTAGTAATTAAGTAGTTACTAAGCGTGAATCATTATTAATTAAGCCTTTGTTCATGCTTTATTAAGGCTAAATAAGGTGTAGTTATTGTAAAATAGTGAAAATATGGTGTTCTTTTGTGTCGTTCTAGTGTCAAACTGAGCGTGACGCCTGCGGTCTGATCGTTGTCTTCGTCGCTTCTTTAGACGTTCTGTGGATTGAATAAAAGCGACAGATCAGTGTGTTTTGTTCTGATTCAACGACGACGCAGATGTTGTAGTAAAAAATTTATCACAGATCTGTTTTTATCATTAGGAGATAATAAGAGGCGCACGACACAAAGAAAATAACCGTTAACATAAATAATATGGCTGATTATTATTACAGTTTTGTTTTGAAATAATTTTACACTAATGAAACGAGCTAAATAAAATGTACAAATGTAAACATATTAGGCTGCATCATTTTCCCCAGTGTCAGAAATTCAACTTGTACACAATTTTAAAATGTGACAAAACCAACTAAAAGAAAATGTGTGGAATATTTGCTCAGTTGAATAAAATCTACTGGGTCCAACAAGACCTTTAAGTTCTATTTTAACAGTGTCCATAAAACTCTGGCTGAGAAATTTCGTTTTTCTCTAAATAACTTTAAAAATAACAATAACAAAAATAATAATATAATATTTTATTTTATTATAAATATTTTTTTATTAATTTATTAATTTATTTTTAATTTTATTATACATTACTTTTTATTAATTAATTAATTATTTTTAAATTAATTGTATATTTATTATTAATTATTATTATTATTATTATTATCATATTATATTTATTTATTTTATTTTATTTTTTTATTTTTTTTATTAATTAATTAATTTATTTTTTATAATTTATTTAATTTATTTTTTTTTGTAATTGTTTATTCAATGTCCTTGCCCAAAAAAATTAAATTTTATAGCCATATCTCAGAAACTAATGATGACAGAGACAGAAAACTGACACCAAATGATCCACAATGTCCAGATTTATATTCAACTTTCATTGATACTATTGGGATAAATTCATTATTTTTGATGTTATTGGAAGAAAAACTGATTTTTCAGTTCAGGTTTAAATCTTCTGCAGACGCTAAACTCCAGAGGCTTTATGGACCCAGTAGAATTTCATGAAATTTCTCCTGGAACTTTACTTTGGCAAGTGTAAAAAATCGAATACGAGGTACAGACTGATTTTCAGAAATGTTTCAAAAAGTTGGGCAAATTTTCTCCCTAATATTTATACACGTGTTGCTTTTGTAAGTTTGATTTTTAGCTGCATGAGTCCAGTTTTATGGCCTCTTTACCAGCTTGTGTTCTTATTTTTCACAGTTCTGGTTCCACGGACCAAAATAAAAGCACAGATTTCAAAATAAAAGTATTAGTAAATGCAAAAGACTGAAAGGCAGAACAACATATATTTACACATCGCTGTCGTCAGAAACATGAGCCTGGTGTAAACTATGTGAAAGTTCCGAGGTGTTTTTAGTGATTTAAAAACACTGGATTATGTCGATATAATCCGCCCACCGAACGCGACCGAACGAAAGAAAGAGGTTTGGCCGGGCACTCGCCGAGCTGCCTGTCCATGTGAATGACCCCGAGCACCGCACCGCTCCATGAAACCCCGCGGGCTTCATGTGACACACCCCCCCCCTCGCTGGCCGTAGGGGGCGCCGCTTCTCTCTGTGTGTGTGACGTGACCGTGTGCTGTTGTTCCTCTCCCGACCTGCAGGGGGAGCAGCAAAGGCAAAGACATCAGCACGATCAAGTCCCTGCGAGTGCTGAGGGTCCTGCGGCCGCTCAAGACCATCAAGAGGCTCCCCAAGCTCAAGGTCAGAACTTCACACGCACATTTACACCAGAACTTTCAACAACAACAACGTGTCCTCGCCGTTTCTTCTCACGCTGAAGTTTGATTTGGATTGATTCATGTTTGAAGAATCTTTCATCGTGCGTTTACAAAAGTCGTGGTCTCGGTCCAGACTAACGACAAACCAGTATCACTTTATTTATTCAGTGTTTTAAGTTTCGTGTTGAGAATTTTGTACCAAAACAGATTTTTAGGTGCTGAAATTTCTACCTGGTTTAGTTCAGGTTTAGTCCTGGTTTAGTCCTGGTTTAGTCCTGGTTTAGTCCTGGTTTAGACCTGGTTTAGTCCTGGTTTAGAGCTGGTTTAGTCCTGGTTTTAGTCCTGGTTTAGTCCCAGTTTAGACCTGGTTTAGACCTGGTTTAGTCCTGGTTTAGTCCTGGTTCAGTCCTGGTTTAGACCTGGTTTAGTCCTGGTTTAGTCCAGGTTTAGTCCCAGTTTAGACCTGGTTTAGACCTGGTTTAGTCCTTGTTTAGTCCTGGTTTAGTCCTGGTTCAGTCCTGGTTTAGTCCTGAAATAGTCCTGTTTTAGTGCCGGTTTAGTCCTGGTTTAGTCCCAATTCAATCCTGGTTTAGTCCTAGTTTAGTCCTGGTTTAGTCCCAGTTTAGTCCCAGTTTAGTCCTGGTTTAGTCCTGGTTTTTAGTCCTGGTTTAGTCCTGGTTTTAGTCCTGTTTAGTCCTGGTTTAGTCCTGGTTTAGTCCTGGTTTAGTTCTGGTTTAGTCCTGGTTTAGTTCTGGTTTAGTCCTGTTTTAGTCCTTGTTTAGGCTGGGTTTTGTCCTTATTTAGACCTGGTTTAGACCCGTTTTAGTCCTGGTTTAGTTCTGATTTGCTGATACTGAAAAAGCTTCGATCCAGTGACGTTCGGTGACTTTAGATCTTTAGAGCTCTGCTCCGAGACGGCGGCCGGACAAACACGCCAAGATCCTCAACGTCAGATGTAGTCTTCTGTAACCTTCTCTTCTCCTTTTTCCTCTTCCTCCTCCTCCTCCTCCTCCTCTTCGTCCTCTTCGTCCTCTTCGTCCTCTTCGTGGTCCAGGCCGTGTTCGACTGTGTGGTGAACTCCCTGAAGAACGTCCTGAACATCTTGATCGTCTACATGCTCTTCATGTTCATCTTCGCTGTGGTGGCCGTGCAGCTCTTCAAAGGACGATTCTTCTACTGCTCCGACGAGTCCAAAGAGTTCGAGCGCGACTGCAGGTCCGACGCACACACGTACACACACACACACACACACACACATCTGCAGGGGGCCACGCTAACTGAGGCACTGCTCTGTCTGAACCTCATCTTCTCCACGTTGGACTCAGAGGTGGATTGTGTCACTTTTCTGGTGGAGGCTTCGTCGAGTCCTTTTCCCCGTGCAGATGTTGTGGCTTCGTCTGGAATGTTTCACAGTATGGCATTAAACCTTTCTATCGTCATGGAGACCAAACCAGACCCAGTCCCAGGTCAGATCTGTGGAGAGGCGACACCGCTCACACTCACAGTGTTTGTTTTTCTAGGTGTTTTTGAGCCTTAAAACCACCTGTGATTGAATAAATGTAAGGTAGAGCTGTTTAAAGTCACACTGTGGAACATTCCAGGCAGAGCGACGACGTATCCATAGAAACAAGAAGGTGACGGATCCTCCACCAGAAAAGTTACACAGTGCAGCGTTAAACTGAGCTTTGTTTTTTAACACAATCTGACCAGAAACAACTTTTAAAATCCATTTTAGATGTTGTTTAGACCTTGTTTAGTCCTGGTTTAGACCTGGTTTAGTTCTGGTTTAGACCTGGTTTTCGACCTTGTGTTAGACCTGGTTTAGTTCTGGTTTAGACCTAGTTTAGACCTGGTTTAGTTCTGGTTTAGACCTGGTTTTCGACCTTGTGTTAGACCTGGTTTAGTTCTGGTTTAGACCTAGTTTAGACCTGGTTTAGACCTGGTTTAGACCTGGTTTAGACCTGGTTTAGACCTGGTTTAGACCTGGTTTAGTCCTTGTTTAGTGCTGGTTTCTGGTTCATATTTCTGCATTACTTGGGCCTTTCCACATGAAAAAACAGTTCATCCTCTTCTGTCGGGAAAAAGTCTTTTTTTTTTTTTTTTTTTTCCTCAACGGCTTCAGAAAGTTGAGCCCCAAAACACACGAGAGTCTGAAAAGGAACAATTTAAACACACGTCACTGCACTGAGAAGGAAGTGTGTGTTTGTGTGTGTGTGTGTGTGTGTGAGTGTGTGTGTGTGTGTGTGTGTGTGAGTGCGTGTGTGTGTGTGTGTGTGTCTGTGTGTGTGTGTGTGTGTGTGTGTGTGTGTGAGTGTGTGTGTGTGTGCGTGCGTGCGTGTCTGTGAGTGTGTGTGTGTGTGTGTGTGTGTGTGTGAGCTTGCACTGCCCTCTGGTGGTCGTGTGCAGAGTCACAGCCCCGATCTGACACTAAATATACAGACCTGACGAGTGTGAGTTTATTAAAGTGTTTCTGTGTGTTTTTGTGTGTTTGTGTTTGTGTGTGTGTGTGTGTGTGTGTGTTTGTGTGTGTGTGTGTGTGTGTGTTGGGTGTGTGTGTTTGTGCGTTTCAGGGGCGAGTATCTGGTGTACGAGCGAGACGAGGTGAAAGCTCAGAAGCGGGAGTGGAAGAAGTACGATTTCCACTACGACAATGTGGCTTGGGCCCTGCTCACCCTCTTCACTGTGTCCACTGGAGAGGGGTGGCCCACGTGAGTACTACAAATACTACTACAAATACTACTACTACTACTACTACTACATCCTCTTCACTGTGTCCACTGGAGAGGGGTGGCCCACGTGAGTACTACAAATACTACTACAAATACTACTACTACTACTACTACTACTACACCCTTCACTGTGTCCACTGGAGAGGGGTGGCCCACGTGAGTACTACAAATACTACTACAAATACTACTACTACTACTACTACTACTACATCCTCTTCACTGTGTCCACTGGAGAGGGGTGGCCCACGTGAGTACTACAAATACTACTACAAATACTACTACTACTACTACTACTACATCCTCTTCACTGTGTCCACTGGAGAGGGGTGGCCCACGTGAGTACTACAAATACTACTACAAATACTACTACTACTACTACTACTACACCCTCTTCACTGTGTCCACTGGAGAGGGGTGGCCCACGTGAGTACTACAAATACTACTACAAATACTACTACTACTACTACTACTACACCCTCTTCACTGTGTCCACTGGAGAGGGGTGGCCCACGTGAGTACTACAAATACTACTACAAATACTACTACTACTACTACTACTACTCCTCTTCACTGTGTCCACTGGAGAGGGGTGGCCCACGTGAGTACTACAAATACTACTACAAATACTACTACTACTACTACTACTACTACATCCTCTTCACTGTGTCCACTGGAGAGGGGTGGCCCACGTGAGTACTACAAATACTACTACAAATACTACTACTACTACTACTACTACTACACCCTCTTCACTGTGTCCACTGGAGAGGGGTGGCCCACGTGAGTACTACAAATACTACTACAAATACTACTACTACTACTACTACTACTACATCCTCTTCACTGTGTCCACTGGAGAGGGGTGGCCCACGTGAGTACTACAAATACTACTACAAATACTACTACTACTACTACTACATCCTCTTCACTGTGTCCACTGGAGAGGGGTGGCCCACGTGAGTACTACAAATACTACTACAAATACTACTACTACTACTACTACATCCTCTTCACTGTGTCCACTGGAGAGGGGTGGCCCACGTGAGTACTACAAATACTACTACAAATACTACTACTACTACTACTACTACATCCTCTTCACTGTGTCCACTGGAGAGGGGTGGCCCACGTGAGTACTACAAATACTACTACAAATACTACTACTACTACTACTACATCCTCTTCACTGTGTCCACTGGAGAGGGGTGGCCCACGTGAGTACTACAAATACTACTACTACTACTACTACTACTACTACTACTACTACTACTACTACTACTACTACTACTACTACTCTTCACTGTTTCCACTGGAGAGGGGTGGCCCACGTGAGTACTACAAATACTACTACAAGTACTACAAATACTGCTACAAGTACTACAGGTACTACTACTACAAGTACTACTATTACTGCTACTACTACTACTGTATTGCTGCTACTTTGACTGTACTGACTGAAGTCTGCTCTGACCCGCGCTCTTACTTTGACAGTGCGCTCTTACTTTGACAGTGCGCTCTTATTGTGACAGTGCGCTCTTACTTTGACAGTGCGCTCTTACTTTGACAGTGCGCTCTTACTTTGACAGTGCGCTCTTACAGTGCGCTCTTACTTTGACAGTGCGCTCTTACTTTGACAGTGCGCTCTTACTTTGTGACTTTGACAGTGCGCTCTTACTTTGACAGTGCGCTCTTACTTTGACAGTGCACTCTTACTTTGACAGTGCGCTCTTACTTTGACAGTGCAGTGTGCTCTTACTTTGACAGTGTGCTCTTTACAGTTTGACAGTGCGCTCTTACAGTCTTTACTTTGACAGTGTGCTCTTACTTTGACAGTGTGCTCTTACTTTGACAGTGCGCTCTTACTTTGACAGTGCGCTCTTACTTTGACAGTGCGCTCTTATTGCAGCTCTTACTTTGACAGTGCGCTCTTACTTTGACAGTGCGCTCTTACTTTGACAGTGCAGTGCTCTTACTTTGACAGTGCGCTCTTATTGTGACAGTGTGCTCTTACTTTGACAGTGCGCTCTTATTGTGAAATCCCCCTCTGACTCCTGCGCTCTTACTTTGACAGGGTGTTAAAACACTCGGTGGACTCCACTTATGAGAACCAGGGCCCCAGCCCGGGATACAGGATGGAGATGTCCATCTTTTACGTGGTGTACTTCGTTGTCTTCCCCTTCTTCTTCGTAAACATCTTTGTGGCTCTCATCATCATCACCTTCCAAGAGCAAGGAGACAAGATGATGGAGGACTACAGCCTCGAGAAGAACGAGGTGAGGAGCGAGCCGATACCGCACCGGATATCGGTTCATCGGTATCGGTTCGTCGATATCCGGGTTTGGCAGATGAATCGATTTAGACTCTTTACTGGGTCTCAGAATGTTTGAATCAGTTCCGACTTTTTGATTTTAGTTCTAAAGCTGCACTGCGTAACTTTTCGGTCGGGTGTCCATCGCCCGCTTGTTTCTATGGAGACGACAGCGCTCTGCTTTAAATGTTCCACAGTGTGACTTTAAACAGCTCGACTTTACGTTTATTCAATTACGAGTGTTTTTTTTTGTTTTAAATATAACCAGAAAAACAGACGTTCTGACTGTCGCCGCTCCGCAGATCCGACCTGGAACTCGGTCTGGTTTGGTCTCCGCGGAGATAGAAAGGTTTTAATGCCACACTGTGGAACATTCCAGACAAAGCGATAACGTCTCCATGGAGAAAAAGTTACACAGTGCAGCTTTAAATCAGTGTCTGAGCTGAAAAGGTTTAGTTCTGGTTTAGTCCTGGTTTAGTCCTGGTTTAGTCCTGGTTTAGTCCTGGTTTAGTTGTTTAGTGTTTAGTCCTGGTTTAGTCCTGGTTTTAGTCCTGGTTTAGTTCCTGGTTTAGTCTGGTTCAGTCCTGGTTTAGACCTGGTTTAGTTTCTGGTTTAGTCTGGTTTAGTCCTGGTTTAGTCCTGGTTTAGTCCTGGTTCAAGTCCTGGTTTAGACCTGGTTTAGTCCTGGTTTAGTTCTTGGTTTAGTCCTGGTTTAGTCCTGGTTTTAGTCCTGGTTTCAGTCCTGGTTAGTCCTGGTTTAATCCTGTTTTAGTCCTGGTTCAGTTTCGTTTAGTCCTGGTTCAGTTTCTCGTTTAGTCCTGGTCTAGTCCTGGTCTAGTCCTGTTCTAGTCCTGTTCTAGTCCTGGTCTAGTCCTGGTCTAGTCCTGGTTCAGTTCTCGTTGAGTCTGGTTCAGTCTCTGGTTCCTGGTTCAGTTCTCGTTTGAGTCCTGGTTCAGTTCTCGTTTGAGTCCTGGTTCAGTTCTCGTTTAGACCTGTTTGAGTCCTGTTTGAGTCCTGGTTCAGTTCTCGTTTGAGTCCTGGTTCAGTTCTTGTTTAGACCTGTTTGAGTCCTGTTTGAGTCCTGGTTCAGTTCTGGTTTAGACCTGTTTGAGTCCTGTTTGAGTCCTGGTTCAGTTCTCGTTTAGACCTGTTTGAGTCCTGTTTGAGTCCTGGTTCAGTTCTCGTTTGAGTCCTGGTTCAGTTCTTGTTTAGACCTGTTTGAGTCCTGTTTGAGTCCTGGTTCAGTTCTTGTTTAGACCTGTTTGAGTCCTGTTTGAGTCCTGGTTCAGTTCTGGTTTAGACCTGTTTGAGTCCTGTTTGAGTCCTGGTTCAGTTCTGGTTTAGACCTGTTTGAGTCCTGTTTGAGTCCTGGTTCAGTTCTGGTTTGTCGTTGCAGAGAGCTTGTATCGACTTTGCCATAAACGCTCGTCCTTTGACTCGTCACATGCCCAAGAACAAGTTGAGTTTCCAGTATCGGATGTGGCAGTTTGTGGTTTCTCCTCCGTTTGAGTACAGCATCATGGCTCTGATCGCGCTCAACACCATCGTCCTCATGATGAAGGTCAACCTCCTCTTCTTCACGTTCTTCACTCGTTCTTCACTCGTTCTTCACACGTTCTTCATCTGTTCTTCATCTGTGTTTCACTTGTTCTTCATCTGTTCCTCACCTTTTCTTTCTCTTGTTCTTGTTCATGTTCTTGTTCTTGTTCTTGTTCCTCACTTGTTCTTGTTCTTGTTCTTCATCTGTTCTTCATCTGTTCATTGTTCTTGTTCTGTTCATGTTCTTGTTCATGTTCTTGTTCTTGTTCTGTTCTTGTTCATGTTCTTGTTCATGTTCTTGTTTGTTCTTGTTCATGTTCTTGTTCTTTCTTGTTCTGTTCATGTTCTTGTTCTTGTTCTTGTTCATGTTCTTGTTCATGTTCTTGTTCATGTTCTTGTTCTTGTTCTTGTTCATGTTCTTGTTCCTGTTCATGTTCTTGTTCATGTTCTTGTTCTTGTTCTTGTTCATGTTCTTGTTCATGTTCATTTCATGTTCTTGTTTCTGTTCATGTTCTTGTTCATGTTCTTGTTCTTGTTCATGTTCTTGTTCATGTTCATGTTCATGTTCTGTTTCTGTTCTTTGTTCTTCTTGTTCTGTTTATGTTCTTGTTCATGTTCTTGTTCCTGTTCTGTTCATGTTCTTGTTCATGTTCTTGTTCATGTTCATGTTCTTGTTCTTGTTCTTGTTCATGTTCATGTTCATGTTCATGTTCATGTTCATTGTTCTTGTTCTCTTGTTCATGTTCTTGTTCTTGTTCTTGTTCTTGTTCTGTTCTTGTTCTGTTCTTGTTCTTGTTCCTCACTTGTTCTTGTTGTTGTTCTCCTCAGTTCGACGGTGCGTCTCAAACCTACGATAACGTCCTGAAGAACCTGAACATCGTCTTCACCACCTTCTTCTTCATGGAGTCGATTCTGAAGATCATCGCCTTCGGGCCCCTGGTGAGTGACAGTCCCGCTCTCCTCGGCGTTACCGTGGGTTACCGTGGGTTACCGTGGGTTACCGTGGGTTACCGTGGGTTACCGTGGGTTACCGAAGAGAGAAAGTTCACGTTGATAATGAAACAGCTGCTCCATATTTTACCGCAGTCGTCTGGTCAGAAGAGAAGAAGAGTCTGAGCCGTCACATCAAACACTGAAACACGCCCAGTGTCGGGGAAGTGACTTTAAAAAAGTCACGTTCGCTCGTTACTTCTTTAAAAAGTAATCCATTACTTTACTTAGTTTCTCTCATGGAAAGTCACTTTTTTTTTTTTACGTTCCTCGTTACTTTGGTATTTTTTGGTGTAAACTCCATCTGAAGTTAAATCCGGCACGAGGCCGACAGTCGACAAGAACCGTGAGGGAAAAATGAAAAGAACTTCACAGAGTCAAGAGGACGTGAAACTGTTCAGAGGTAAACGTGGGGTCAGCGGGTGAGGGACGGACGCTCGGTGCAGGAGGATCTTCTCGAGGAACGTCTCGTCGAGTGTCTCCAGCCCCCGTCCAGCTCACTTCCTCTGAGGCGGTGGCTCTGGGTCGACCAGGAAAGACTCGAGGTGAAGGTGGCCCGACGCTCCGGCCGCTTTACAGCTCCTCCTACCTGGACGTCATGCTTCCCAGGTCATGGGGTCAGTGCCCGCTGCGCCCTCTCCCGGCACCACTGTCGACCGGGGCGGACTGTCCTCTGTGTGCCCCAAATGCCTCACGTCGCCGGTAGGGCTCGGTATCGTTAAGACGTTGCCGATACGATACATGCCTCGATACACAGACTACGATACGATACTTATCTCGATACAGTGCACTTTTAATTCAATCATTTTGATACGATTTAAAGGTTGTCTGGAGGATTTTTTTTAGTTTCAAACTGTCAGTGAAAGATTAAAATACCATTACAGAGACGCAGCAGCTTTGTAATTATGATGACCAAAAAAAAAAGAACGAAAATCTATCAACTGTGGACGTGTTGAGGCCAGATAAACATCAGCCAATAGAAAACGAGGCTCCCTCATTTTCTATTGGCTGTTAGGTTGTCAGTCAAACTCCCTAGTGTAACTGACTCGTCGGCGCGCGGGGATTACGTGGTTTACGCAGCGGTTCTTAGAGGCTTTTTCGAACTGTCGCTTCCTCGCATTTCGCACAAAGTTTGTCGCGACGGCGGACGAGAATCCACGACCGGTTCACCGCAAAAGAAAGTCCGTTTTTGAGGTCGCTGAAAGAAGAAGAGAAGAGGAAAAGGAGCAAAGCCAAACTGAGGTGATTCTTGGAGATCTCGTCCAGCGATGGCGCGACCGAAGCAGACGAAGGGTCTAAAAACTAAAGACGCGTCGGTCGCTGAATTACTTCTAGACAGGAAACTTCAACAGTGATTCTGAACGCGCACGAGGACTGTCGCTGTATTTCTCTTCCCTTAAAAAAATCCTCTATACAACCTTTAATATAAAATAAAGTCTAAATCATGGCTGTGATACTAAAAGTCTTTGTTAAACCACTTTTTTTTTTTTTTTGCAAAGTTCATATGAAACATGAACATTTTAATCATCAAAACAGTGAAAATGTCAAATGAGTTACATAAACGAGTTTCTTTCCTCTAAACAAGCAACTTAATCTGTAGCTTTAACAAAATAATTAAGTTAAATTTACAAAAAAAATACTCTGCGTGATATATCGATACAGCAGCCCATGATATTGATACTGTATCATCACATTAAACGATACGATTTATCGATATTTCAATACTTTTGCACACCCCTAGTCGCCGGGGCAGGACAGACATACACAGAAAAGTAACGTTGCGTTGAATTGAAAAAGGAACTAAGTTTCGTTTCCAAATATTACGTTCGTGCGTCACATGATTTTTAGCCAAAACAGTCGTTACTTTACTGGAACACGTCACAGCAGGCACCGATGTTTGTCCAGTGGTGGAATTTAACAAAGTCAAAGTAGAAAAGTACTGCACTTCAGTAGTACAGTTTAATCATCTGTACTTTTATTTTACTTTTACTTTTTACTTTTACTTCAGTACATTTCAGAGCTGGTGTCTGTACTTCCTATTCCACGTCATTTCTGAGTACTTTTTACTGTAGTAGTACTAGAGTTGTAGTATTTTAAGCCGTGTAAGTCTGAGGTTTATTTTTGAACATGTTCACAGTTTGAGTCACACAAATATACAAAAAAAAAAAAAAAAAAAAAAAAAAAAAAGAGATGGTTTCTGTTGAACAAAATCTTTATCAGAGTCTCAGTTCATCTGAGGTTTTACACCAACTCAAAATGTGTGAAATACTTTTTAATACAGGTACTTAAATACTTTTACTCAAGTAGATTTTGTCTTGGGTTAGACCTGGTTTAGTCCTGGTTTAGTCTGAGTTAGACCTTGTTTAGACCTGGTTTAGACCTGGTTTAGTCCTGGGTTAGACCTGGTTTAGTCCTGGTTTAGACCTGGTTTAGTCCTGGTTTAGACCTGGTTTAGACCTGGTTTAGACCAGGTTTAGACCTGGTTTAGACCTGGTTTAGACCTGGTTTAGACCACGTTTAGACCTGGTTTAGTCCTGGGTTAGACCTGGTTTAGACCTGGGTTAGACCTGGTTTAGACCTGGTTTAGACCTGGTTTAGACCTGGTTTAGACCTGGGTTAGACCTGGGTTAGACCTGGTTTAGACCTGGGTTAGACCTGGTTTAGACCTGGTTTAGACCTGGGTTAGACCTGGTTTAGTCCTGGTTTAGACCTGGGTTAGACCTGGTTTAGACCTGGTTTAGACCTGGTTTAGACTTGGTTTAGACCTGGTTTAGTCTTGGGTTAGACCTGGTTTAGACCTGGTTTAGACCTGGTTTAGACCTGGTTTAGTCCTGGTTTAGTCTTGGTTTAGACCTAGTTTAGACCTGGTTTAGACCTGGTTTAGACCTGGTTTAGACCTGGTTTAGTCTTGGGTTAGACCTGGTTTAGTCTTGGGTTAGTCCTGGTTTAGACCTGGTTTAGACCTGGTTTAGACCTGGTTTAGTCCTGGTTTAGTCTTGGTTTAGACCTAGTTTAGACCTGGTTTAGACCTGGTTAGACCTGGTTTAGACCTGGTTTAGACCTGGTTTAGACCTGGTTTAGACTGGTTTAGATCTGTCTCATGATGGAGACCAAACCGGACGCAGTCACAGGTCAGATCTGTGGAGAGGCGACGCCGCTCACACTCACAACGTCTGTTTTTCGAGGTGTTTTTGAGCTTTAAAATCACCTGTAAGTGAATAAACGTGAAGCGGATCTGTTTAAAGTCACACTGTGGAACATTCCGGGCCTGATATTTGCTCTGAAAGTCGGATTTTAATTCGTTCTCGATCTTGTTTCTGTTCAGAATTTCTTCCGAGACGCCTGGAACATCTTTGACTTCGTGTCCGTGCTCGGCTCCATCACGGACATCCTGGTCACGGAGCTCGGGGTAAGACTCTCACTGCACGGATTTCATTAACGACTTTGTCAAGGTGCGCACCTGTCGTTAAAGAACACTGCACCTGTCGTTAAAGAACACTGCACCTGTCGTTAAAGACCTGTCGTTAAAGAACACTGCACCTGTCGTTAAAGAACACTGCACCTGTCGTTAAAGAACACTGCACCTGTCGTTAAAGAACACTGCACCTGTCGTTAAAGAACACTGCACCTGTCTTAAGAACTTGTCGTTAAAGAACACTGCACCTGTCGTTAAAGAACACTGCACCTGTCGTTAATGAACACTGCACCTGTCGTTAAAGAACACTGCACCTGTCGTTAAAGAACACTGCACCTGTCGTTAAAGAACACTGCACCTGTCGTTAAAGAACACTGCACCTGTCGTTAAAGTGTCGTTAAGAACACTGCACCTGTCGTTAAAGAAACTGCACCTGTCATTAAAGAACACTGCACCTGTCATTAAAGAACACTGCACTGTCGTTAAAGAACACTGCACCTGTCGTTAAAGAACACTGCACCTGTCGTTAAAGAACACTGCACCTGTCGTTAAAGAACACTGCACCTGTCGTTAAAGAACACTGCAAAAGAACACTGCACCTGTTAAAGAACACTGCACCTGTCGTTAAAGAACACTGCACCTGTCGTTAAAACACTGCACCTCTGTTAAAGAACACTCACCTGTCGTTAATGAACACTGCACCTGTCATTAAAGAACACTGCACCTGTCGTTAATGAACATGACCTGTCATTAAAGAACACTGCACCTGTCGTTAAAGAACACTGCACGCTGTCGTTAAAGAACACTGCACCTGTCGTTAAAGAACACTGCACTGTCATTAAAGAACACTGCACCTGTCGTTAAAGAACACGCACCTGTCGTTAAAGAACACTGCACCTGTCGTTAATGAACACTGCACCTGTCGTTAAGAACACTGCACCTGTCGTTAAAGAACACTGCGCCTGTGTTAAAGAACACTGCACCTGTCGTTAAAGAACACTGCACCTGTCGTTAAAGAACACTGCACCTGTCGTTAAAGAACACTGCACCTGTCGTTAAAGAACACTGTCGTTAAAGAACACTGCACCTGTCGTTAAAGAACACTGCACCTGTCGTTAAAGAACACTGCACCTGTCGTTAAAGAACACTGCACCTGTCGTTAAAGAACACTGCACCTGTCGTTAAAGAACACTGCACCTGTCAAAGAACACTTAAAGAACACTGCACTGTGTTAAGAACACTGCACCTGTCGTTAAAGAACACTGCACCTGTCGTTAAAGAACACTGCACCTGTCGTTAAAGAACACTGCACCTGTCGTTAATGAACACTGCACCTGTCATTAAAGAACACTGCACCTGTCGTTAATGAACACTGCACCTGTCATTAAAGAACACTGCACCTTCGTTAAAGAACTGCACTGTCGTTAAAGAACACTGCACCTGTCGTTAAAGAACACTGCACCTGTGTCGTTAAAGAACACTGCACTGTCGTAAAGAACACTGCACCTGTCGTTAAAGAACACTGCACCTGTCAAAGTCTTCGATTCAGAATGTTGGGTTTTTATCTGTTTATTTATTTGAATAAGAAAGACTCAGGAGGTTTGTGCGACAAGAACAAATGTTTAATGATGCACATGGATTTGAACTTGGTTTAGTCCTGGTTTAGACCTGGTTTAGTCCTGGTTTAGTCCTGGTTTAGTCTTGGTTTAGACCTGGTTTTGTCCTGGGTTAGACCCAGTTAAGTCCTGTTTTAGTCCTGGTTTAGTCCTGGGTTAGACCTGGTTTAGTCCTGGTTTATTCCTGGTTTAGTTCTAGGTTTAGACCTGGTTTAGTCCTGGTTTAGTCCTGGGTTAGTCCTGGTTTAATCTTGGTTTAGACCTGTTTACTCCTCAGGTAGACCTGGTTTAGTTTAGACCTGGTTTAGTTTAGACCTGGTTTAGATCTGGTTACAGTTGATTTAGACCTGATTTAGTCCTGGGTTAGATCTGGTTTAGTCCTGGTTTAGACTTGATTTAGTCCTGGGTTAGATCTGGTTAGATTTGTTTAGTCCTGGATTTAAACCTGGTTTTGTTCTGGATTAGTCCTTGGATAGACCTGATGTGGTCTTGGGTCCGTTATTAGAACTGGTTTAGTCCTGGTTTAATTTTGGTCTAATCTCTGGTTAGATCTGTTTACTCCTCAGTTTGGCCTCGATTATCCGGGGTTAAACCTGACTTAGTCCTGGTTTAGTTTAGTCTTGGTTTAGTTTTGGTTTAGTCCTGGTTTAGTCCTGGTTTAGTCCTGGGTTTTCATGTTTTCTATGATGTTATAATGTGATGTTTCAGCCTCTCTGTGGTGATCAACTCTCGTCAGTGTTAAACAATAAACAACTGATTTTAATGTTCGATACACAGACCTGATTTAGTCCTGGTTTAGTCCTGGTTTAGTCCTGGTTTAGACCTGGTTTAGACCTGGTTTAGACCTGGTTTAGTCCTGGTTTAGACCTGGTTTAGCCTTGGGTTAGATCTGGTTTAGTCCTGGTCTTAAACTGGTTTTGGTTTTTAGTCCTTGCATAGACCTAACAATGTCTTGATCCTTATCAGAACTGGTTAGTCTGGTTTAGACCTGGTTTAGCCTTGGGTTAGATCTGGTTTAGTCCTGGTCTTAAACTGGTTTTGGTTTTTAGTCCTTGCATAGACTAACAATGTCTTGGATCCGTTATCAGAACTGGTTTAGTCTGGTTTAGACCTGGTTTAGCCTTGGGTTAGATCTGGTTTAGTCCTGGTCTTAAACCTGGTTTTGGTTTTTAGTCCTTGCATAGACCTAACAATGTCTTGGATCCGTTATCAGAACTGGTTTAGTCCTGGTTTAGACCTGGTTTAGTTTAGTTTAGACCTGGTTTCCAGCTGGTTTATATTTGGTTTAGACCTGGATTAAATCTAGTTTAGACCTAGTTTAGATCAGGTTTAGGTTTATGGATGGTTTAGTCCTGGTTTAGTTTAGTTTAGTCCAGGTTTAGACCTGGTTTAGACCTGGTTTAGTCCTGGTTTAGTCCTGGTTTAGTCCTGGTTTAGTTTTTAGTCCTGGTTTAGTCCTGGTTTAGTCCTGGTTTAGTTGGTTTAGTCCTGGTTTTAGTCCTGGTTTAGTCCTGGTTTAGTCCTGGTTTAGTCCTGGTTTAGTCCTGGTTTAGTCCTGGTTTTACACAGATATAAGGACATTTGGGATCAGAAAATAAAATTCCACAATTTAAAGTGAAAAAACACCAGAAATTATCTGACGAAAGATTATTTTTTTATCATTATTGTGGAATCAGAATCGTTATCGAGTCTGTTCTTTGGTATCGAACGTCGTGGGCACGCCGTGGGCGCTGTTGTCGGCGCAGAGAGGCTGACCCGGTGCCCGTTGTCTCTTGTGTTGATCGTGTTTTTTCGCAGCTGCAGTAATGATCCTCTCTCTGTCTCTTTACATGCTTTCTTTACCCCTCCCCCTCTCCTTTGGCCCCTCCCCTTTGACAAATCCATCCAATCGAAATGCACTATGACTCCTCCCACATCGTGTGCTCCGCCCATCCGTGCCCGTGACGGCGCCGTGGTTTTCGCCCCATGAAAACAAACGAAAACAAAACAAACAAACAGAAAAAAACGAAAAAAAAAAACAAACTGAAACAATAATTGGGCTGAAACTCGTCCCACTCAACCCGTGTCTGTCACCCACTCCACCCTCATCCTTCTGCACACTGGCACATACGTAGAATCTGGTTGGTTTGTAATTTCTCTCTCGACGATCAATGCTGCATCCTCATTGGTCCATTCTCCCCCCCAAGCCCCGCCCACGTGCATGTGCTTCCCGAATGCTCCAGAACCTGAACTCTGACCCTTTAAAACAAGAAAAGAACGTCAGGAGAATTTTATGTTGAAAATGTCGTTTGTTTTTTTTTTAGTTTTTTTTTTTTGTGCTGCGTTGTGGAACTTTTCTGGTGGAGGTTTTGGTCTTTTTTTTTTTCGTCTGGAATGTTCCACAGTGCGGCATTAAATCTTTCTCTCTATGTTCATGGAAGAACAGACCAGGGCAAGTTACAGGTCAGGTCTGCGGAGAGGCGATCCCGCTCGTGAGCAGAATGTACGGAAGCCCTGAGCGGCAAAAAAAAACAAAAAAAAAAAAAACTAAGGTCAGTCAAAAATCAATCAGTCTTTATTTTTTTATTTATTTATTTATTTATTTATTGTCTCACCAATAGCTCCCAAAAACCAAACAAAAAACTCTTGGCCCTTTTTTTTTTTTTTTTTTTTTTTTATTGTTGGCAATGGGGAAAAAACAAAAACAAAAACAAAAAAAACTAAACTAAAACTAAACTCAAACACTCCAGAGGCTAAGTGCCTCAAGAGCTCTAAAAAAAATTTTTTTTTACTTAATTTTTATTATTATTTATTATTATTTTTATTATTTTTTTTATTTTTTTACTGTTTATGTGGTTGGTGGAAAAAAAAAAATCTAAAATCAAATATATATATATATTTTTTTTTTTCATCAGCCACAACAGCAGTAAAAATAAATAATAAATAAAAGTAATAATAATAATAAATAACTGTTTGTGCAAAAAAAATAAAGGCAAGATTTATTTATTTATTTATTTTTTGAGTTGTTGTTGAAAAAAAAAAACTTAGACACTTAGAAAATAGAACCCAAATGACGAGCCTTTTTTAAATTAATTAATTTATTTTTCTTTTTGCCGCTCAGGGCTTCAGTCTGTTTTTTTTTTTTGTTTTTTTTGTTAATTCAACTTCCCTTAGTGTTCTCACAGAATCACTTTTAACACTTTCTCAGAGTTTATCTGAGTTTAATCTGTTCTAGAGTTAATTTAACATTTTTTGGAAATGTTCATTAAGTAAAACTGGACCAAAGTTCCTGTTTAACCTGAAATCCAGAGTTATTTTAATGTTCTGAGAGTAAACAGAAAACACTTTGTAGAGTTATCCTGATTTAACTAAACAACACACAGACGTGTTTTATTTTTACACTTTATTTGAGTGAATTTAAGATGAAATTATGAACAAAACTGGTTCAAACTGGTTCTACTCTGGAGGGAGTTTGAAGTGGAGGGAGGAAACAAATTAACACTAAAGGAAGTTGAATTAACTTCAACCAGATCAACTCTGGCAAACACGAACCCGAATTTAACTTTCAAATAGTTAAAATAACACTTTTTGGGTTAAAAACATTTTACCGTGAAGTTTTAACCCTTCAGTTTGTTGCTGTGTGGGAAACAAACTCTTGGTCTAAAAAATGAACCTAAAAACATAAATTATCTGAAAACCAAATGAACCTGACTGGACTAAAACCTTCTTCACTTCCTTTTGGTTTTTCAGATTTGCAGTTGGATTCCAGAAACTATTAATAATCTAAAAATAATTCAATAAAATATTTAAACTGTTTACACGTGAAAATGAAACAGAGGAGGGAGTCAGTTTTCTCATTATTAATAGGTCCATTTTACTCTTTATTTTATTTATTTTAATCTATTCTGATGTCGTTTCCTCGTCACAAACAAACCTGGAGTTTTGTTTCGTTTCAGTCACACATTTAGTCCCACAAACTTTCACTGGAATCGTTTGGATCGTTTCAGTCCTGGAATCACTGATCTCGACTGAACTGACGATAAAAGGAGCAGTTCACATGAAAACGACCACTTCATGACATCACAAGGTGGAACAGAGACTTGAGCTTTGGAAATGTAAACACACAAACAGTCGTCAAGTTTACATGAGAGATTTGATCATTTAATTCTGAAAAAATCTGAATTAAAAATTAAATTAATTTAAAAAATAAGAATTTAAAAATGAGAAAATGAAAAAAAATATATATATATTTTCTTCATTATTTGTCTCCAAATCCAAAATGAAAAAACAGATAAAGATTCGTTTTTTTCAGTTTTAGGTTTTGTGTTTAAATGAAAAATGGAAAAAACGGATAACGGACTGAACCAGGACTAAACCAGGACTAAACCAGGTCCAGGACCAGACCGCAACCAGAGCGGGACTGAGATCAGGATTTAGACCAGAGTCCTGGTTTAGTCCTGATATAGTCCTGGTTTAGTCCTGGTTTAGTCCTGGTTTAGACCTGTTTTAGACCTGGTTTAGACCTGGTTTAGTCCTGGTTTAGTCCTGGTTTTAGACCTGGTTAGTCCTGGTTTAGTCCTGGTTTAGTCCCCTGGTTTAGTCCTGGTTTAGTAGACCTGGTTTAGTCCTGGTTTAGTCCTGGTTTAGACCTGGTTTAGACCTGGTTTAGTCCTGGTTTAGTCCTGGTTTAGTCCTGGTTTAGTCCTGAGCAGCTGAAGTCTGTGTTTTCTTCCTAAAGACTTAAATCCGCTGGCGTCTCTGTCCAGTCAGAACCTCCCCCAGACGCTCAGACACATTAAAAAAAACTTTTCACCAGTTTAACACGAAAACAACAATTCAAAATGACTATTTCCATGGAAACTCGTAGGTAAATATTTGAATTCCAAACAGTTTAATTGAGTTTTCAAGGTCACAGAGATCGACGATTCCAGGACTGAAACGACCCAAACGGTTGTGGTGAAGCTGTGTGGAGTTTAAAAACACGGTGGAGCACGTGTGAACGAAACAAAACCAAAACTCCAGGTGTGTTTCTGAGGAGGGAACAGACTCGGCGCTCGCAGGAGTCGCAGGAGTCGCAGGAGTCGCAGGAGTCGCAGGAGTCGCAGGAGTCGCAGGAGTCGCAGGAGTCGTTTTGTGTGACTTAGGAGCTTTAAATCCCTCCCTCCCCGTGTCGCGGTGAATGTTCAGCCTCTGCATGACGAGGACCGGACCCCAAAACGAGCCCCCCCCCACCCCCCCCCCCCCCCCAAGGCCCTGAAGCTGTGCCTGAAGCTGCCTGCCCCCCCCCCCCCCCCCTCATGCCCTCCAGCTCTGCCCGCCCACCACCGACAAACGCAAAACAACAAACGCTCAAAACGCCAACGCATCTGTAAATACTTCACTTTAAAGTACGTTTAGATCGATCATTCGAACTGAAACTAAACTCCAAACACGATGTCGACACTTTCCACTACAAACATTACCCCGATTAATTACTAATCCAGCTTTTTTTTGACTCTGTGGTAGTTTTTGTTTCACGTAAATAGGCCCAGTAACCACAGACATGAACCAGAAACCAAATAAACCTCGATTATGAACTTAAGCTGAAGTGCATATGACACATGTTTGTGTTTTTAAATGTGAGGCCCCGTTCACACTAGTCGTATGTGAGTTGTTTTTTTTTTGTGGGTGCAGTGTTTGTTCACATTAATCCGTCTCCAGAGTCTGAACGATCTGGTGATCTCCACGAGTTCATGTTGGTCCAGATGTGACGGGGACTGTGTGGACTCCTGAAAACTCTGATACTCTGATGTAGGAGCTGGAGTCTCGTCCTGATTGGACACGTCACTGTGACTCGCTCCTTCTGATTCTCTGGGTTTGTGACGTTGGTCATGTGATGATATTGTGTAAAAAACAGTTTAAACAAACCAGAGACAAACAAGAAACAGCCGAGATACAAACGCTCGTACACGGTCCACGAAAAGACTGTTTTGACGCTCGCCGTCTTCCTCGGCTCAGAATCTGCTGCTGCAACTTCAGACGCGGTGCTCCACTTCCTCGTTTTTACTGCCCACGTGACGTCGTGATGATCTGAAATCAAATGTAGGAGAAAATTCAGTTTGTCGACTGGACAAAAGTGAGTTTGGTTGAAGACGTTTTGCAGCTCGTCCAAGCTGCTTCTTCAGTTCTGTCAGACGCTGGTGACACTTCCTTATATCTGCAGGAGGAGCTAACTACACTGAAACTCCTCTGAAACTAACACACACACTTTGTTGAGTTTCAGTGTAGTTAGCTCCTGCAGATATAAGGAAGTGTCCACCATCGTCTGACCAGAAATTTGGTTTGGTCCAGACTCTGTCGGGGTTGAAACGGGTGATATAATAAAATAAGAATAAGAATAAAACCACAAACAAGAAAATGAAAAAAAACAAAAAACGATTTTCTTCATTATTTGTCTCCAAAACCAAAATGAAAAAACAGATAATGATTTGTTTTTTCAGTTTTTGATTTTGTGTTTAAATGAAAAATGGAAAAAACGGATAACGGACTGAACCAGGACTAAACCAGGACTGAACCAGGACTAAACCAGGACTAAACCAGGACTGAACCAGGACTAAACCAGGACTGAACCAGGTTTGAATCAGGTCCGGGACCAGACCGGAACCAGACCAGAACTGAGATCAGGACTTAGACCAGGACCAGACCAGGATTGAGTCCAGAATGAGACCAGGACCAAGACTGAGACTGGGACTGAGACCAGGACCAGACCAGGACTTAGACCAAGACTGAGACTGGGAACAGGACCATGATTGAGACTGAGACTGAGACCAGGACCAGATGAGGACTGAAAACGGTTTAGTCCTGGTTCAGTCCTGGGTTTTTTTTGAGGCTCAGTTTATGCAAATGAGTCATGTGATTTTAAGTTTCATTTCTGTAAAACGTAAACAAATGTGCTCAAAGCTGCGTGGACAGAGACGACTCACGGACACAGAAACCACGAGTCTGGACGCAGATCGTTTCTGTGATAAAGTGATTCATTTCAGTGTAAATGCAGCTTCAGTGAGCTTCATTTGACTGGATCTGAAGGCTGTGGGTGACGTCACTCTCCCTCAGTCCTTTTCTTTCCACAGTCTGTGGATCAAACGAGAGAAAAACACACAAAACCTTCAATCAAATAGTGTTGATTTAGAACAGAATATTGTCACGTGTCATATGCACTTTGAGGCGTAAAAACATCCTCGAGTTCAGTCGAGTTCAGTCGAGTTCAGTCGTGTTCAGTCGTGTTCAGTCGTGTTCAGTCGTGTTCAGTCGAGTGCGTTTGTCCGTGGTTGGCAGACAGTGATCCTCCATCTTGTGTGGCCTGCTCGTCCCCAAAGATCAGTGCATTTTCCTCTTTAAAAAAAACAACCTTAGAACCAGATTGGATGAAGACTTCCGAGTGAATTTGATTTGATTTTCTTTTTTCTTTTTCTTTTTCTTTCCTCTCCTCTCTGCTCTGTCTCTCCTCACTCTCTCCTCTGCTCTGCTGGAGGAACGTCCACACGTCACAACAGTTTATCTCCGTTTAAAGAGTTTATTTTATTTGTTCGTCACAGTTTGATGATGATGATGTTAACCGCAGGCACTGCTCCGTCTGAGCCTCTGTCAGACTCTAATCTGACTTTTGTTTTAACACAGTCTGAACTCCAGCAGCTGATCTGATCTGATCTGATCTGTTGTAAAAACAAACTCAGACTGATCTCAGGAAAAGAAAAATATTTTCTATTTTGTATTTTTTGATTGAATTTCAGATGATCTTAAAACTTCATTGACAGTGTTTTGTTAATGTGAGCGTTGCGTTTCCTTGGTAACTCCTGAACATTCCACCACAGACATACATGCAGAACACCCCCAGTGTGCACAGTAAACAGCCCGTGTCACACAGTGTGAGTGAGGACGGGTCCTAGTCACATAAAGGAGTGTGAACAGTTAAACGGAGAGGAGCTGGTGTGGACGCTCCTCTGCACACTTCACTCTCACTTTGTTTCTCACACTCTGTTTTGCAGTACTTCAGTTTTCTGTTCTTTTCTCTCTCAGTTTTGCAGTAGCACAGTACTACAATACTACAGTACTACAGTGCTGCAGTAGTGCAGTACTTCACAGTACTAGAGTACTGCAGTACACGTGTTAAAGGTCCTGTCTGTGTTCAGAATAACTTCATAAACCTGAGTTTCCTGAGGCTGTTCCGAGCGGCTCGACTCATCAAACTGCTCCGGCAGGGGGAGACCATACGCATCCTGCTATGGACGTTTGTGCAGTCCTTCAAGGTACTAATACTAATACTATTACTGCTAATACTACTACTACTACTACTACTACTACTACTACTGCTGCTCCAGCCTTTCCCTGGACTCTCACTGTGGGCACTGACGTTCAGACGAGCAGTGGCCACAGAACAGCAGCCACACTTGGCAGCCGCTCTTCCATCACTCTGCCCCGGGGCGACTGTGGCGGCAGCAGAACTGGACACCGAGTGGAGTGAATGAAAAATATGAACAACTGTGGGCGTCAGGAAACGAGCTGCTCCAAAGAACGATGAAGAGATGAAAAATATGACAGATACTCTTTAGACTTTAACCCTGTGCCCTCTGTGCCCTCCTCTGTGCCCCCTCCTCTGTGCCCTCCTCTGTGCCCTCTCCTCTGTGCCCCCTCCTCTGTGCCCTCTCCTCTGTGCCCTCTGTGCCTCTCCCTGTGCCCTTCTCCTGTGCCCTCTCCTCTGTGCCTCTCCTCTGTCCCTCTCCTCTCTCCTCTGTGCCCTCCTCTGTGCCCTCTCCTCTGTGCCCTCTCCTGTGCCTCTCCTCTGTGCCCTCTCCCCTGTGCCCTCTCCTCTGTGCCCTCTCCTCTGTGCCCTCTCTGTGCCCTCTCCTCTGTGCCCTCTCCTCTGTGCCCCCTCCTCTGTGCCCTCTCCTCTGTGCCCTCTCCCCTGTGCCCTCTCCCCTGTGCCCTCTCCCTGTGCCCCCTCCTCTGTGCCCTCTCCTCTGTGCCCTCTCCCTGTGCCCTCTCCCCTGTGCCCTCTCCTCTGTGCCCTCTCCTCTGTGCCCTCTCCTCTGTGCCCTCTCCCCTGTGCCCCTCCCTCTCTGTGCCCTCTCCCCTGTGCCCTGTGCCCTCTCCCCTGTGCTCTCTGTGCCCCCTCCTCTGTGCCCTCTCCTCTGTGCCCTCTCCTCTGTGCCCTCTGTGCCCTCTCCTCCTGTGCCCCTCCCCTGTGCCCTCTCCTCTCCTGTCTGACCTCTGTGACCTCTGTGCCCAGGCTCTGCCCTACGTGTGCCTCCTCATCGCCATGCTCTTCTTCATCTACGCCATCATCGGGATGCAGGTGAGACTCACACAACAGGGACATGACCTCTGTGTGACCTCTGTGTGACCTCTGTGTGACCTCTCTGTGTGACCTCTGTGTGACCTCTGTGTGACCTGTGTGTGTGACCTCTGTGTGACCTCTGTGTGTGTGACCTCTGTGTGATGTGACCTCTGTGTGTGTGACCTCTGTGTGACCTCTGTGTGACCTCTGTGTGTGACCTCTGTGTGACCTCTGTGTGACCTCTGTGTGACCTCTGTGTGACCTGTGTGACCTCTGTGTGACCTCTGTGTGACCTCTGTGACCTGTGTGACCTGTGTGACCTCTGTGTGTGTGACCTGTGTGTGACCTCTGTGTGACCTCTGTGTGTGACCTCTGTGTGACCTCTGTGTTTGACCTCTGTGTGACCTCTGTGTGACCTCTGTGTGACCTCTGTGTGTGACCTCTGTGTGACCTCTGTGTGACCTCTGTGTGACCTCTGTTGCAGCTCTTTGGTAATCTTGCTCTGGGGGAGGAGGGAGAAATCAACGAACACAACAACTTCAGGACGTTCATCATGGCGCTGATGCTGCTCTTCAGGTCTGAGTCTGGGTCTGGGTCTGGGTCTGGGTCTGGGTCTGGGTCTGGGTCTGGGGGTCTGGGTCTAGGTCTGGGTCTGGGTCTGGTCTGGTCTGGGTCTGGGTCTGGGTCTAGGTCTAAGGTCTGGGTCTGGGTCTGGGTCTCTGGGTCTGGGTCTAGGTCTGGTCTGGGTCTGGGTCTGGGGGTCTGGGTCTAGGTCTGGGTCTGAGTCTGGGTCTGGATCTGGGTCTGGGTCTGGTCTAGTCTGTCTGGGTCTAGGTCTCTGGGTCTAGGTCTGGTCTGGTCTGGTCTGGGTCTGGGTCTAGGTCTAGGTCTGGGTCTGGGTCTGGGTCTGGGGGTCTAGGTCTGGGTCTAGGTCTGGGTCTGGAGGTCTGGGTCTAGGTCTGGTCGTCTAGGTCTGGTCTGGTCGGTCTGGGTCTAGGTCTAGGTCTGGGTCTGGGTCTGGGTCTAGGTCTGGGTCTGGGTCTAGGTTCTGGTCTGGGTCTGGGTCTAGGTCTGGAGTCTGGGTCTGGGGTCTGGGTCTGGGTCTGGGTCGGGTCTGGGGTCTGGGTCTGGAGGTCTGGGTCTGGGTCTGGGTCTGGGTCTAGGTCTGGGTCTGGTCTGGTCTGGGTCTAGGGTCTGGTCTGGTCTGGTCTGGTCTGGGTCTGGTCTGGGTCTGGGTCTGGGTCTAGGTCTGGTCTGGGTCTGGGTCTGGTCTGGGTCTGGTCTGGGTCTGGGTCTGGTCTAGGTCTGGGTCTAGGGGTCTGGTCTGGTCTAGGGGTCTGGGTCTGGGTCTGGTCTCTCTGGGTCTGGAGGTCTGGGTCTTCTCTGGTCTGTCTAGGTCTGGGTCTGGTCTGGGTCTGGGGTCTGGGTCTAGGTCTGGTCTAGTCTGGGTCTGGTCTAGGTCTGGTCTGGGTCTAGGTCTAGGTCTAGTCTGGGTCTGGGTCGGGTCTAGGTCTGGGTCTGGGTCTGGGTCTGGTCTGGTCTGGGTCTGGGTCTGGGTCTGGGTCTGGTCTGGGTCTGGGTCTGGTCTGGGTCTTGGTCTAGGTCTAGGTCTGGGTCTGGGTCTGGGTCTGGGTCTGGGTCTGGATCTGGGTCTGGGTCTGGTCTGGTCTGGTCTGGGTCTAGGTCTAGGTCTGGTCTAGGTCTAGGGTCTAGGTCTAGGTCTGGTCTGGTCTAGGTCTGGGGTCTGGGTCGGGGTCTAGGTCTAGGTCTAGGTCTGGGTCTGGGAGGTCTGGTGGGGTCTGGTCTAGGTCTGGTCTGGGTCTAGGGTCTGGTCTGGGTCTGGGGGGTCTAGGGGTCTGGGTCTGGCCTGGGTCTAGGGGTCTGGGTCTAGGGTCTAGGTCTGGGTCTAGGTCTGGGTCTAGGTCTAGGTCTGGGTCTGGGTCTGGGTCTAGGTCTGGGTCTGGTCTAGGTCTGGGTCTAGGTCTGGGTCTGGGTCTAGGTCTAGGTCTAGGTCTGGGTCTGGGTCTAGGTCTGGGTCTGGGTCTGGGTCTGGGTCTGGGTCTGGGTCTGGGTCTGGGTCTAGGTCTAGGTCTGGGTCTGGGTCTGGGTAGGTCTGGTCTGGGTCTGGATCTGGGTCTGGGTCTGGGTCTAGGTCTGGGTCTAGGTCTGGGTCTAGGTCTGGGTCTGGGTCTAGGTCTGGTCTGGGTCTAGGTCTGGTCTAGTCTGGGTCTGGGTCTGGGTCTAGGTCTAGGTCTAGGGTCTGGTCTAGGTCTGGGTCTAGGGGTCTGGGTCTAGGTCTGGTCTAGGTCTGGGTCTGGGTCTGGGTCTAGGTCTGGGTCTGGGTCTGGTCTGGGTCTGGGTCTCTCTGGGTCTGGGTCCTGGGTTAACAGTTCTGTTATATCTGAGTTTTACTTTAATTTGAAAACAATTCTTCATAAACGTCACATCCAGATGAAAACTGTACATTTATTTTTAGTTTTTTGACTGGATTTTTATTTTAGTCTTTATGCCGAGTGACAGGTGCCAGTCCAGGTGCCAGGTGCCAGGTGTCAGGTGCCAGGTGTCAGGTGTCAGGTGACAGGTGACAGGTGTCAGGTGTCAGGTGCCAGGTGTCAGGTGCCAGGTGCCAGGTGTCAGGTGTCAGGTGCAGGTCAGGTGTCAGGTGCCAGGTGCCAGGTGCCAGGTGCCAGGTGCCAGGTGCCAGGTGCCAGGTGTCAGGTGTCAGGTGACAGGTGCCAGGTGTCAGGTGCCAGGTGACAGGTGTCAGGTGCCAGGTGACAGGTGTCAGGTGACAGGTGTCAGGTGCCAGGTGCCAGGTGTCAGGTGCCAGGTGTCAGGTGACAGGTGCCAGGTGTCAGGTGCCAGGTGACAGGTGTCAGGTGTCAGGTGTCAGGTGACAGGTGCCAGGTGACAGGTGACAGGTGTCAGGTGCCAGGTGACAGGTGCCAGGTGTCAGGTGCCAGGTGCAGGTGTCAGGTGCAGGTGAGGTCAGGTGTCAGGTGTCAGGTGACAGGTGTTCAGGTGTCAGTGCCAGGTGCAGGTGACAGGTGTCAGGTGACAGGTGTCAGGTGTCAGGTGACAGGTGTCAGGTGTCAGGTGTCAGGTGTCAGGTGTCAGGTGTCAGGTGACAGGTGTCAGGTGACAGGTCAGGTGTCAGGTCAGGTGTCAGGTGTCAGGTGTCAGGTGTCAGGTGACAGGTGCAGGTGTCAGGTGTCAGGTGTGACAGGTGTCAGGTGCAGGTGACAGGTGTCAGGTGTCAGGTGTCAGGTGAAGGTGTCAGGTGCAGGTGTCAGGTGACAGGTGTCAGGTGTCAGGTGTCAGGTGTCAGGTGTCACAGGTGTCAGGTGTCAGGTGACAGGTGTCAGGTGTCAGGTGGGTCAGGTGACAGGTGACAGGTGTCAGGTGCAGGTGCAGGTGACAGGTGCAGGTGCCAGGTGCAGGTGCAGTGTCAGGTGCAGGTGACAGGTGCAGGTCAGGTCAGGTGTCAGGTGACAGGTGTCAGGTGTCAGGTGACAGGTGAGTGTGCCAGGTGTCAGGTGTCAGGTGACAGGTGCAGGTGACAGGTGTCAGGTGTTCAGGTGACAGGTGACAGGTGCAGGTGCCAGGTGACAGGTGTCAGGTGTCAGGTGTCAGGTGTCAGGTGTCAGGTGCCAGGTGACAGGTGACAGGTGTCAGGTGACAGGTGTCAGGTGACAGGTGTCAGGTGTCAGGTGACAGGTGTCAGGTGACAGGTGTCAGGTGACAGGTGACAGGTGCCAGGTGACAGGTGACAGGTGTCAGGTGCCAGGTGTCAGGTGACAGGTGACAGGTGTCAGGTGACAGGTGACAGGTGACAGGTGTCAGGTGTCAGGTGACAGGTGTCAGGTGACAGGTGTCAGGTGTCAGGTGACAGGTGACAGGTGTCAGGTGACAGGTGTCAGGTGTCAGGTGACAGGTGTCAGGTGACAGGTGTCAGGTGTCAGGTGTCAGTGACAGGTGTCAGGTGTCAGGTGACAGGTGTCAGGTGTCAGGTGTCAGGTGACAGGTGTCAGGTGTCAGGTGTCAGGTGACAGGTGTCAGGTGTCAGGTGACAGGTGTCAGGTGACAGGTGACAGGTGACAGGTGTCAGGTGTCAGGTGTCAGGTGTCAGGTGTCAGGTGACAGGTGTAGGTCAGGTGTCAGGTGTCAGGTGTCAGGTGTCAGGTGTCAGGTGAGGTGTCAGTGACAGGTGTCAGGTGTCAGGTGTCAGGTGAGGTGTCAGGTGACAGGTCAGGTGACAGGTGTCAGGTGTGACAGGTGTCAGGTGTCAGGTGTCAGGTGTCAGGTGTCAGTGACAGGTGTCAGTCAGGTGACAGGTGTGTCAGTGTCAGGTGTCAGTGTCAGGTGACAGGTGTCAGGTGTCAGGTGACAGGTCAGTCAGTGTCAGGTGTCAGGTGTCAGGTGTCAGTGTCAGGTGACAGGTGTCAGGTGACAGGTGTCAGGTGTCAGGTGTCAGGTGTCAGGTGACAGGTGTCAGGTGTCAGGTGTCAGGTGTCAGGTGTCAGGTGTGGTGAAGGTGTCAGTCAGGTGACAGGTGTCAGTGTCAGGTGTCAGGTGAGGTGTCAGGTGTCAGTGTCAGGTTCAGGTGTCAGGTGTCAGGTGACAGGTCAGGTTTGGGAGGTGGTGTTTGTTAACTTTAGTCAAATTTTCGTTGACCAAAAAGTCTCGCTGTTGTTTCTTTGCAAAAGAATATGTTTAATTTACTCTCTGATCAAGTGTGTGTGTGTGTGTGTGCCCTCTGTGTGTGTGTGTGCCCTCTGTGTGTGTGTGCCCTCTGTGTGTGTGTGTGTGTGTGTGTGTCCTCTGTGTGTGTGTGTGTGTGTGCCCTCTGTGTGTGTGTGTGTGTGTGTGTGTGTGTGTGCCCTCTGTGTGTGTGTGTGTGTGCCCTCTGTGTGCGTGTGCCCTCTGTGTGAGTGTGTGTGTGTGCCCTCTGTGTGTGTGTGTGTGTCCTCTCTGTGTGTGTGTGTGTGTCCCTCTGTGTGTGTGTGTGTGTGCCCTCTGTGTGTGTGTGTGTGTGTGTGTGTCCTCTGTGTGTGTGTGTGTGTGTGTGTGTGTGTGTGTGTGTGCCTCTGTGTGTGTGTGTGTGTGTGCGCGCTGCAGGAGTGCCACGGGGGAGGCGTGGCATGAGATCATGTTGGCGTGTTTGGGAGGAAAAGAGTGTGACCCCGACTCTGGGAACTCGGGGCCGGAGTGCGGCAGCACCTTCGCCTACACCTACTTCGTCTCCTTCATCTTCCTCTGCTCCTTCCTGGTGAGAACGACACATGTGCCCGCGACGCGTGTGCCCGCGACGCGTGTGCCCGCGACGCGTGTGCCCGCGACGCGTGTGCCCGCGACACGCGTGTGCCCGCGACACGTGTGCCCGCGACGCGTGTGCCCGCGACACACCTGTGCCCGCGACACCTCTACCCGCTCCTCTTCCTCTGTACTATAGAGGCTTTGCACCGTCACGTGTCTCCATGACAACAGTACCTACGCCGCCATGACACCAGACACACTGTGTCACTGACTTCAGCAGCGTCGGAGAAACATGGGCAGGTTTTGTTGTGTATTTGTTGTTCTAAATCACAGATGTCAAACATACGGCCCGGGGGCCAGATCCGGCCCTCCAAGACCTTTTAATGTGGCCCTTTTAAAATCAAAAAAAAAATGTCTGTGGTGTTTATTGCAGCAGCGTCTCCAGCGTCTCTGTACGTGGCCCCTCCCACCAGAGCAGCACAAATGAAGACTTGTCTCTTTCCAAACGCTCTTAAAGGACGATCGTTTTGACTGTTGACCGTGACACCCTCATCAGAAAAATGTCCAACATGAGAAAAGTGGAGCCGAGTGCAGGATTTTACAACAAAAATGGACTTATTCCTGTTTACAGACAAGTTCATGTTCAAACTTTGTGTTGAAATTGTATTTTTCTTAAAGTTTCAGGTTGTTCATAATATTATAATATTTGAACTTATTGTTATTTTTGGGGTTTTTGGGTTATATTTGGGAGTTTTCTGATCCAGACACTTTGGATCAAAGTAGTTTGGACACGACCCCGGAACAAAATGAGTTTGACTCTCCTGGTCTAGAAGCTCTGAAAGGATAAAATGATTTGTTTCTTCACTGTTCCTCTGGAAATGACTCATCAGGATCAAACAAGGAAATTATCAAAAAAAAGACGCAGATTATGTCTAGAAACATAAACCACGAAGAGATTTCCAATGGTCCCATCAAGACACCTGAAGTTTCATCAAGATATTTTCTATTTAAATTGTTTCATAGTTTATTTAATTAAAGAATCACATTTACTGAACTAAAATGTCATTAATTTATCCAGGAAAACCTGCACTAGTTTATGATTCAATGAACCCACACTGGCTCCTGTGATCAACACGACGCACGAGTCGAAGAGTCTGTGAGTCGAACCTCGAAAGAATCGACCATGAAAAGATCCTCACGACGTTAGAAAGATCCACTCACAAAAAGAGATTAATTCTAGAAGACAAAGTTGTGGATAAACAAGACAATAAAGAAAACATGGTCCTACGACGAGTGACATGTTTATATGTGCTGGAACATACAGTTTCTACTGCAGATGTTTTCTTTTTACATTTTAGTTCAGTAAATGTGCTTCTCTCATTAAATAAACTATGAAACTATTTAAATAACAAATATCTTGATGAAAGTGACGTGAGTGTGTCTTGATGGGATCATTGGAAATCTCTTCATGGTTTATGTTTCTAGACATAATTCCCGTCTTTTTTTTTTTTGATAATTTCCTTGTTTGATCCTGATGAGTCATTTCCAGAGGAACAGTGAAGAATCGATTCTTTTTATTCCTTTCAGAGCGTCTAGAACAACAAATACACAACAAAACCTGCCCATGTTTCTCCGACGCTGCTGAAGTCAGTGACACAGTGTGTCTGGTGTCATGGCGGCGTAGGTACTGTTGCCATGGAGACACGTGACGGTGCAAAGCCTCTATACTCCCTGTTGAGTATAATACTCCCTGTTGAGTATAATACTCCCTGTTGAGTATAATACTCCCTGTTGAGTATAATACTCCCTGTTGAGTATAATACTCCCTGTTGAGTATAATACTCCCTGTTGAGTGCGGCTGCTCTCCTCTCCGCAGATGTTGAACCTGTTCGTCGCCGTCATCATGGATAACTTTGAGTATTTGACCCGAGACTCGTCCATCCTGGGTCCTCACCACCTCGACGAGTACGTCAGGATCTGGGCCGAGTATGACCCAGCCGCCTGGTGAGTGCCCCCTGACTCCGCCCACTGACTCCGACCCACTGACTCCACCCGCTGACTCCACCCACTGACTCCACCCACTGACTCCACCCACTGACTCCACCCACTGACCGCTGACTCCACCCACTGACTCCACCCACTGACCCACCCACTGACTGACTCCACCCACTGACTCCACCCACTGACTCCACCCACTGACTGTGACTCCGCCCCACTGACTCCACCCGCTGACTCCGCCCACTGACGCTGACTCCGCCCACTGACTCCACCCGCTGACTCCACCCACTGACTCCACCGCTGACTCCGCCCACTGACTCCACCCACTGACCGCTGACTCCACCCACTGACTCCACCCACTGACTTCACCCACTGACTCCACCCACTGACTCCACCCGCTGACTCCGCCCACTGACTCCACCCACTGACTCCGCCCGCTGACTCCACCCGCTGACTCTATCCGCCGACTCCGCCCACTCCAATGATTCAATGTGAAATACAGAAACCTTTGACAGAACCATCTGACCAGAAGCACAGGGACTTAACCAGGACTAAACCAGGACTGAACCAGGACTAAACCAGGACTAAACCAGGACTAAACCAGGACTGAACCAGGACTAAACCAGGACTGAACCAGGACTGAACCAGGACTAAACCAGGACTGAACCAGGACTAAACCAGGACTGAACCAGGACTGAACCAGGACTAAACCAGGACTGAACCAGGACTGAACCAGGACTTACGTGACCACAGATCAGTAAAGTAAAAGTTCCTGTCAGAGGAGGCGGGTCTGGTCTTTGTGCCAGTCCAAAGCCTGGAGAAATGAAGCTCGTGGAAGGGCATCTGACGTAAAAACCTTCACCACGACAGAACGAGACGAGGAGTCAGAATCCTCCAGAGTTTTTGTTGTTTTTGTTTTTTGTTTTATTTTGTTATAAAAAAAAAAAAAGGACCACAGTGTGAAGCGGCACAGATCGCCATGGAAACAAGTTAAAGCTGCACTGCGGAGCTTTTTTCTCCACCTGCCGTCGCCGTGGCTCTCTCTCTGCCTGGAATGTTCCCGCAGTACGGCGCCGTGGAGATACAGTAAATGCCGCGCTGTGGAACATTCTGGACAAAGCGGTAACATAGAGACGAGCCGTAGGGTGTCAGGCCCCCCCCCCCGGGAGCAGAAAAGTTCCGCAGTGCAGCTTTAAGTGTGTTATTTGTGAATGCACAGTAACGGCTCTCGCTCTCTCTCCAAGGTCCAGGACAAAAACACAAACGGAGTCTCTGAACGAACTCTGACTCCAGAGCCACTCCTCCTCCTCTTCCTCCTCCTCTTTCCTCCTCTTCTCTCCTCTCCTCTCTCCTCCTCCTCTCTCCTCCTCCTCTTCCTCCTCCTCTTCCTCTCCTCTCTCCTCTTCCTCCTCCTCTTCCTCTATCCTCTCTCCTCCTCTCTTCTCTTCTCTCTCCTCTCCTCTCCTCCCTCTCCTCCTCCTCTCTCTCTCTATCTGTTTCTTTCTCCTTCTTTCTCTCTATCTCTCCTCTCTCTCTTTCTCTCGCTCTCGCTGTGTCTTCCTCCCTTTTTTTCTCCGTCTCTCTCTTCTCTCTCTGTCTCCCTCCTTTCTCTTTGTGTCTGTCTCTCTCTCTCTGTCTCTCTGTTTGTTTCTCATTCTCTCCCGCTCTCTCTCTTCTCTCTCTCTCCTCTCTCTCTCTCTGTCTCTCCTTCTTTCTCTCTGTCTCTTTCCCTCTCTCCTCTGTCTCTCTCCTCTTTCTCTCTTCTCCTCTCCTCTCTCTTCTCCCCCTCTCTCTCGTCTTTCTGTCTCTCTCTGTCTCTCTCTCCTCTCTCTGTCTCCTCTACTCCTCCTCTACTCCTCCTCTGTGCCCTCCATCTCTCTCTCCTCTCTTCCTCCTCTCTTTCTCCTCTCTCTTCTCTTCTCTCCTCCTCTTTCCTCCTGTCCTCCTGTCCTCCTCTCTCTTCTCTTTTGTCCTGTGTCTGCTTCCTAACCCTCCTCTCCTCTCCTCCTCTCTCCTTCCTCGTCTCCTCTCCTCTCTCCTCTCCTTTCCTCTCTTCTCTCTCCTCTCCTCTCTCCTCTCTCCTCTCTCCTCTCTCCTCGTCTCCTCTCTCCTCTCTCTCCTCTCTCCTCTCTCCTCTCCTCTCCTTCCTCTCTCTCCTCTCCTCTCCTCCTCATCTCCTCTCCTCTCCTCTCTCTCCTTTCCTCCTTCCTCTCTCCTTGTCTCCTCTCCTCATCTCTCCTCTCTCTCCTCTCTCTCCTCTCCTCTCTCTCTCTCCTCTCTCTCTCTCCTCTTCTCTGTCTCTCTCCTCTCCTCTCTCTCCTCTCTCTCCTCTCTCCTCCTCTCCTCCTCTCTCCTCTTCTCTGTCTCTCTCCTCTCCTCTCTCTCTCTCCTCTGTCTCTCTCCTCTCTCTCTCCTCTCTCTCTCCTCCTCTCTCCTCTCCTTGTCTCCTCTCCTCTCTCCTCTCCTCTCTCCTCGTCTCCTCTCTCCTCGTCTCCTCTCTCCTCCTCTCCTCTCCTCTCTCCTCTCTCCTCTCCTTGTTCTCCTCTCTCTCCTCTCCTCTCCTCTCTCTCTCCTCTCTCTCTTCTCCTCTCTCCTCTCTCTCTCCTCTCTCCTCATCTCCTCTCCTCTCTCCTCTCCTTGTCTCCTCTCCTCTCTCTCTCTCTCCTCGTCTCCTCTCTCTCTCCTCTCTCTCTCTCTCTCTCTCTCTCTCCTCCCTCTCTCTCTCTCCTCGTCTCTCTCTCCTCTCTCTCTCTCTCTCCTCTTCTCTCTCTCTCTCCTCTCTCCTGTATCTTCTTCCTAACCTTGCGTCCTTGTCTCCTTCCTAACCTTGCGTCCTTGTCTCCTTCCTAACCTTGCGTCCTTGTATTCTTCTTGCAGCGGGCGCATTCATTATAAGGATATGTACAGTTTATTGCGGGTTATCTCCCCCCCCCTGGGCCTTGGCAAGAAATGCCCTCATAGGGTGGCGTGCAAGGTTTGGACCAGAGCCTGAATGTGCCACTGTAGACGATAGTTTTTTCTTTTTTTTTTGCTTTGTTTTCTTTTTTTAGTTCAGGTTTGCACTTTCATCTCACCATCGAAAGTTTCTGTTTGATGCCTTGGATTGAGAATGTTTTTGGGACGCTGCAGTACCACACTGCCACCAGCATGGGGCACTGCTCGATCAGATCAGACTGGCGTTAGACGCGTCCAGTCCGGTTGTGCTTGCTGTCTCTCTATAGTTTTTTTGTTTTTTTTTGCCTGAGCACAAACACGGTGCATCGTTCTGTGGGGCGGGTTGCGGAGCAGAGACACAGGCAGGGGGCGCCGCTGAGGCAAACGCAGACCAGACGCTACCCGCGGGGCTCGGGGCCGTTTACCCACGACCGAACACGGACGCTTTTGAAAACTTATCTCTGCATTTCCCGGCCCCTGAAACCCGTGGGTAGAGTTTTAGATTTGGAGTGTTTGTATATTTCCGCTCGGAGTCAGATTCAGATCCTCCTGTGCGAACCGGGGAAGCACCGATCCTGCGATACCGATACTCCGATACCACAGCTTTGAGACAGAACTGATCCAAAAGTGTTACGTCTGTGTTGTTTATCGATCGCGTAACTATTCTAAAATCCACTTTATTTCTGTGGCACGTTTCACAAAGTGCTGCACAAACACACAACAATAACGACTATAGAGGCTTTGCACCGTCACGTGTCGCCATGACAACAGTATCTACGCCGCCATGACACCAGACACACTGTGTCACTGACTTCAGCAGCGTCGGAGAAACATGGGCAGGTTTTGTTGTGTATTTGGTTTTTCTAGAAGCTCTGAAAGGAATAAAAAGAATCGATTCTTCACTGTTCCTCTGGAAATGATTCATCAGGATCAAACAAGGAAATTATCGAAAAAAAGACACAGATTATGTCTAGAAACATAAACCATGAAGAGATTTCCAACGGTCCCATCAAGACTCACTCACGTCACTTTCATCAAGATATTTGCTATTTAAATTGTTTCATAGTTTATTTAATTAATTAATAAATGTATTTATTTATTGATTTGATTGGGACAGAACATGTTAATGAACAAACATGACAACATGAATGTAAACACACCGGATTATAGCCTAAGGCTCATTTCCATCCGTTGTCCCAAGGGCCACAGGGGCCAGACACTGAAATATTTCACACTCCACTCATTATACAGTTCCATTATTACACAGTTCCCATAGTCACATACTCCACTCCAGTCCATAGAAAAACTATTCAAATCACAGTGCAGTTACACATGTGACATGTTTGATTTGACCATAACCAAGTGTTTATTTGAGCTTTAAAACAGGTGTATGTGGGACATTCTTTCAGGGTCAGTGGAGACTGTTCCTCAGATTTCCACCTTGTACAGATAAAACATTCTGACCAAAGGTGGTCCGTCTCTGGGGTGTGACCAAGTCTCCCCTGGTGGTGGCTCGCGTGGATTCTTATTGAAATGTCTTTATGTTTAATGTAATTATTTAATGGTGCTGGTGCCAGGGAGTGTAGAACCTTATAAATGAGACAAGTCCTTTTGAGTTTGACCATGTTGCTAAAATCTAGAAGCCTGTGCTTTTTCAGTATGTGACAGCGGTGGTGGGAAATGGGTTTTTTGTCAAGTATTTTTAGACTCTTTTATAGAGGTTTTCAATGGTTTTAAGTGTTGTGGGGCAAGAGACCAAGTAGTTAAGCAGTAATCGATGTGAGACATAATCATAGAATAGAAATAAGTTTTTCCTGATATGACGGAAGTTCTGTATGTTGAACTGGAAAACCTGGGATACTTTTTTAACATGACTTTTGAAGGATAGTGTTGAATCTAGAATTACTCCAAGGTATTTAAATTCTGAGACCAGATCAAGTTCAACTCCATTAAGAAAAACCTTTGATTGCTTCAAATGGATGTGACGTTTTGAGAAGCACATGCAGACATGTAATGAGAGAAGCACATTTACTGAACTAAAATGTAAAAAGAAAACATCTGCAGTAGAAACTGTATGTTCCAGCACATATAAACATGTCACTCGTCGTAGGACCATGTTTTCTTTATTGTCTTGTTTATCCACAACTTTGTCTTCTAGAATGAATCACTTTTTGTGAGTGGATCTTTGTAACGTTCGTGAGGATCTTTTCATGGTCGATTCTTTCGAGGTTCGACTCACAGACTCTTCGACTCGTGCGTCGTGTTGATCACAGGAGCCAGTGTGGGTTCATTGAATCATAAACTAGTGCAGGTTTTCCTGGATAAATTAATGACATTTTAGTTCAGTAAATGTGATTCTTTCATTAAATAAACTATGAAACTATTTAAATAGTAAATACTCTTGATGAAACTTCAGGTGTCTTGATGGACCATTGGAAATCTCTTCGTGGTTTATGTTTCTAGACATAATCTACGTCTTTTTGTCGTTAATTTCCTTGTTTGATCCTGATGAGTCATTTCCAGAGGAACAGTGAAGAAACAAATCGTTTTATCTCTTTCAGAGCTTCTAGAACAACCAAATACACAACAAAACCTGCCCATGTTTCTCCGACGCTGCTGAAGTCAGTGACACAGTGTGTCTGGTGTCATGGCGGCGTAGATACTGTTGCCATGGAGACACGTGACGGTGCAAAGACTCTATAATAAAATGATCAAATAAACGACTAAAATACGACTTTATTTATATCCAATTCAAACTTTAATGTTCTAATAAACCAAACTAATGTTGCTTTATCTGCTTATAACAAATGGTTCAAAATTAACAAATTATCTCTAATTATCTCTGAATGTCAAAAAAAACCCGAATTATATGATTTTTTTGTGGTAAAAAATCTTACCCTAAAATCAAAATTGATTCAAATGAAATAACTCGTGTCTCATCCACCAAATTTCTGGGCGTCGTTGTCGATGATAAAATAAAGTGGAAAGAGCAGTTGACTGTGTGACCAGAAAAATGAACAAATCTCTTGTTGTTATAAGAAAAGTTTGTACATTTCTAGACTCAAAGTCTCCACTTACTTTCTACTATAGTTTAATTTATCCATATTTGTCATATTGTAATAACGTCTGGGCTGCACTTCTCTACGACTCTGAACTAAATATTATTGGTGCAAAAACATTTTGTTCACTCATTCTGTGCCACGAACATCATCTGCTCATTTATTCACTAAACTTAACATTCTTAATATTTATGGGATTAATATTTATCATATCTGTATTTTTATGTATAAAATTCTTTACAATTCAACAACGATCCTCAAACATTTCACATTTTAATTTAAAACCAACGCAGAGATTCATAGATACAAAACTCGTCAAATTCATAATTTTCATGTTCCAAAATTTGACACATCAAGAGCGAAGTTTTGCCGACGACACAGAGACGGGAAATTCTGGAGCAGTTTTCACGTCTGGTTTGTGACGCAGATCAGAGGCGTCGTTTAAAAAGAGTTTGAGGAAATGTTTGATCGTCTTTTAATTGTGGATGTTTCATTGTGTTTTAATCCATGTTTGAATCAAAAGAATTTAATCCATGGTTTTTTAATGTCATATATATATATATATATATATAATATATATATATATATATATTAATATATATATATATATATATATATATATATATTTTTTTTTTTTATTTTTATTTTTTTTATACACTGTGACAATGTAAATTTTTTATGTATTCATAAGGTGGAGGCTTTAACATTTTGCCCTATTGAGTTTTTTTGCCTTTTCCGGCACCGACTTTTTATGTAGTCTGTTTCTTTTTATTGTCATGTTATATGTGCAAAATAAATTAATTAATTAATAAATAAATAATAAATAAAATAATAAAACCAGTAAAATAAAAATAAGAATAAATCACAGAATAGAAATAAAAACCAATAAATAAATGAAATCAATAAAAACAATTTTTTTAAAAAATTTAAAAACACAGAGGAGCACACGACTCACACGGTGTTAAAAGACTTTATATACATCACTTCATACACTTCATTTAAACGTTTAATATTTAACAGAACCTGACGCAGCCTCTGATAGATTAAAAAATAATAATAATATTTTTTTTTAAATAGGTCTGTGAGTGAGTTTGTAATGAATTTAAAACACCAAATTTGGCAAAAATAATCAAAATTGTCCCATAAATATCGGTAGTTTATCGGTGCACGGTTCCTATATCGGCATCGGCCAAATATCAGTCTCAAGTGAGAACAGAACCATATTTGAAAACCGATATTTTATCTTAATAATAATAATAAAATAATAATGCATCAGTTTTATAAAACACTTTTTCTGGACACTCAAAGACTCTTTACAGATTCATTCACTCCAGACCCGGTGGTGGTGCAGTATTACTGCAGCCACAGCTGCCCTGGGACAGACTGACAGAAGTGAGGCTGCCGATCTGCTCCATCAGCCCCTCTGACCAACACCAACACTCACACTCACTCCACTTTCATACTAGACAATGAGGCTGAAGTGTCTTGCCCAAGGACACAACTAGGGATGTGCAAAAATATTGAAATATCGATATATCGTATCGTTTAATGTGATGGTACAGTATCGATATTGTGGGCTGCTGTATCGATATATCGCCGATAGTATTTTTTTTCACATATTTTACTAAATTATTTAGTTCCAGCTACAGTTTTGCTGCTTGTTGAGAGGAACTAAACTCGTCTGTGCGACACATTTGACATTTTTACTGTTTCGACGATTAAAATCGATGTGTTTCATATGAACTTTGCACAAGAAGAAGTTTAACAAAGAAGTTTTTGGGCTTTATTTTTTACCGAAATCGTATTGAGTCAGTTTGAAATGTATCGTACTGAATCGTATCAAATCGTAAACTCACTGTATCGAGGTATCGAGGTATGTATCGTATCGGCAACTTCTTAACCACACCGAGCCCTAGACACAACAACAGTTTTTTTACGACCGGCGCCTCCTGTGGCTCCTGATTTTCCCAGAGTCTCCGTCCAAGTCCAGACCAGGACCCGACCTGGACCAGGACCAGACTCTGAGCTCCTGAGATCTGACGGGATCAGCTTTGACAAACACTAGTACAGATGTAATAATAACTGAAATATGGTGATGTCGTATCATCAAAGTTCTCACAAAAATATCACAATATATCGAATCACAAAAATTACTTTGTTTGAATGAAGAGTTATGATGCAGCAACAGATAAAAAACACAGAGAGAACTTCAGATTCGGGCTGTCAAATTATCACGTTAATTGTGATTAATTAATTAAAGTCATATTTAGCGCGTTATGTTTTTTAATGGTGTTAATCTTATTTTTAATCTGTAACTTTACTGTTTCTGTACAAGAGTTGCCTTATTATAAAATCTGTTTTAATGTGTTGGACACTGCCCACACCCGCCCACATCTGCACTGAGTTTTCTGAATGTCCTGCGCTGCACTGTTTCACGTCGGGTCCCGCGGGTGCAGGACTCTAACCTCATGTTTTATTGTATTTGTATTTTCTAATTATTTAAAGTCTGACAAAAGAACACAGCAGAATGTAAATGTCTGCATCTGTTAAAGTTTGTTAAACAATAAATCACTTTAAGTCACTTTTTAAAAAAAAAATCTATATCAGTCTTTTGATCTGCCACAATAATGTCATAAAGAATTTAAATGAAAATACCTCAAATTGAAGCGTTTCTCAGACATTTTTAGGTGAGATTAAAAAAGAGATTAATTAGATCAAGTAATTACAGATCATAATTAATTAATCTATCTTTTTTTTTTTTTTTTATCTCTTGACAGCACAAACTACATAGACCACAGGTGTCAAACATGCGGTCCGGGGGCCGGATCTGGCCCTCCAAGACCTTTAATCTGGCCCTCGGCTGATTTTCTACTAAAATATTTGAATCATGTACACATCATGTACGTGGCCCCTCCCACCAGAGCAGCACAAATGAAGACTTGTCTCTTTCCAAACGCTCTTAAAGGACGATCGTTTTGACTGTTGACCGTGACACCCTCATCAGAAAAATGTCCAACATGAGAAAAGTGGAGCCGAGTGCAGGATTTTACAACAAAAATGGACTTATTCCTGTTTACAGACAAGTTCATGTTCAAACTTTGTGTTGAAATTGCATTTTTAAATAATATTATAATATTTTGTAAAAGAAAGAGTTCATCAATTAAAAAAGATTTCTGTAATAGATTTGTGTTTCTCTGCACAAATATTTGAACTTATTGTTATTTTTGGGGTTTATATGACATGAGTTTTCTGATCCGGACACTTTGGATCAAAGTCGGTTTGATGACACGACCCCGGAACAAAATGAGTTTGACTCTCCTGACATGGACCATGATCCTTTGCTCCATTTCAGTGCAGACGACAAGAAGAAATAACAGTTCTGACACTTTTAACTCTTAGTTCTTTGGATTAAGTTTTGTCAAGACGAAAAAGAGGAATATTCACAGTTTTAAAATAGTTTAAAATATCGCAGTAAATATCGTACCGTGAGATGTGCATCGTTAAAATATCGTACAGAGAGATTTTGGAGTTTGTTACATCTCTAATCATGAGCTTTCCCAAGATATCGCAATAAATATCGCACTGTGAGGTTCATATCGTATCGTGAGACTTGGATATCGTTACACTTCTAATATCGAGTGATTTTTATTAGATTTTTTCTTGAGTAAACAGTCGTCGTGTGGATCGGTGCTTCCCTGGTCCAAACACACAGAGCTGGTCTGAGTTCGGGGTGGAGTTTGTTCTCGCAGAGAGAAAAACGCACACAGACCGTGGCACAGTCTGAGCCCTCTGACGGGGGAGTCTGTGGTTGGAGCCGCTCTGGGTGTGTCTCTGGTTTTGGGGGGAGTTTGTGGGAGGGGCTTCCACAGGACCTGCCTCCACCAGGGGGCGGGACGACGCACGGAACACGCGCACACACACGTGGGCCTCCATCCTTTTTTGGGGACATTACATTGACTTACATTCATCTCCTGGACACTGACCTCACCTTAAAGAGGGGGTATTCTGCAGAAAACATCTAGAGATCTCTCCCGGGCCCGGTTAGCAGTGTACGAGGCTCCGCCCACGAGCCTACGCCCCACCACGCTCACACACAACAATACACGCATCAAGAATCTCAGACTTCTGGTCATTGCGCAATTCATACTGGGAAGGATTTTCTGAAAAAGTGAACATCAAACCTCCATGTTTGTTTTCCCAGTGGGACGTGTCTATTGTCAAAGTCGATCTTTTTAAGTCTTTTGAATCATATCACTTTTGTTTCTGGTTCTGATATTGTCATATTTTAGTTTTGGGATTCGGACGTTGTAATTCTGTGGTTGTTGGATCCTAACAGCGGAAAACGGCTCGAGAAATTGGTTTGTGAACTCTGAGGTCGTGGTTCTCGACCGGAAAAAGGCGTCTTGTCGTCTCCGGGTGGAGAGTCTCTGCCTCAAGTGGAGGAGTTCAAGTATCTCGGGGTCTTGTTCTGGAGTGAGGGGAGGACGGAGCGTGAGATTGACAGGTGGACAGGTGCAGCGTGGGCAGATTGACAGGTGGACAGGTGCAGCGTCTGCAGTGATGCGGTCGCTGTATCGTTGTGGTGAAGAGGAGCTGAGTCGAAAGGTGAAGCTCTCGATTTACCGGTCAGTCTTCGTTCCTCCTCTCACCTCTGGTCATGAGCTCTGGGTAGTGACCGAAAGGACGAGATCGCGGATACAAGCGCTCGAAATGAGTTTCCTCCGCAGGGTGTCTGGGCGTCTCCCTTAGAGACAGAGTGAGGAGCTCAGTCACACGGGAGGAGCTCGGAGTAGAGCCGCTGCTCCTCCACGTGGAGAGGAGCCAGTTGAGGCTCGGGCATCTGTTCCGGATGCCTCCTGGACGTGTCCCTCAGGAGGTGTTCCAGGCATGTCCCACCGGGAGGAGGAAGACCCAGGACACACTGGAGGGACTATGTCTCTGGACTGGCCTGGGAACACCTCAGGTCCCACTGGAGGAGCTGGAGGACGTGTGTGTGGAAAGGGAAGTCTGGGAGTCCCTGCTTAGACTGATGCCTCCACGACCCGACCCTGGATAAGCGGAAGAAAATGGAATGGAACTCCATAAATGCAAAAGTGAATCAGATGTGTGTGACTCAAACCTCTGTTCAAACTGTTTCTCTTCACAACGGAATTGAAAAATAGTGAAAGGTGAAGGTGATGGGCAGGATTGATCCACAGGAAGAACCACAAAAAGGAAACATTTGTCTGACTAAGAAATCATCCTGAGTTTACAGAGAACATTTTGTATGTGGAGCAACAACAAAACAAAATCCCGTTTGTTAATGTAGAGGAGCAGAAGACAAACAGACTGAGCTGCACTTTCTTGTTCTTGTGGTTTTACACAAACATCACGTCTTGGTCTTTGCAGTGGAAGGTGTTTCTTGGTGAACAGTTGGAGACTTTCACTTTGGCGTTGACTTTTTCAATTCGTAACCGAGGTTGAGTGAGGAATCGGGGTTTTGGTTTGTTGTGGCTCCACATACAAAATGTTCTCTGTAAACTCGGGATGATTTCTTAGTCAGACAAATGTTTCCTTTTTGGTTCTTCCTGTGGATCAATCCTGCCCATCACCTTCACCTTTCACTATTTTTCAATTCCGATGGGAAGAGGAACAGTTTAAATGGAGGTTTGCAGTCATTATATTAGTTATGAAGTTCACAAACAAATTTCTCGAGTCGTTTTCCGCTGTTAGGATCCAACGACCACACAATTATATATATATATGACGTCCGAATCCCAAAACTAAAATATGACAATATCAGAACCAGAAACAAAAGTGAAATGGTTCAAAAGACTTGAAAAGATCGACTTTGACAATAGACACGTCCCACTGGGAAAACAAACATGGAGGTTTGACGCTCACTTTTCCGGAAAATCCTTCCAGGTATGGATTGCGCAGTGACCAGAAGTCCGAGATTCTTGATGCGTGTGTATTGTCACAAAAAACATGACACAAAACTGAACGCAGCGACTGGACAAACATGATGTGACGTGCAGGAGTTTCACGAACACCGATTGTGTTGTGATGTGAAACGTTTAAAACTTTTTTTGTGTAAATACAGGATTTTCAAAACAACAAAAGGAAACACGGTGATTTAAATACGCGACGAGTTACAGTGAAAACGCCAACACAAACTTCAGGCCTGTGTTTACCTCGTCTTTAACACCCGACAGAAGTGAAATACCCCCTCTTTAACCACAGTCACTACTCACCTAACCTGTTTTAACCCATACCTGAACTTTAAACACGCTGCTGATCAGACAAAAGGACGTACGTCGTGGGGACCTGCCTTTGTCCCCGTAAGGGAGGCAGGTCCCCACGAGTGTGTGCAGATTTTAGTCCCCCACAATGTGACAAACACCTGCCAGCTGTACGCACACGACACACACACACGAAAAGGAGCCGACGTCACGTTCAGCGTCCAGCTCGAAGCTCCCGTATCACACCGTGCTCCCGTCTGCTCTGACGTCGTTTCCTCGTCACAAAAACCTGGAGTCGAGTTTGTTTCATTCACATGTTTAACTCTGAACATTTACACTTTAAAGTTTTTCTCTCAAACTGAAAACATTCTGGTCAACTCATGGTGCGTTCGTTATCCATCCAACTCAGAGTTCGGAGGACGTCGACAAGCGACAAGAACTGACAAGACCCTTTTCTTCACAAGGAGGAACTCGGACGAACTGAGGCCCCGTTCACACTAGTTCATATCGAGTGGTTTTGGTTGTGTGTATAGTGTTCGTCCACATTAATCCGACTCAAGAGACGGAAAGATCTGGTGCCTCCAGCTCCACGAGTTCATGTTGATCCAGATGTGACAGGGACTGTGTGACTCCTGAAAACTCTGATACTCTGATGTAGTTCTGTCACCGCCGACTCATTCACCACAAAACACTAAGGCTGCGTTCAGATGCACCTGAAGTGACCCAAATCCGATTTTTTGGCCCCTATGTTCCTGTATCTGATCTTTTAATGTCAGTCTGAACCACACAGATCTGATGTTTTCAAACATGACCCAGGACACTTGGATCTGTGCTCCTGAAACTGATCCATATCTGATCTTTAACATGTGACTTGAGTGTGAACAGTCAGGTCACATTCATCCACCTACACGTCATCAACAAGACACAAACGTCACTATTCTGCACTGAAGTAGAGAAAACTGTTCATGATCCATGTGACTGAAGTGAAGCACATCTCCACTCACCACAAAACACCACCACCAAAAACCTGGTCCTTCTCCTTCTCAATCTCCTCCTTAAAACAAGTCAGTTGTTCATGTTGTGGCTCCGGTACGAGAGGAACTTTAAAATCTCCAGGTGCTCGATGCTGCGTCCATGTTTGTTCAACTTGTGTAAACACAGAGACGCTCGCTGCGGTTGACGTCGTCGTGTCTCCAGTGTCACATGTGGGACACTTTTGGACCGTTTAATGTTCACACTGGAGTCACACACAAGTCACATTTAACTGGAAATGTGAACCACCTCGAAAAAACATCAGAATTCACCAAAAAATTTGAATTGAGCGTTAAACCTGCAGACTGAACGTCGACTAAAACACCACTCCTACGCAGAATAGTGACGTTTGTGTCTTGTTGATGACGTGTAGGTGGATGAATGTGACCTGACTGTTCACACTCAAGTCACATGTTAAAGATCAGATATGGATCAGTTTCAGGAGCACAGATCCAAGTGTCCTGGTCACATGTGAAAAAATCGGATCTTTGTGGTTCAAAGATCAGATACAGAAACATAGGGGCCCAAAAATCAGATCTGGGTCACTTCAGGCTGCAGACTGAACGCAGCCTAAGTAACTGCCGGCTTCACAGCTCTTTCCTGATTGGCCGGTTTGCGCTCTACAACTTCCGGGGTTTTTGTGAACCGTCTAGTGTTTTATGATTCCTGACCTCGTCGCTGGAGAGAAATAGGCGGTGCCAGACTGACTAAAACATCTCTAGAGTCACAAACAGAAAACGAACAACAACAACAAACAACAATAACAGTTTTCTGTCTGGCGTCTACGTTTTTCTCCGAGTCGGACACGAGAAACATAATAAAACTCCTGAAGCGCGGACGCGGCGTCGTGTCCGAGATCCGAGCGGGAGACGGATGGATAAAAGAACGCACCGTAACGCCGCCGCCTCATGACATCACGAGGTGGGACAGAGCGTTTAGAGCTTCGGAGATGCGGACAGACTAAAAATAAAAGATTTACTCAAACACGTGAATGAAACAAACACGACTGCGGCTCAGTTTGCGATGAGGAAACGGCGTCGGACCTCAGATCTCACGGGGTCTGTTTGGTGTCGTACGGGAACTTTAAGCGCCGCGAACCTCAAGACACGGTAAAAACTCCACACTCTCCCAGAGGAGCCTGAACGCAGCATCCCCCAGAACAGACCAGTCTAACCCTCCTCTCCTCCTCTTCCTCTTCCTCCTCTTCCTCTCCTCTTCTTCTGCGACTCTCCTCTGTCCTGAATCCAGCCCCGTGTTTCTTTAATAACTGTGTTTTTCCTCTGTGGCTCTGTCTCTGTGGTGTTTCCCAAACCCGTGTGTGTGTGTGTGTGTGTGTGTGTGTGGTACTGTTTGTCCCTGTGTGTGTGCGTGTGTTGTGTGTGTGTTGTGTGTGTGTGTGTGTCGCGGCGCCCCCCAGTGGCCGGATCACTTACTCAGACATGTATCAGATGTTGAGGCACATGTGTCCTCCGCTCGGCCTGGGCAAGAGGTGTCCTGCCCGGGTCGCCTACAAGGTAGCCCGCCCCCGGTGCCCCCCCGCGCAGCCCCTTTTACACTGTCGCCACGGCAACAGCAGCAGGGAGCCGCCGCCCCCCTACACCCCCCCACCCCCCCCCCACGCCCCCGACAGGCGCTTTCACCTGTCGCGCACAGGGCCAAAAGCTCAGTGCCGTCGGTGTTGATGCTTTGCAGCGACGTCGCGCCGGAGGAATCGGCCCTGAGCGTCTCTGATCTGGACGAGGTTTTCAAACTTACATCAGGTTCTTCATCTTGTTTTCAGATTTATTTTCGACTCACTCGTTCTGAAACGCTTCATTCTCGTCGAGAGGAAGTTTTTTTTAACCCTCACAGCACCGCCGAAAGATTGAAGTCGACAAGATGTTCCTCGGAATAAAACGGACGATTTTCTAATAGGGTCAGATTTCATTCAGGTTAAACCAGGTCTAAATGAGGTCTGAACCAGGTCTGAACCAGGTCTGAACCAGGTCTAAACCAGGTCTAAACCAGGTCTAAACCAGGTCTAAACCAGGTCTGAACCAGGACTAAATGAGGTCTGAACCAGGTCTGAACCAGGTCTAAACCAGGTCTAAACCAGAGGTCTGAACCAGGTCTGAAACCAGGTCTGAAACCAGGTCTAAACCAGGTCTAAACCAGGTCTAAACCAGGACTAAACCAGGTCTAAACCAGGACTAAACCAAGACTAAACCAGGTCTAAACCAGGTCTAAACCAGGTCTAAACCAGGACTAAACCAGGTCTAAACCAGGACTAAACCAGGTCTAAACCAGGTCTAAACCAGGACTAAATGAGGTCTAAACCAGGTCTAAACCAGGAAAACCAGGTCAAAACCAGGTCTAAACCAGGTCTAAACCAGGTCTGAACCAGGTCTAAACAAGGACTAAACCAGGTCTAAACAAGGACTAAACCAGGTCTAAACCAGGTCTAAACCAGGACTAAACCAGGACTAAACCAGGTCTAAACCAGGTCTGAACCAGGTCTAAACAAGGACTAAACCAGGTCTAAACCAGGTCTAAACAAGGACTAAACCAGGTCTAAACCAGGTCTAAACAAGGACTAAACCAGGTCTAAACCAGGTCTAAACCAGGACTAAACCAGGACTAAACCAGGTCTAAACCAGGTCTAAACCAGGTCTAAACCAGGACTAAACCAGGTCTAAACCAGGTCTAAACAAGGACTAAACCAGGTCTAAACCAGGTCTAAACCAGGTCTAAACCAGGTCTAAAAACCAGGTCTAAAACCAGGTCTAAACCAGGACTAAGAAAATCTAAATTGAACGTTTTAGGAAAAAACCTCTGGCGCCTAAAAGTTTAAGATCACTTATAAAGTAAAATCCGTGCAGCGAGATCATTTCACTTATTTTAAGTCATTTTCTGAGAGTTTTAATTGTTTATAAACCTTATTTTTGCAGTGTACCTGTGTGTCTATGGTAGAATGTTCAGCAGTTGCCATGGAGACACAGATACAAACATGAACAAAAAGCCTAACACGCTCTGAAATAGTTTGAAAAGTTTAATTTTCAACTAAAACGTGATTATGACTGAAAAACTGTTGCTTTGTGACTGTAATGTTCTTTGAGATAAACTTGTTTAACTGTTCAGTCCAGTCAAATTTATTTCTGTAGCACATTTTATAAACATTTGAGTTTCCAAAGTGCTGCACAGACAAATTAATACAATAAAATACAGTAAACCATAAACAAAAACAAATAAAAATAAGTAAAAAATAAAATAATAAAAGTGTTAAAATGTATAAAGCTAAAAATGATTTAAAAATATATATAGATAGAATTAAAAATAAATAACAAAATTAAATAAAAGACATAAAAGGTGTTAAAATCCAGAGAGTAAAGACGTGTGGAGGCAGAGTGTTCCAGAGTTTGAGTTCGGTCACAGAGAAAGTCCGGTCCTCCTGGTTTTCAGTCTCGTCTTAGGCCCCACGAGCCGGAGCCGGACCTCGGACCTCAGAGTGAACCTTGATGAGCTCCGAGACGTAATGTGGGGCCAGAACAATTCAAAAATTTACAAACAAACCAAAAAAAACAACTTAAAATCAACTCTAAATCGAACGAGGATCGACGTGATCTGTTCTCGTTTTCTGGTCCCCGTTAAAAGTCGCGCCGCAGGGTCCAGATAAGTCGGTTCTTCGTGGTCAGACTGATTTAAAACAAAGCTCAAAAAAGGTTAAAGTCTAAACAGAAGCTTCAGACAGAGCGGTGCCTCCAGTTAGCGTCAAACCTCGGGGAACATCGATGACGTGCGCTGCAAAGTATCAACGCTCCACGTGACGGAAAAACCTCAAAGAAACAAAGCCAAGAGTTGAGAAATCTGTAGCGGGATTTCTTTTATTTGTCGTCTCCGTACCTCCAGTGGTGCGCCGTTAGCTTGCTAGTGCCCCTCCACTGTAGTCCCAGCGGCAGAGCTTAAAAGTGCTTAAAACTCTGGCTCATGTTGAGACGCAGGAGTTTCCCCCTCGCCGTGTAAAAGGGGCTGCACCGCCCTTGTCCTTCGTCTCCAGTTCTCCCAGTCTGTGTGCTGGTGTGGTGGTGGTCTGGTGGTCTGGTGGTTTTGGTTTTGGTGGTCGGCTCCTCCTCTCTCGGCCGGTGGAGGGTCCGGGCTTCTCTGTGCAGTGACAGTGGTTTTTTTGCGTCCACGGCGGCGAGACGGAGCGCTCTGCTGTTCTCCTGTGAGCCACACGGCCACAGCCGCACCCCCGCGCCCGCCCGCCCGCCCGCCCGCCGCTCCCCGTTCGCCGACCCTTCGCGAACGGGACGAGGAGGAGGAGGAGGACGTCGGCGCGCGGCTGCGGCTGTGGCCTCGAGCATAAACGAGGGGGTAGGAAACGCGCCCGGACCCGTGTGGCGAAGCTCCAGACTTCAGGGGACGGGCCGCAGATCTGAACGCAAAGTGCGCCAAGAGTTTTTAAGCACCGACGCCGTGGGCACAGAAGCGGCAGCAGAGTCCGGGTTCAGTCCTCCGCCCGTCGCCGCCGTGGACTGAATATTCAACTCTCGCACTCACCCAAACACACGCCACACACACACACGCTGCCCCGCACCCAACGCAGGGACCTTTAAACACGCTGAACGCAGGATCACAGCTCAGATCATTTCACCTCTTCTTCTCTCCTCCTCTTCTGTCTCACCTGAAACACCTCGGCTCCTCTCATCGTTTGTCTCCAGTTCCCCGTCCTCTTTCTCTCTATCCTCTCTCCTGTCTCCTCTTTCTTCTTTCTTCTGTCTTCTCTCCTTTTCTCTCTCATCGTTTGTCCATCCCATAAAAACCCTCTGACCCCACGTCATCCTTCAGCCTGAGGTCCTTTAGCAGCAGACAGACCCCGAGGACAGACTCCCTGACTCTCCCTGACTCTCCCTGACTCTCCCTGACCCTCCCTGACTCTCCCTGACTCTCCCTGACTCTCCCTGACTCTCCCTGACCCTCCCTGACCCTCCCTGACCCTCCCTGACTCTCCCTGACCTCCCTGACCCTGACTCTCCCCTGACTCTCCCTGACCCTCCCTGACCCTGACTCTCCCTGACTCTCCCTGACTCTCCCTGACTCTCCCTGACTCTCCCTGACTCCCTGACCCTCCCTGACTCTCCCTGACTCTCCCTGACTCTCCCTGACTCTCCCGACTCTCCCTGACCTCCCTGACTAGTCACCATAGACTGTGAACACGAACGGACGGACGTCGCCAACCCGTTCCTTCGAGCTCCGGCTGCTTCGGTTCACTTCGAGTTAAAAAAGTGTGGTCTTAAAACGTTTGTATTAACTCGCTCTACGTGATCCTGAGGTTTTTATTCCACTATTTTGTGCCTAAAAGATCTGAACATTAACAACAGACCAGTCAGGTTTGAGAGAACGTTTCCACAACGGCCAGAAGTCCAGCGCTGTAAGGTTTGTGGAACTTCCGGTTAAAGGTTTTCTGTGTAAATGTGTGTGTAAATGTGTGTCGTATTTTCCAGCAGCTTCATAAATCTCATAAAAATCACCAAATCTTCAACCAACAAACTCCACAAAGGATAAACATTCTTCATGAACAATTTATCCACAACGATCAAGAGAAGAAAGAACAAAACTTAAAGGAAACAACGACGACCACATTAGTCGCACAACAAACTCAACTCATGTTATGATCCTGAAGAAAACAAGTAATAAGTAACTTTTTTCACTCAGACTCATTCTAGAATTAAAATTAAAAATCTATTTCATGTCGATATTTGCACAGACAGAGATTTGTACAGTTTAAATGTTACAGATGTTCACAGATTATTTCTCCAACGTTCAAACTGCACAAATCTCTGTCTGTGCCAATGTCAACATCATGAAATCCATTTATAATTTTAATTCTAGAATCAATCTGAGTGAACAAGTTACTATTTATGAATTATGGCAAAAGGAGAAATTCAGTTTGTCAAATGGACAAAAGTTTATTTGGTCAAAAACGTTTCTCAGCTCGTCCGAACCTCTTCTTCAGTTCTGTTCAGACGCTGGTGGACACTTCCTTATATCTGTCTGAAGGGAGGAGCTAACTACACTGAACCTCCTCTGAAACTAACACACACTCGTTTACAGTTTGTGTTTGTAGCTCGGCCTGTTGAACTTGAGCGTTGGGTCTTGTGCAGAATCGTTCGGGGACATAATGGAGCTTTCACACCTCTGGTCCTTGTAAGAGAATTTAAGTCATTTATCTTCCACGTACATCTCAGTTTAACATCGACACAAAACCTTTATTTACACCTTGATCTTCCCTTGGCACCATTGGCACCACTTTCTAAACTGTGGCATATTGCTGAATAACCGGTGCCTTCTGGTCTTCATAGTCTCATCAGTCGCTTCATAAACCTGTTCCTCAGAGTCAAGGGGCTTGAACACTCAAAGATCACACTCTGTTCACTTTATTGATGGTAAATAAACGTCTCCTGCGTAAGACGTCCAGTTGGTCTCCAGCCTTTTTACTTCCACCCTTCGACAACAGTCCTGACCTGACTACACCTGCTGTTATTCTTCTGTTATTCTGTTCAGACCTGAAACTGTAAACAAGTGTGTGTTAGTTTCAGAGTAGTTTCAGTGTAGTTAGCTCCACTTTCAGCAGATATAAAGAAGTGTCCACCAGAGTCTGACCAGAACTGAAGAAGAGGTTTGGATGAGCTGAGAAACACTTAAAAACAAGGGGGACAGGGCCTTCTCTGTGGTTGACCCTGAGCTCTGGAACACTCTGGAACACTCTGGAACACTCTGGAATACTCTGGAACACTGCTCTGGAACACTCTGGAATGCTCTGGAACACTCTGGAACGCTCTGCCCCCCATGTTCGAACAGCGCCCACAGTGGAGAGTCGTCTTAAGACCCACTTTTATTCTCTGGCTTGTAACACTGCATGAGCTGTGTGGTCCCCTGTGTTTTTTATTTTATTTTATTTTATTTTTTATTTTATTACTTTTTTTTTTATTATTACTATTATTATTTTTTTATTTATATTATTATATTTTTTTATGTACTTTTATTGGTTTTATTTATTTATTGCTATTCTATGATTTTGCTCTTATTTTATTTTAATGGTTTTATTATTTTAAGTCTAGTATGATTTTTTTTTTTAGTTTATTTTATTATTTTATTATTGTTATTATTATGTATTTGTGCAGCACTTTGGAAATTGTTTGTTTGTGAAATGCGCGACAGAAATTCAAAGTGGATTGGATTTTTGACCAAATGAACTGAATTTCTCACAGATTTCACAGATTATTTCTCCAACATTCAAACTGCACAAATCTCTGTCTGTGCCAATATCATAATTCTAGAATCAGTCTGAGTTAGCAGCATTACTTATTCCGTCTGTTTTCTCCAGGATCAGAACATGAGTTGAGTTTGTTGTGTTACTAATGTGTCGTCGTTGTTTTCTTTATGTTTTGCTCTTTCTTCTCTTGACAGTTGTGGATAAATTGTTCATGTTAGAATGTTTCTCCTTTGTGGAGTTTGTCGGTTGAAGATTTGGCGATGGGGCAGATTTATGAAGCTGCTGGAGAATAAAACACACATTTACACACACATTTTGACACAGAAAAGTTCGCTGGATTTCCGGCCGTTGTGAAAAAGGTCCGTTTGGTCCCTGGTTGCAGATTTGCCGTTCTAGCTCCTCCCCTCGATGAGCTGCGTTCGGTTGCGGGGCGACGTCGCTCTCCTTTAGTCCACGTCGTTGTACAGTCTATGGTAACTACCGGAGCTTTTATAGACCCTGGACCTGAACCAGGCTTTAGTTCGTACCCACTCTGGTGCCATCTGAAACAGGGAACGTCACGACTCTTCGGAGGGTTTGCCTAGAGTGACCAGACGTCCTTATTTACCCGGGACAGTCCCAGTTTTGAGCCTGTGCAGATTTATCCAAAACCACTGATTTGTCCCAGTTTTATACAAGAAATGTCCCAAATTTTGTCCAATTTTACCCCCGTCATCAGTAAAGAGCGGCATTTATTTAGGTAAGATGCAGAAACGCTGCTTAAAAACGACGAAGATGCAAAGAAAATCTGACTATGCTGATGATTTATGACTCGTTTTGCAGTTTTATTATCACCAACCACCACAAACAAGGGACGTCCCAGTTTTTCTGTTTGAAAATCTGGTCGCCTTAGGTTCACCAACAGGGATAGTCCAGTCCGTAGACCTTTAGACCTTTCGTCCTTTAGTCCTTCAGTCCTTTAGACCTTTCGTCCTTTAGTCCTTCAGTCCTTCAGTCCTTCAGTCCTTCAGTCCTTTAGACCTTTAGACCTTTAGACCTTTCGTCCTTTAGTCCTTTAGAGCTTCAGTCCTTTAGTCCAGCGCTGGTCCTTCTCCCTCAGAGCCACTAAAGACTAAACTAATCTGAGCTGATGTAACTTCTGTCCGTGTGGTCCAGTCCTCGTCTTGTTCTGAAGTCTCACTCAGTGTCTACAAGTTTCTCTGTGTTCCGATGTAATGTTTACTTTGGTTTATTCTTTTACCTGTTTACCCCTCTCTGCTCACTCCCCTTTTTCTCTGTGAAGCCATCGCTCATCGAGTTCCACACTAACAGCGCCCCCCCTCCCCCCCCTCCCCCCGTCCCCCGTCCCCTGTCCCCCCTGTGCCCACAGTCTGAACACTGTCCAAACTCTCCTCTCCTTTTACCACAGTCTTCTCTAACGTCGTCAGCTGCAGCCGTTTGGCATTGAGAGAGACCTCGATACCGCAGTCTTTTTTTTTTTTTTACAAACGGACTCAAACCGTCTGTACAGTCGGATAGAATAGAGTGTATAAACATGATACTCTCTCTCTGCGGCGCTCGGCTGTGCCCGTCTCGTGGATTGGCATGTGCATGTGGGCAGAGCATGGTTGGTTGGCTGCATGGCTGTAGATGCATGAAGCGCTGGATGTTCGGCTGATGCCCTGCGCCCGCCCACTCTCGGCCCGGGGCATGCCCAACACGATCTCCACACACACCCCTCACCATCCTCCGTGTGCCATAGTGAGTGCCCAACGCTCATGTTCGGAGGTAAACCCCATGGAAAGCCCCCGGATACGAACGGCCCTGTTCTATCCACGCCGGTCTCCATGGGCTCTACCCGGAATAGATTTGTACAGACAGACAGGGACCCTCCTTACAGGTAGGGGGAGCTCTATAGCGGACGCCTCAGTTCAGCTCAAACCGCAGTCTCCTGTGACACGAGAAGACGCCAGTGATACGTTTATTTTTTTTGTTCTCCATTCTTAAATCTTTGTCTCGTAAGGACTTCAATTAAGCGCCTTAATTGCAGTCTGTGTGGGGTGGGCTGGTGTTTTTTTGTGTAGATCCTCAGATTTGTGTTGAGAAAAACGAGATGTGTGAATGCGCCGCAGCATTCACACATTTAGGGAACATGGGCACAGGTTGGGCCGGACGCCGTGGCGGCTCCGGGTGTTCCTCCTTGTGGTTGGCGCTCTCACAGTTGCTTAGCGGCAGATCGGCTGTGCTGTTGAAGAGTATCACTGGAGAAAAGCAGGAGACGTTTAAAGACGCGTCCAAATTGTCGCGCCGCGGCTCACGCACGCTCACGTTTACGCGCAGGACGCACGAGGCGAGTCGTACGGCGTAAAAAAAAGTGCCTCCGTTGTGACGCCGCAGCATTTTACGGGGTCGCTGCTTTGAGCCTGAGATGGAGGACAAAGCCGTGGACTGAGGGGACGATGTAATTCCTCATCCGTCCAGCAGAAAAGGTTTCAAAAGTAAAAAGCATGTTTCAAATCTCGTTCATGAACTATTTTATACAATAGAGAAACTAAACACACACAGAAGACGTTCAGACGCAGGTTTACAGTCGGAGTCCGTGCACCATTCGCTCTTTTGAATTTCATTTAAGAACGAAAAACAATAAAATGGGAAAACTGTTTGTTATTTCATGGTAAAGGAGAAATTCAGTTTGCCGACTGGACCAAAGTTTCTCAGCTCGTCCAAACTTCTGCTTCTTCAGTTTTGGACGCTTCCTTATATCTGCTGAGCTTTTAGATTCCTTTTCCAGCTCTGAATTTCTCCTTTGCCGTGGATTCTACCTTGACGACTGAGCGATTTTTCACACATCTTGAGAACAATTAAGATCCAGCTGCCGTTGAACTGATTAGAAAGCTGGAAAAGGAAACTAAAAGCTCAGCAGATATAAAGAAGTGTCCACCAGTGTGTGACCAGAACTGAAGAAGCAGAAGTTTGGATGAGCTGAGAAACTTTTGTCCAGTTGACAAATTGAATTTCTCTTTTGCCGTGGATTCTACCTGATTGACGAAGGGATTTTTCACACAGTTTGTTATTTCATTATTCTGTTTTAGTGTCTCCGATTCCAATTTTGACATTTTATTCTCTTGTTTAGTTGTCCCAGAAGATCTACTGCTAGAAGGACTCACCTGAGAAATCGTTGCAGTTTTGTGCACAAACATGTCTCTTCTTTCATAGAGACACGTTTACTTTCACGTCTCAGAAAGTCACTGTTGAACTTCATGACGAGAAACAGGAACAGATCCACTTTCGGTCCACTTTGTATTCCGTATTCGCTCGCTAAGCAGTAGAACTTGCTGGGCAAATAAACCAGAGACAATAAAATATCAAAATTGAAATAGGCACGGTTATGGGTGTAATGGTTCACACCTCAGTTTTGAGGTCACAGATCGGTTCATGTTTTGGTACAGTATGGGAACAAAATGCAAAACCATTTGTGTTCATATCAAACCAACAATTACTTTGACATTTTACAAATGGGAAAATAAACTAAATGCAATCCAAGTGTTGCTTGGTAAAACTAATAAGTTAAATAAAATATTGTTCAATAACCAACAAACATGTGAAATATTATTTAAAAAAATATTATTATTTTCAAAAAGTAAAGCAGCACTAACTGTTCCAGCATGAACTTTTACTCAAGCGTCAGAGTTTTGGCCAGAAAAAAAAACATCTTGTGTCCACATTGTCTGCAGTAAGAGCAGATCTGCTGCAGGTACAATGTCCCAGCGACTGAAAATAAACTTTTGCTGGGGTCAGAGGTCACGGGTTTGGGGTGGGGTGGGGGGCATGGAGATTCTGTGCCAGCGAAAGGTGAAAGTGAGGACCCCAGTGCAACGACAGTAGTTTTGTGAGGATTAATGTGGTTCAGGGGGAAGTGGTCAAATCAGGGGGGCAGTTGTTGTCACGGCGGTCGCTGTAACTCTAAAGCGCCACGGGAAACTCTGCCCCAATCACAGACGAGTTCCTGGTGAAAAAAAGAGTTGAGTCTCTGTGGAGCTGCACATGTAGAGGAGGAACGTAAACACACACAAACTGAACAAACTCGCTCATGCACAGAACTGCAACGACCACAACAACCTGAAACTGAATCGGTTCGGCACAAAAACATGAACCGTTACCTTTAGACACGATGGCTGTTTTCTGATTTGGGTCATTTGAAATCATCTTTAAATTAAAGAAGCAGAAGTTGAAATCTATATTTTTTTGTTTGACTCTAAAACACAAACATGAAATAACAAACTGTTTCCCATTTTATTGTTTTTCGTTCTTTACTGAAATTCAAAAGAACGACTGGTACACGGACCCATCGACCGTCCACAGATTTTAACGGACAGTTTGAATAGAGGTGTGAATGAGTAAAAAAAACAATCTGTATTGAACTCAAATGTTGGTTTTCTGTGCAGTGAAAAAGACATAATCACCGGTAAAGTAAGAAAGTCTGTTTACAAGTATCTTCAGTCACAGACACGAGAAGAGTCTGGCACCTTACACCAGAACTCGACAAGACTAGAACGAACATCGAAGCAGAGCAGTGTCTCCTTAAACGTTTCTCTTTGGGCCAGGACTTATTTAACTCTGTGGTGTGTCAGAGCAGTAGAACCAAAAGTAAACGGCTTCTGTGTGGAAACTGATGAAAAGTTTCCATCAAAAACAAAAAAAAACGGTCCAAGGACTTAAACCTGAAACCTTCATCTTACCTTCTGTCCATCGCAGCGTCACACGAGCCCTTTAAAATGCTGTTACGTCACACGAGCTCGGCCCGTTGAGCGTAAAGATCTGGTCAAACAAACATCTGGTCAAACATCTGGTCAAACATCTGGTCAAACATCTGGTCAAACATCTTGGTCAAACTGTGGCAGAAGTCTATGGAGCTCTCTCTCCCCCCCCGCCCGCCCCCTTGCCCCCCTCCCCCCCGTCCCCAGCGTTCAGGTTACGTGCGTCCCCGTACTTTAAGGCCACGCCCCCCTGACTCCGCCCCCTTGTGCCTGGCTGGTCTCCACAGAGGCTGCTGCGGATGGACCTGCCCGTCGCCGACGACAACACGGTGCACTTCAACTCCACCCTGATGGCGCTGATCCGGACGGCGCTGGACATCAAGATCGCCAAGGGTACGGGGCCGGACGCGCGCTCGCCGCATCCCGCCGCGATCTTATTTTCATTACGATCTTTAAAGGTGTAACAGTGCAGTTTGTTTCTGTAGCGATAAAGAATTCAAAACTAGATATTATAGTTTTTGAAAGAGAAAAAGGAAAAGGAAGCTGAAACCCATGAGAAGTGACTTGATCTTGGTCGTTAATCAATCAAAGTTCATTTTTTATTTTTCTCTGAGACTCAAAACAATCCGTTTAAATGTTCCTGGGATTGTTACGTCACAGGTAAAAGCTCTGTGCAGTTTTTAAGGGCCTGTTTGCGGGTAAAAAGGACAAAATATTTTATCGTAAGTGTCTTTGTTTAGACGGTGATGGCATTTTTGGGGCTTAAAAATGTAAAAATTTTAAATCACCGTCCAGAGTGGAAAAGTTGAACACACTCCGTCGTAGTGTTTCCGTCTGCACTGCCCAAGATGCAAAACTCTGGTCAGATGTGCTGAGGTCGCGTACGCGTCACATACATCACCACCGAGCGTCGCCACCGAGCGTCGCCACCGAGCGTCGCCACCGAGCGTCGCCACCGAGCGTCGCCACCGAGCGTCGCCACCGAGCGTCGCCACCGAGCGTCGCCACCGAGCGTCGCCACCGAGCGTCGCCACCGAGCCGCCTGGCATCACAAAAAGTTGACTTTCACACACTTTTGCAACACTTTTTCCAAAAACGATCATCTGAATGTGGAATAAAAAGTGAAGACGCGACGCCACTTTTGTATTTTCTGTTCAAACCGTCGTCATATAAACGGAGCTTAAGTCCATAAATAATCACCAAACACAGCGGTACAGGTCTCACAGAAAGAAGGGTCGTACTGCAAAAAAGCTTGGCCAAAATGTAAGATATAAACACTTAAATCTATCAGAAAACGACTTTAAAGTGTTGAAATGACGTGTCCGTGCGGCGAGATCATTTTACTGGCCAAGTTCTCTTAAAATAAACTTCCTCTAGACGAGAATGAAGCGTCTCACTAGTACGAGTAAGTAGAAAATAAATCTGAAAACAAGATGAAGAACCTGGTAGAAGTCTTAAAATCTTGTCCAGATGAGAGAAATTTGCAGTGTGAGATTGTGGGGCAGTTAGTTTCTTCTGGCTGCTCTAGTTGCCCCTTCCACTAAAAACACATACACCTGAAAAAGAGACTGTTAATGGGCCGCCGTTTAACCGGAAATGCCGCCACGAGAAAGTGCGGTGTAGAAGTGTTTAGAGACAAAAGTGGGCGGCACTAGACTGCCATCATTGGCCACGTTTACATGACGTATTTTTAATTCCGAAAGAATTGTTCTGAATTAAATAGTTTGGAATTAAAATATTCTCCTTCGGGAAATAGAGACGCCAACGGATTTACGTCTTTGGGAAGAAAACGTGTGCAGGTTCAGCACAGCTCTTTATTTAACATGTGCAGTCATTTTATTTATCCTGGTTTCTCATAAACGGGTCACTGGTTTATCCGGGACACTGAAACCAAAATCCTGCGTGATGTGTCGTGTAATATTGGTATCGGTGCGCGGTATCGACAAATGTTTAACGAGTACAAGTATATTAAGGAAGTATCGGTGCATCCCGAACCCACTTACTTCGGAAAACATGGTCTTTGAAAAGCGGAATTCATTTTTATTCAGAATTAAAGCTGTCGCGTAAACGTGGCAACTGTTCTTTGTCGCGCTTGAAAATGCACCGTGACAGAGAATCCAGTGTCAGAAATCGTGTCCGGATCGTCAGGCTGGACCCACCTCGGGCCTCCGCTCAGTTTCATTTCTCTCCAGCGACTAGATCAGCACAAAAGAGCGTCGAGATGGATGTAGACGAAGACAGACATTCTGTGTTGGCGACGATTCCCGAGATCGAGGATTTAAAGCCGGAAGAAAGAGCGAGAGAGAATGTTTGGTGAATTTTATCTCAGGGAAAGACGTTATTGTCCTTCCTCCTACGGGATTTGACGATTAGCAGTGATTGGTTAAATAAAAAAGTCCCCGTCTACTGTCGAGCGAACGAATCCTAATGCTGCGAGGTCACACGGTTTCTACGAAGTGAAACCGGCTCATGAATCAAACTATCCCTAACCCACTTACTTCAGAATTACGTGGTCTTTTAACTCTTTCCCCCCTGGACGCCGACTAGAAACAACCCATACATATGTTACTATGGCTACACCAATAGAGCATCACTGCATAAAAGAAAACAGACTTCCACGAGTGATTTCAGGGCAGTTTTGGTTCATAATCGAGTATAAAGCCCGGATAGTTTGTTTGGACATCGCAGGACTCCACACAGACGCATCAGCTGCATTCTCACCTTCGTAAGATTCACTCCCCGAAAGTCCGTCGCTGTCGCTGTTTTCCACTTTATAATCAACTTCATCATCACTTTGAAATCTATAAAAGTCACTTTCTCTAAACTTATCCATAAAATACGTCCGCTCCTCATTATTTCTAAAACTGTGCGTCGCAGCGCCGCCATCTTTCCATTGCACGTGTTTCGTGTTGTGTTTTTTCCAGAAGCTCCATCGTCACTACTTCGATTAACTTCAGAAAAAATCGGCGAAAACATCTCCTTGAATCCTATTGGTCAGTCTAGTGTGGGTTGTAGTGGCCCCGACCAATCACAGTCTCTATGTGAAAAACCGAGCCATTTCTAAAGGTTGTCAAATCACGTCTTTAGTGACACAGCGGAGGTGTTAAAAAGTCGTCATTAATAAGGGTTCAGGGGGGTCGTCAGATGTCGTCTTCATGGGGAAAAGAGTTAAAAGCAGAATACGTTTTTATTCGGAATTAAAGCTCTCATATAAACGTGGAAATTATCTTTGTTATTTTGAAAAAGCACCAGGACTGAGAATCCAGTGTCCAGGATCGCGTCAGGCAGCTGGATTCCCTTCATAACAATGCGTCTAATTGGTCGTAAAATGAATAGATCATACAAATATTTTACAGTTTCATTTTCGTATGCTGCAGCTTTTACCAAACAATAATGTCAAGAGTGTTTCACGTGACCAAAACAACATGAAAACCAGGTCCAGGCGTTTTCCTCTGCACTGTTCCACCTTTAGAATAACGTGTGTTCTCTGTCTGTTCACAGTCACTAACGTCTTCCTCTTCCTCCTCCCTTTTTGGCTGAATGTGGGCGGGTGGTGGACTCATTGTTTGGCTGGTGTCTCTCGTCCACTGTTTGTTTTTATTTCATTTTTTTTGTTTCCACTGTGTTTTCGGTTCACGTCCCGTTTCGACGGCGGAAAAAACGACTCCTTTTTTCTGTGACTGTATGTGTCACCTTTGGGTTTGTCTGTCCTCCTGTCTGTGTCATTCATGTGTGTGTGTGTGTGTGTGTGTGTGTGTGTGTGTGTGTGTGTGTGTGTGTGTGTGGTGTGTGTGTGTGCGGGGGGGTGGCGGTTGGGTGGTGGGGGGGGGCAGGAGGGGCAGATAAGCACCAAATGGACGCAGAGCTCAGAAAAGAGATGATGGCAATATGGCCGAACTTGTCTCAGAAGACGCTGGACCTGCTGGTGACGCCGCACAAGGGTGAGTCCCAGACGACAGAGACACCGGGGGGCGCTGTGCTTCACTCACCACCAGAGGAACGCTTCGACCAGTGTCTGCGTCGCTCTGCACCCCCCGATCAGACCTCTGCACACGGCACACTGCACACGATCACACCTCTGCACACGATCACACCTCTGCACCTGATCACACCTCTGCACACGATCACACCTCTGCACACGATCACACCTCTGCACACGATCACACCTCTGCACACGATCACACCTCTGCACACGATCACACCTCTGCACACGATCACACCTCTGCACACTCTGCACACGATCACACCTCTGCACACGGCACACTGCACACACACCTCTGCACACGATCACACCTCTGCACACGATCACACCTCTGCACACGATCACACCTCTGCACACACACCTCTGCACGCGATCACACCTCTGCACACGATCACACCTGTGCACACGGCACACTAACCCGATCACACCTCTGCACACGGCGCTCTGTCCCGATCACACTTCTGCACACGATCACACCTCTGCACACGATCACACCTCTGCACACGACACACTGACACGATCACACCTCTGCACACGCACACTCACACGATCACACTCTGCACATCACACCTCTGCATCACACCTCTGCACACGATCACACCTCTGCACCCGATCACACCTCTGCACCCGATCACACCTCTGCACACGATCACACCTCTGCACACACTGCACACGATCACACCTCTGCACACGATCACACCTCTGCACACAATCACACCTCTGCACCCGATCACACCTCTGCACACGACGCTCTGCACACACATCACACCTCTGCACATGGCACACTGCACCCGATCACACCTCTGCACACGATCACACCTCTGCACACGATCACACCTCTGCACACGATCACACCTTTGCACCGATCACACCTCTACACACGATCACACCTCTGCACACGATCACACCTCTGCACACGATCACACCTCTGCACACGGCACACTGCACACGATCACACCTGTGCACACAGCACACTAACCCGATCACACCTCTGCACACGGCGCTCTGTCCCGATCACACCTCTGCACACGATCAGACCTCTGCACACGGCACTCTGCACACAATCACAACTCTGCACACGGCACTCTGCACACAATCACAACTCTGCACACGATCAGACCTCTGCAGTACAAACATTAACATCATAACACACATTCACTCACACACTCACACACACTCACACACACTCACACACACACACACTCACACACACTCACACACACTCACTCACACACACTCACACACACTCGGTCTGTATCAGGGGGTGTCCGCTATAGAAGCTCCTATAGAAGTCTTTTCACTACAGTTTTGTTTCAGATTGGATTTGGATTGAAACAGTTTGTGCATGTTTAGAGTTTAGAGTTTAGAGTTTAGATGATTTGGCTGAGTGCATGAACTCTGAAGGCCGCCGCACACTGCAGGAGAACTCGCACCATTCTGGCAACGATTTGCTTCTTCCCGAGTCCGAGGAGGCGAGACCCGACTTTTGAACTCTGCGACAATAACGAGAAGACTTTATGACTCACCTCACCTCAGCTCAGCTCTCGAAAACTTGTAAATTTAAACTTCAGCATCTCCTCCGCATTATCCATGGAATTTGTCGTCCGCAAACAATGACCCCAGTCCACAAAACGGAGCTGTGAATCCAGTTTGAGGCGTTGTTTAAGAGTAAAAAGGCCGGAGTAGTTCCTCACGTGTGTCTGTTTACATCCACACGGCGCACGGATCGAGCTGAAGCTGCAGATTAATGGACAGTGACTCTAGTATCTAAACACTTAAATCTATCAGAAAATGACTTAAACTTAGTGAAATGATTCATCTGTATAACTGAATCTGAAAACAAGTGAAGTGTTGCAGGAAAAACTTTGATAAATGGATTGTAGCTTCTTTTAAACATTTATTGTCTAAATTTAAGATTTTCTGACGAGTTGAGTCATAAAAGAAATTTATGTGACAGTTTTTAAGATGATACAACCGATTCAGAATGAGTAAGTAGAAAATAAATCTGAAAACAAGATGAAGAACCTGATAGAAACCTTCTGTGCTTTAAAAATCTTGTATCTGAAGTTTTCGCACCATGTTTCACAAAAAATAATAACACAGTTTTGTTTTGGATCTAAACTAGAAGTGCAGAGTCTGATCTTTGACACTTCAGAGTCTCAGAGGGACTGGTTTTACTGGAGACAGGAAACAGCTGACGCCATCACAGACTCACACGTTTAAAATCTCACCTCTGGTCATGACCGAAAGGACCAGATCCACGATACAGGAGACACAAATGAGTTTCCTCTGCAGGGCGTCTGGGCGTCTCCCTTAGAGACAGAGTGAGGAGCTCGGAGTAGAGCTGCTGCTCCTCCACATGGAGAGGAGCAACCGAGTCATTTCTGCGTCCGTTCCCTCCTCACAACTTTGAGCACATTTGTTTACATTTTACAGAAATGAAACTTAAAACCACATGGCTCATTTGCATAAACTATAAGTTTACATTCAAACTGCAGGGTTTAACGCCAATCCCGATTTTTTTGTGAAATCGGATGTTTTTTCGAGGTGGTTCACATTTCCAGTTAAATGTGACTTGTATGTGACTCCAGTGTGAACATTAAACGGTCCAAAAGTGTCCCACATGTGACACTGGAGAC